>NC_044037.1:61933873-62248419 GCF_901765095.1 Microcaecilia unicolor
CTCCCTCTGCCCATCCATGCCCAGCAGTTCTCTCCCCTGCCCCCCTCTGCCCATCCATGGCCAGCAAATCTCTCCCCTGCCTCCCTCTGCCCATCCATGGCCAGCAATTCTTTCCCCTGCCCCCCTCTGCCCATCCATGCCCAGCAATTCTCTCCCCTGCCCATCCGTGCCCAGCAATTCTCTCCCCTGCCTCCCTCTGCCCATCCATGCCCAGCAGTTTTCTCCCCTGCCTCCCTCTGCCCATCCATGCCCAGCAATTCTCTCCCATGCCCCACTCTGCCCATCCATGCCCAGCAATTCTCTCCCCTGCCCATCCATGGCCAGCAAATCTCTCCCCTGCCTCCCTCTGCCCATCCATGCCCAGCAATTCTCTCCCCTGCCTCCCTCTGCCCATCCATGGCCAGCTGTTCTCCTTTCTTGCCTCCCTCTGCCCATCCATGCCCAGCAGTTCTCTCCCCTGCCCCCCTCTGCCCATCCATGGCCAGCAAATCTCTCCCCTGCCTCCCTCTGCCCATCCATGGCCAGCAATTCTTTCCCCTGCCCCCCTCTGCCCATCCATGCCCAGCAAGTCTCTTCCCTGCCCCCCTCTACCCACCCATGCCCAGCAGGTCTCTCCCCTGCCCCCCCTCTACCCATCCAGCGATTATCCTCCCTCCCCTGCCGCTCCTTCACTCCCACCCTCCCCTCCGTCTTTTTTGAATTACCTCCGTCGAAGCGCCGCCATTTAAAGCCCTGCTGCATGCTGGCTGGCCGTCTCCAGGCTTCCCCTGCTTGATTCGGATGATGTTCGTGCCTTAGTCCCGCCTTCATTCTGACGTCATTTCCTTTTTCGCGAAGGCGGGACTAAGGCACGAACATCATCCGAATCAAGCAGGGGAAGCCTGGAGATGGCCAGCCAGCACGCAGCAGGGCTTTAAATGGCGGCGCTTCGACGGAGGTAATTCAAAAAAGACGGAGGGGGGCGAAGGACATGGTTGTGCATGCTTCGGAGCAGCAGGGGAGGTAAGCATGGCCAGTGATGGCGCCCTCCTGCCATGCTTACCTCCCGCAATGGAGCCGGCTCGCCCCCAACAACAACCGGCTCGCAAGAGCTGTCAAAATTTAATAAGCGGCTCTTGCGAGCCGGTGCGAGCCGGCTCCAGCACACCACTGCATTAAGGGCTTAGGCCGGTTTTAGGCATGCACTGGTTTCAGTTTTACCACATGCCCTTTTCCCGACCCATTTTAAAAAAGCCCTTTTTGGCAGACATGGTAAAAACTGGCCCGGTGCATGCCCAGCACACGTGCCTAACCTATCGCAGGCCACTTTTTACTGTGGCTTAATAAAAAGACCCCTGTGTGACTAAAGTTTAGTTGTGTACGAGTGATGTAAATATTGTAACCGCCTTTTTAGCAATATGTAAGCCACATTGAACCTGCCATACGGTGGGAAAATATGGGATACAAATGCAATAAATAAATAAATGTAAGTAGTACTGAACCAATTACGACTGCAGGGGAATGTATGTGAACTTTAGCCTAGACTGAAAGGTTAAAAGAGATGAACACTTATCATTAAGGTGAGAATTCTATACTGTCTTGTGCAAAATTTTATTTTTGTATTCATTTCTTTATTTATTTGCATCAGAGTGGTGTACAATGCCAAGGGACCCTTTTAATAAGCTGTGCTAAAAAGTAGCCTGCACTGTCACTAGTGTGAGGTTTTCCCACATTCAAAGGACACTTTCAACGTGGCTTTAAAATTTCACCATTAGCGGGTGACCATTAGCACATGAGCGCGTACTGGCACCTACTTTTTAGACAGTAAGGGCTCACATACTAATCCTGCACTAATCGGTTAGAATAAGCCGATGTAGCTGGGCTAACTAATTAGCGGAGGACACGTCTACTCTCCACCTCAAACACGCTCCTAGCACTAAACAATAAAAAGTATTTCTTTAGCGCATGGGAAGTGCATGCAGATACCAAAACTACCTCGAGACATCTGAGCACTCCCTGCAGTAGAGGTTTTTACCCTGCGTAAACCCGTGTTAGTGACTACTGCAGCTGAGTAAAATGGCACCCAAGTTTGAACAGAGTATATTAAAAACAAGAATAACTTTCCAACTACACAAAAGAACAGGCACAAAAGAGATAGAATGTATAGCATGACAAAATGAACCATAATACTCCTAGAAACTAGTGTGGAACACATAAGTGAAAGGAAACCAATTACCTCATGAACTCAGCAAAGCTCAAATCTCACTCGACAACTTTAGAGAAAAACCAATACTTCAAAGCTGACTTGAAAGAAGGATCAAGCACAGATGCCAGGGAAGTTGGTTTCAAAGCACTAGGGCTAAACATTGAAAAGCAGAGGATGGAGGTGAATCCAACCAAATGATACAGAAGGAACAATCAATAAATTAGTATTTGAAGAATGAAGTGTATGAGTGGGCAGTGTGGAACAAGTAGAAAAGACAAACACGCTTACCTGTAAAAAGTGCTTTATGAGTTAGTAATAAGATCTTAAACTGTATTCAACTATAAATAGGGAGCCAATACTGAGCACAACAAAGACACCACATGATCAAACGTTTTGGCATCATAGATAAATTTTACTGCCCTATTCTGCACTTATGTTAGTGAATGTGGACGATTATTGTCTTTTCAATCTTGGGAGTCATGGGGTAGATTCTATTAGGTCAATACTGAGTCCACGGAGGTCAGCATTTTTTAAAATTCTGGTCACCATGGGCTTTTCTATACCTGGGTATTCAGTGCTGGGCATATCCAGAGACTAGTGCTGAATATGAAGGTTTTAGTTAGCTGCAACAAAACCACAGGAAGTGGAAAGAACACAGAACAAGGCAAGGATTGGGACGAGTCAGACTCTTCAAAACAGACCAGAGTTGCTGGATATGAATCAGTATCTTTATTGAGGATGACTCAACAGGGTACTGTGTTTCAGCACACACTGTGCCTTCCTCAGGAGTCTACATAGATAGAAATGTGAGCCCTCCAAAACCACCTGACACCCACTGTACCCACATGTAGGTGCCCCCTTCACCCATAAGGGCTATGGTAGTGTTGTACAGTTATGGGAAGTGGGTTTGGGGGGCTCAGTACCCAAGGTAAAGGAGCTATGCACCTGGGAGCAATTTGTGAAGTCCACTGCAGTGTCCCCTAGGGTGCCCGGTTGGTGTCCTGGCATGTGAGGGGGACCAGTGCACTACAAATGCTGGCTCCTCCCATGCCCAAATGACTTGGATTTGGTCATTTTTGAGATGGGCGTCCTTCATTATTGGTGAAAACCGAGGTCGACCATCTCTTAGGTCGACCTAAATGTTGAGATTTGGGCGTCCCCGACTGTAATATTGAAACGAAAGATGGACACCCCTTTGCGGGGATGTCCTTAGAGATGGCTGCCCTTAGAGATGGTCTTCCCTGTTCGATTATGCCCCTCCACGTGTACAAAAAATATATATTAAAAAAGCAGAAAAGCAAACAAAGTAAAAATAAGAAAGCAGAATAAAAATAGGCAAGCAGAATCAAAACATGTAAGGAAACATGTTGGGAACATATATTTTAAACAATACTTTTTAAGCATATTGAAAACATATATAATATATATATTTATATACAAGATTCCAAAAATGTGGGTAACATATGAACTAATGAGATTAGAAGCATAGAGACATATTGGCAAATAATCTCTAACAGCGATACAAAGGGTCTAAATGATCAATAAATGGGAATGTATTGACGACCAATATGGAGAAAGCAAAAAGAGAGAAATTGTAACATATAGTAAATGATGGCAGATAAAGATCTGTACGGTCCATTCAGTCTGCCCAGCATGATATGTGATACTTTGTATGTATACCCGAGTATTGTGTATGTATACCTCTTCAATATTTATGTGTGGAGGAGTGTAACTGAATGAGTGAAAAGTAGTAATGAATACTGAACATGGATATAAAGATAGATATAGAAAATTGACCAATCTCATCTGTTTATGAAAATACAGGTCATTAGTGTGTAGATTCTGTATGGCAGTGGTCTGGGAATATATGAAAAAAGGAAGATATATGTAAAATTTATAAAGATATTAAAATATAAAAATACTAGTAAAAAAGGCCCGTTTCTGACACAAATGAAACGGGCGCTAGCAAAGTTTTCCTCGGAGTGTGTATGTTTGAGAGAGAGTGTGTGTGAGAGATGAAGTGTGTGTGTCAGAGAGAGAATGAGAGAGAGACAGAGACAGCGTGTGTGTGTGTTTGTGAGAGAGAGAGAGAGTGTGTGAGAGACAGAATGTTTGTGTGTGTGAGACTGTGTATGTGTGTGACAGAAAGATAGAGTGTGATAGGGAGTGTGTCAGAGAGAGTGTATGTGAGAGACAGTGAGTGAGTGAGTGAGTGTGAGCCCCCACCCCCCTCTTGCAGGGCCCCCCTCCCCACCCCACCTCTCTGGTCTCAGGACTCCCTTCCCACCTCCTCTCCCCCTGCCCCCCTGCAGCCACCCATGTCAAGCGACCCTACCCTCCCCCCCCCCCGGCACATCAAACCCCCCTCGCCACCTGCAGCTGCCAGTGGTAATGCTGTCCAGCCGCTACTGCTTCTCCTGTTGAGCAGCAGCGGCCGCTATAAAAAGAAAAAAAGCGATAAATGTTTTTAAACCCAGCCCAAATCATTTGCAAATGCCTGAGTTTTAAAATGCAGTCTCTGTAGCCGCTCCTCCTCTTGCCTGTCATGTCGCTGCGCTCCTCTGGGGTCTTACTCCAGGGGCAGTGACGTGTTTCCCTACTCCTCCCCCTGCCTGGGAATCAGCTGTGAGTGACGTCATCCTGGCTACGGAGCCTAGCTCAGCAATTCCAGGAGCCACGGACACAGGCAGTCCCACATTAGAACGTTGGTGGTGAGAATTATTATATAGGATGTGAGGATATATATAAGAGGTGGGTGGCACACAAAGACTGAATGGTGATGGATGTGGATGCGAAAGAGGTGTCACATTAAACACAGAGTGATATGTGAAGTCAAGGAGGTGAGAAAACATGCCTGATTTTAGTTAGTTGCCAGGAGTTACCCAGGCACTGCTAATATTCAGCAGTGGTATCTATGTTAAGTTAACCAGGTAGCTATGTAGGTACTGCTGCTGAACATCAGTGGTACCCTGATAATTCCTGACTGTGACCATACTCAGTCTCTGGAACACCATGGCACTACCTGGGGCACTCTGCTTGAATTTTCAAGGGAGGGGTGGATTTGATATACTGCGTTTCTATGGTTACATTCATAGTGATTTATATATTATGTACATGTAGCTATTGTGTACCTAAGACAATGGAGGATTAAGTGACGTGCCCAGAATCACAAGGAGCTGCAGTGAGAATTGGACCCATTTCTTATTGCTGTCTACATGAGGATGATCAACCACTTTGATTCAAATATAAAAGGACTTAGGTGGAAATTCTTTAAATGGCACCTA
Organism: Microcaecilia unicolor; assembly: GCF_901765095.1. Classification (NCBI taxonomy): domain Eukaryota; kingdom Metazoa; phylum Chordata; class Amphibia; order Gymnophiona; family Siphonopidae; genus Microcaecilia; species Microcaecilia unicolor. Next base: position 61,939,343 of record NC_044037.1, read on the forward strand.
AAAAATCAGTGCTGAAATCAGTGCCGACTAAGGGGTAGATGCATTAAAAAAAACGAGCCAGCAACATGGGTTTTAAACTGGTTCAAGCCAGTTCAACGAGCAAGTAGTAAACCGTGCCATGCACAAAAGGGCATTTTCCTGTCACGGTAGCAGCTAATGAAAACGGAATGCAAATGATTCAAAGGCTATTATAATGAGCTGCACTACCGTTGCAAGGCTATTATAATGAGATGCACTGCCGTTTTCCATTCCCCTTACCATGGAAAACCTAACGGGAGGTCTACACCTCTCGTTGGGGCAAAGGAAAGAATTGGAAGAAAAAATGTCGGCAGGGACATCCTTTTTGGACGTCCTTCACTCAAAAACAAAAACCTTCTAAAAAGATGTCCTTTTTGGACGTCCTTCACCTGTAAAAAAAAACCCCTCCAAAATACGTTCATTTGGATGTCCTTCCCGTTTAGCTCAGCTGAGATTGGCTGAGAGAGACCTAGGGGCGGAAGATGGATGGGTGTCGAAGACGTGGATGATGGACATCCTCAACTGCACTCTCCTGCTAGGATCACGGAAGGGAGGAACCTGAGCCACATTGGAGCCTTCCTGCAGCAGGCCATGGAGGGGGTGAGCAGAGTGGCGTCTTCCTTTCCTGGGCAGCATAGGGAGGCGTAGGAATGGCCACAGGCAAAGCGGAAAAGGCGGATGTAATCAGGGACGTCCTTTTTGGACATATTTGGCATGCGCAGAGCAGCCAGCATAACGCTTGGCTGCTCTGCGCATGCTCGACTTGCCAACTGGCTTCTGAGGGAATAGAGAATGCAAGTGAGATATAACGAGCAGCTCATTTGCATTCCATTTACTTGATGCATGGCCGTTCCCTACCGATTGGCTATGGAATCGGTAAGGGAAGGGCTCTTCTGAGGACCTTTGTGCATCTGGCCCTAAGAGTATTCTATAATCAGTGTCTAGATTTAGGTGTCGAATATAGAATAAACTTAGTTGATATATCAATGCCTAAATCTACATGCATTCTTTTACACTAAAAAAATGTGGCATAAATCCCAGCGCATAGATTTAGGTACATATTCTATAACTAGGTGCATAAATTTCAGAATGCCCACAAAATGCCTATTTCCCCACCTATAACCATGCCGCTTTTTGCCTGCATGTATTAGAAGTTTGGCGCACATCATTACAGAATACACGTGTCGATTTGTGTGCCTAAATTCTAATCGGTGCCAATTAGTGCTCATTATTGCTTGTTAAGTACTGTTAACAGCGCTCATTACCTTGTTAAGCTTGTTAAATTACGTGCATTATTATAGAATCTATGCCGATTTTGGCGTGGATTTCTTGGAGCACTATATAGAATCTGGGGGGTTAATTTGGATATTGTTTTTTAAAAATTCCTTATCTCTGTACTATTTTAAACCAGTGTTACTGCACTGTTCAGTGATCTGATAAAGAGGAAATTAGCACACGGCCATTAATAGAAAAAAAGGAAATGGCTGCCATTTTAAAGCCACGCTAAAAGTGGCCTCAGCGCATGAGAATCCTATGAGCTAAAAATAGTGCAGACCACTTTTTAGCACAGTTTTGTAAAATGTACCCTCATCCATTACTCTGGAGCAGCCCAAAAATCATCTGCATCAAATCATTTATTAGTTATCCATACCAAATTACTAGTCATAAAGGGCCCTGCTTATATATATTCCTATGGGTGTCTATAGTCTTAGTTTGTGCTAATTTTTAGAATGCACTAAAATAGTAGTGGGAATGTGGCTTAGTAAACAGGGCCCAAAGTGTTATTTCACTTTCAGGAGACTTTTGAAATCTTGTTTACATAGTAGATAACTGCAGAGAAAGACCTGTACGGTCCATCCAGTCTGCCCAACAAGATAAACTCATATGCGCTACTTTATTTGTATACCTGACCTTGATTCGTATCTGCCATTTTCAGGGCACAGACCGTAGAAGTCTGCCCAGCACTAGCCCCACCTCCTAACCACTAGCCCCACCTCCCAACCACCAGTGCTGCCACCCATTCTCTGCTAAGCTTCTGAGGATCCATTCCTTCTGAACAGGATTCCTCTATTTGACCTCTATTTGTTAAGTAATTAGACAATGTTTAAAATATTGATTTTGGTGGTTGATTTATTTGGTGATATTGTAATTATTGGGATTCTGGCCCAATTTTATTCTTTTGTGATCCACTTTGAGCTGCATCTAGGTTAAGCTGAATAAAAGAGTTTAGATTAGATTAGATATGTAACCAAAATACCACTGGAAAGGAAAGCACAGTAAATCACATCATTTATCATGAATTGAGAGAAACATCAGATGTTTTCTATTGAACATAAAATATCATGACTTTGTCCTCTTCATTGTTATCACATGGAAAAAAACCAAACCAAAATTCAATTCCCCTTCCCTCTGCCATATATCACCACCACTACTGTGATCATTACTAACAGTGAAACAAATACAACAGAAAAGAAGAAAGGAGAAGAAGACAGCATACATAGTCCTAGTCCTATGCAGTCTAAAACATGGAAGAACAGCTGGCTATGACAACATCTTTCTTATATATAGATATAAATGGAAATGAATTAAAACCGCGAAACACCTAGCTATTCACAACACTTTAAGGGTAGAATATTGAGAATGGGAATCATATATTATATATATTTTGAGCGGCATTTTCGATATGACATCTAAGTACAATGTCCAAAATCTGACTAGGAAAGAAGGTCATTTTTGAAAAGAAAATTGTCTTCTTTTTTTTTTTTTTTTCGAAAATACTGCTTCAAACAAGGATTTGTGCTTTAGTTTTTTAGTCCATTTTTGAAATAAACTCCAAAAACGAATATGTGTAAAACGTGTAGATTCATGCCATTGGGATGTAGGAGGAGAAAGCATATTTCTGTGTACATCATAAAAATGATCCCAGGTACAAATCTCATCTTTGCTCTCTTATCTTGTCCCCCGAGCCCTCCAAATCCCATCCAAAACCCACTAACCCCCACTGTGCACCACTACAATATCCCTTATGGGTGAAGGGGGCATCCTATATGTGGGCACAGTAGGGTTTTGGTGACTTTTGGATGGGTCACAGTTTCCACCGCAAGTGTCACAGGTAGAGGGATTGAGGGACCTGGGTCCCCCATTGTGCACTGCACCCACCACTGCACTATTCCAGGGACCTGCATGCTGCTCTGTTAGATGTGACTTTAACATCTGAGGCTATCATAGAGGCTGGTACGTCACATTTTTATTCATATATTGTTTTTTTTTTTTTGGGGGGGGAGTAATGGGAGGTCACCCCTTATTCCTTCCAGTGGTCATCTGGTCATTTAGGACACCTTTTTGTGCCTTATTCATTGTAAAAACAGGTCTTGCTCAAAAGTCTCAGTTTTAGTTTTGTTTCATTATGGCTGAAAATCATCTAAGTCTTAGGAATGCCCAAATCCCGCCTTTAGCACACCCCTTTCAGATTTGGATGCACTGCACACGAACTGCATAGAAAAACATCTGGAAAAAATAGGTTTCAAAAATGCTGATTTGGATGTTTTTTGCGAAGAACATTCAAATGCTGCTTTATGCCACTTTTAGACATTTTTCTCTTTGGAAAATGAGCCCATTTGTGACACAACATTTTAAGTACAAAGTTCTCATAATGTATCATGCCCATTTTTTGATGTTAAACTCTTGCAAATGTTATGAATATTTAAGTTCTTTGTTGTTTCTAAATCATGCATTTCATTTCACTCTGTAAGAGTTTTTGATAATGGTTGTGTTTTTTTTTTCACTTTACTTTTTTTTTTAATTCCCAGAATTCATAAAACAATTTGGACTTGAACATCTGTGATAATCAAATCGAATGATTTGATGTAACATTCAAGGCAAAGAGCAATCACACAGGAAGAAAGAGTAAATGAAAAAAGGAAATAGCTGAAAAGGAATTAAAAGGACCTGAGAATGGAGTCCTAGTTAGCAGAAAAGCTTAAATGAGGACAAGGGAAGCGAGAGTTTGGTGGATCCAGGGTTAATGAACAGGGCCAAGAAAATCAGAGCTGAGGAAAGAGGCCTGAGACTTAGAGCAAAAGACTGAAGGAAGATACTAGACTCCCTTTTTGAGATAGGGTACTTAAAATCCTGCAGGACTTCTGAGTTCCAAGTAAAAAGATAATGATCTTAGACTAAGATGAATGGGGTTGGGGGAAGGTAGAGCACAAATAGGGTCTGGCTATTATCTCTGCCTTGAAGAAAGCCCTTTCTCCAAAACACAGACCAGTATGACAACCTATCCGCCTTATTTTCGAAAGAGAAAGACGCCCATATTTCGACCCAAATCGGGAGATGGGCATCTTTCTCCCATGGGCGCCCAAATCGGTATAATCGAAAGCCGATTTTGGGCGTCTTCAACTGCAATCTGTCGCGGAAATGGCCAAAGTTGATGGGGGGGGGGGTGTCGGAGGCGTGGTGAAGGCGGGACTGGGGCGTGCTTATCGGCCGAGGAGAGATGGGCGTCCTCAGCCGATAATTGAAAAAAGAAAGAGGTTTTTAGCGCGAATTTGGGTCACTATTTTTTTACCCTTTTTTTCATGAACAAGTCCCCCAAAAGTGCCCTAAATGACCTGATGACCACCGGAGGGAATCAGGGATGACTACCCCTGACTCTCCCAGTGGTCACTAACCCCCTCCCACCCAAAAAAAAAAAAACAACAACTTTAAAAACTTTTTTTCCAGCCTGTATGCCAGCCTCAAATGTCATACCCAGCTCCATCACAGCAGTATGCAGGTCCCTGGAGCAGTTGTTAATGGGTGCAGTGGACTTCAGCCAGGTGGACCCAGGCCCATCCCCCCCCCCTATCTGTTATACTTCTGGTGGTAAATGGGAGCCCTCCAAATCGCCCCCAAAACCCACTGTACCCACATCTAGGTGCCCTCCTTCAGCCATAAGTGCTATGGTAATGGTGTAGAGTTGTGGGGAGTGGGTTTTGGGGGGATTTGGGGGCTCAGCACCCAAGGGAAGGGAGCAATAGACTTCAGAGGTAGTTAACTTTTTTTTTAATCGTTACAAGTGCCCGGTTGGTGTCCTGGCATGTGAGGGGGACCAGTACACTACGAATCCTGGCCCCTCCCACGACCCAATGCCTTGGATTTATTCATTTTTGAGCTGGGTGTCTTTGGTTTCCATTATCGCAGAAAAATGATACCGCCCAGCTCAAATCCGCACAAATCCGATGCATTTGGCGGGCACAAACCGTATTATCGGAAAAAAGATGGACACCCATTTTTTTTTACAATACAGTTTGTCCCGCCCCTTCACGTACCCGTTCTCGGAGATAGACACCCATGGAGATGGGCGTTTTCGTTCGATTATGCCCCTCCATGTAAACAGAATGGATGCCTAGTGTTACAGGCCTTCACCCACACACAATTATAAAAGGAAGAAATCAAGGAATTGTACTATCAAATGGTATAGGAAACTGTTAACTTTATTGATTAATAAATATTACTTATTAAATTCATAGTACTAGCAGTATAGTATATAGTTAAATAGCACCAAACATCATATTGGGAGATTTGTGACTATGTATTTGCAGTACTTAACAGCAGCAAAATAATTGGAATAGAAAGGACCTGTAATATGCGTTTGCTAGCAGGTAGCAAACTCATGCTCATGTTAATCATGTCTTTTCAGCCCTTATGTAGATAAAATCTCACTGTTTAACTGGCTAAATGGCCAATTTTTAATCTTGTAATAAGAGTCTGATACTGGGGACCGGAAAAGTTGGAGCCAGTACATATATGTTTGGCAGCAACATTCAGGTACTAAATGACTGTTATGCTTTTAGATTTAGATCTGCTCAATAGTTAGCTTAAATCTTAATGGATAGTTGTCAGTGTGATCACAACATATATGTACATTCAGCAGTGTTAATTAATGGTCTGATATTTTAAATGATTTAAACAGCCAGGGGTCTCCTGGCTGTTTAAATGACCTGGCTAACCAGGCATTTTCAGCGGCACTTAACTTGATAGTGCCGCTGCAAATGCCCAGTTAGCACTGAAGCCGAAACCAGCCTTATGGAGATGTTACGAGGGTAGAGTTGGCGCTTAGCTGGTTAAGTGATGATTTTCAGTACTTAAACGACCAGGATAACTGCATAAATAGGACCACATAGAACACAGTCCTATCTTTATGTGGTTCTACATAGCCAGTTGAGTGCTGACAGTTGAGTGCTGAACGTTGCACTTAACCAGCTATGTTTTTACCAGATCCATTTACCTGGAAATTCAATGCCAGGGCACAGACATGGCCTGGCACTGAATTTCCGGATATAGAGCTGACAGCAGTCAAGAAAATGCCAATTGCCGCCAGCTTAATATTGGGCCCTAAATGAATAGCACAGCTAAATAGTGCAAAAAAAAAAAAGAGATATCACTATTGATGTGCTCTACCTTTTTGATGGCCTTTAAGATGTCTTGGTCATGGGGTAGAGATATGTTAATTTTACACTAGGCTTTAATGTTTAGTCCTGCATTTGTAAAACATATCACGGGCTCTAGATTATTTGGCAAAAATGTCTTTATGACACAGGCAAATGGCAAGGTTGATGGATGAGATTCCCACCACAATCACACAAACGAGAGAAGATACTAACCCCCCCCCCCCATTTACTAATCAACGCTAATGCCTGCCATGCACTAATGCCAACGCAGCCCATTCACTTTTAGTGGACTTTGTTGACATTGCCGTGCAGCAGCCGCTAGCATGGCTTAGTAAACATGGGGGTAAATGATGTGGTTTTATTGGTGATCAAGAAGGCCAAATGTGGCACTGTATTTTGGCTAAAAAGCCTGCCTCAGGAGTCTGTAAACAATACATAGATACACAATGCATCACAATTGTTTAAAAACATAACATGATCACATAAAAACAATAAGACATATAAATTATATAAATAACAAATAAAGATAATAAAAGTTCAAGAACCTTGTGTGCTGCAAAGTATTATAAAAGTACATAGAGAAACCAAAGTGCAAGGACCATGTATACTGGGGATGTCACTGGTATATATTACAGATGTGAGGTAAGCATGTATACACATCATCAATAAACAAACTCAATGGAAAGGTGCTTCGAAAAAATATGCAATCAGGAAAAAGCATAGTATTATGAGTCAATAAACATGCTTTAAGAAACATACTATGTTTGGAATAAGACTATATGCTTTGCCAATCTGCTGTAGAAAACCAAATCAGAGTATTGTTCTTCCAAAGTGTGATTGTGTTGGAAGTCTCATCCATCAACCCTGCTGTTAGTCTATATCTACGGACTGCTTAAGGTTATCCTTGTCCCTCCACACCAGTGTTTTTTTTCTCCCTAAAATGTCTATGTGCCAACTTCCATGACTTTTCTAAAATTAAGCTGTACACCACTTATGTGCCCTCTTACATAATAATGTTCAGGCATGCTGCTGGCACTTTTGAAGGTAAGTTTACACTTATATGCATACGTGCTAGTATTCTATACGTCTACATACTCATGTGATGAGTAAATCATGGTGCCAGTTATAAAATTTCCTTTTATATGTACATGGATGACATTTAGGTTATAATTCCAGAGAAAGGTCCCATCAAGGAAGAATATAATTTGTTAAAGAACTGTTTTTAGATGGACAAAAACTTGTTAAAATTATTTCCTGACAAGACAAGCATCCTTTGGATAACAGATTAAAAATTTCAAAATTAGCACTTGATCCAGTACTTGGGGGTCTGGTAATCCCTTTGGTCACTAGGCTTCATAATTCTGGCATTACTATTGATTCTTTTCTATCAGTAAATGATTAGCTATCCTTGATGGTTAAAAATTCTTTTTCAAAACTTTGATTGGTTCAACAAATTAGACCATTTCTGTTAGATTTAGGTCTGCATCATGTACTGCAAGTGGTGCTGCCACAATTGCCCAAAGAGATTTAAGACTAGGATGTAGTTGTCCAAAACACATCTGCCAAGATCATTAAAGATGACAAGTGGGGCACAGTAACCACATTCTTAAAAGCATTGAACAGGCTTCCTAACACCTTTAGACTTTTAACTACTGTTTTAAGGCCACATACAGAAGTAGCCTAAATATTTATTTAAATATATTCTGATATATTCTCCATTATATTCTTTATGATTGGAACAAGACATACTGGTAGCCTTCGTTAACAAAAACATTACTTTGACAGGTATTTTTATTTATTTATTGCATTTGTATCCCACATTTTCCCACCTATTTGCAGGCTCAATGTGGCTTACAAACCAGTAAAGAATCATATAGGGCTCAATATTCAAAGTGATTTAACCAGAAAGAAACAGCTCCTGGTTGGTTAAATCACTTGTTTGTGGTTAACTGGTCATTTTTAGCAACATTTAACTGGTTAATGCAGTGGCATTCCTAGGGGGACTGACACCCGGGGCGGATCGCCGATGCGCCGATGCGCCGATGCACCCCGCCCCCCGGGTGAAGCACCCCCCTCCGGATGCAGCATGACCCCCCCCCCCAGCAAAAGGACACCCCCCATGAAAGAACTCCCCTGGGTGCACTCCACTGGGGGGGTGCCGCGCGCGCCTGTCCTTCCTTTTGTTCCATGCGCCCTCTGCCCCGGAACAGGAACCTGTTCCTGGGCAGAGGGAGCATGGAATGAAGGAAGGACAGGCGCGCGCAGCACCCCCCCAGTGGCATGCACCCGGGGCGGACCGCACCCACCGCCACCCCCCCCCCCCTAGGAACGCCACTGGGTTAGTGCAAAACTAGCTATTTGGGGGGTGGAGTCAGCATGTGGTCAGTTGTGCTGATATTCAGCACTTAACCTGCCAGGGTAGCTGCATAAATAGGACCGCATAAAATGAAGTCCTATCGTTATGTGGTGCCCCATAGCCAGTTAAGTGCTGAATATATATGGCTTTAGCGAGCCTTACCTGTTTTCCTTTATAGAATACTAGCTTAACAACATATACAGTACATGAATGTATGCACTCAGGCACAAGCACTTGTAGAGCTGGTATAAATACTTGAGCCTAAGTTCTGGTGATATGTGTTAACTTCAAGTATTATGTAAGCTACCCTTGTAAATGTGCAACCCCCCCCCCCCCCCAGCCTGTGCTCTACCCGGACATCATCCATGTATACACTCATCTCAAACTACTCACAACCATAGATATGCACGTTGTTATAGATTAGCACTTAGGCAATGTATTGGCATATATGCACATACTGTATATGCTAAGAACATAAGAGTAGCTATACTGGGTCAAACCAATGGTTCATCTAGCCCAGTATCCTGTTTTCAACAGTGACCAATCCAGGTCACAAGTAACTTGCAGAAACCCGGCTTCCCCAAGTCCATCAAAACAGCAGAATATGGACTTTTCCTCCAGGAACTTGTCCAAATAATGTTTAAGTCCAGATGCACTAATTGTTGTTACTACATCCTCTGGAAATGATTTCCAGAGCTTAACAATTCGTTGAGTATAAAAAATATTTCCTTCTATTTGCTTTAAAAGTATTTCCATGTAGTTTCATTGAGTGTCCCATAGTGTTTGCATTTTTTGAAAGAGCAAACAATTGATTCACTTCTATTCATTCTATACCACTCAGGGTTTTGTTGACCTCAATCATCTTTCCCTCAGTCATCTGTTTTCCAAGCTGAAGAGCCCTAACCTCTTTAACCTTTCCTCATATGAAAGGAGTTCCATTTTCTTTATCATTTTGATCACTCTTCTTTGAAGCCTTTCTAATTCCGCTATATCTTTTTTGAGATACGGCGACCGGTAAAATACTCAAGGTATTTTAAACATTTTCTAACATTTTTTGTGTATAACTGGTGTATAATGTTAGCACCTACTTTACAGAATTATTCTGTAGGTGAAGAGATCATATGATTACATGATCTAGCCACAAAGTATATAACTTAAAAGAACTCATGCGGTTGACATCAACACTAACTGCTTAAGGGGCCCTTTTACTAAGCTGTGAGAAAACGTGACCTTAGTGTGTCCTTAGTTAGGTCATTCCCGCATGCTAAGGCCATTTTTACCACAGGGGTAAAATGGTTGATTTTTTCATTTCCAGCATTAATAGCTATGTGTTAATTTTACCATTAGCGAGTGAGCTCTTAACAGTACTTATTTTGCAGGCTAACCATGTGCTAATTGGTTTGTGAGTGCCAATGTTGTTGCACTAACCAATGAAAGCAGAACATTCCCATTCTCTGCCCCAGACCTACTCCAGCACTAAACAATTTACTTAGCACATGGGTGTTGTACGCTAATCCCAAAACTATGGTGGGATGTCTAAGTGCACCCCATAGTAGACATTTTTAGCTGTGTTAAGCACATGTTAGTGCTTACCACAGCTTAATAAAATGGCCTCTAAGTTTTTTTTTTTTTATTAGGCCCAATGTTTTTTCTGAACTTATTTTTTCAGTATTAACTATTTTAGGGCCCCTTTTACAAAGGCTTACTAGCGGATTTAGTGCACACTCAACATTAGCATGCACTAAACGCTAAGATGCCCATTGGAATACAATGGGCATCTTAGCGTTTAACACGCTAATTTTTAGTGTGTTGCAAATCCGCTAGCATGCCTTTTGTAAAAGGGGCCCTTAATTTTTTAAATTTTATTTTATTTACTGTGCTGCATGGAGAAATTAAGGGGAGATTGTAATACAGAAGCTAACCGAGAAGTAAGCACCAATGTCATTATGCCATATTTTAACTAAAAATTAGCAATGGATGAAAGCTCAGGATGCAACATATTTTCCAGAAATCTCGAAATAAGCCTTTTTAAAATTTTCAATGATTAGGAAGCAGAAGCAGCAAAAGAACGAGACAGTGTTAATAAGACTTTATCACTAATAGCATCCATCTTCTGAACGCGATGAAAAGAATCAAGAGAAAAACAGCAAATAGCAGAAATCAGTGCAATGTTCTATACAAAAGCAGAACTTAAGTGTATCTTATTAGGCAACAACTCCCACACTAATATTAGAGAAAACTGGCTTTGTTCTACATTGCAAATAAGCATCATTATAGAACAGAACCCCAACAAAACCAAAGAGAAATAAAAGGAACATACTACGGTCAACATTAATTTTCACTTCAATACAAAAATAAAATATGTAGCTATATACCAAATTTTGAGTCTATAAATTATTTTTATTTAACTACTGTAGCTGTGATATTTCCTTATTATTCATGTTATGTTGCATTCAGAATCAATACACTACAGTCAGCACAGACCATGAATTCTATTGTCATAAATTCTACCACAGTTGTTCAGGCTGCTGTTAATTGAAAGGTTGTGAAAGGGAATGGATGTTTTGTTTAGTTTGTTTTTTTTTTTTTTGCCCAATGGTATTCAAGTTGGCTAGCAAGGGCCATACTCTTTATTTATTGATATACATACAGTGGTGGAAATAAGTATTTGATCCCTTGCTGATTTTGTAAGTTTGCCCACTGACAAAGACATGAGCAGCCCATAATTGAAGGGTAGGTTATTGGTAACAGTGAGAGATAGCACATCACAAATTAAATCCGGAAAATCACATTGTGGAAAGTATATGAATTTATTTGCATTCTGCAGAGGGAAATAAGTATTTGATCCCCCACCAACCAGTAAGAGATCTGGCCCCTACAGACCAGGTAGATGCTCCAAATCAACTCGTTACCTGCATGACAGACAGCTGTCGGCAATGGTCACCTGTATGAAAGACACCTGTCCACAGACTCAGTGAATCAGTCAGACTCTAACCTCTACAAAATGGCCAAGAGCAAGGAGCTGTCTAAGGATGTCAGGGACAAGATCATACACCTGCACAAGGCTGGAATGGGCTACAAAACCATCAGTAAGACGCTGGGCGAGAAGGAGACAACTGTTGGTGCCATAGTAAGAAAATGGAAGAAGTACAAAATGACTGTCAATCGACAAAGATCTGGGGCTCCACGCAAAATCTCACCTCGTGGGGTATCCTTGATCATGAGGAAGGTTAGAAATCAGCCTACAACTACAAGGGGGGAACTTGTCAATGATCTCAAGGCAGCTGGGACCACTGTCACCACGAAAACCATTGGTAACACATTACGACATAACGGATTGCAATCCTGCAGTGCCCGCAAGGTCCCCCTGCTCCGGAAGGCACATGTGACGGCCCGTCTGAAGTTTGCCAGTGAACACCTGGATGATGCCGAGAGTGATTGGGAGAAGGTGCTGTGGCCAGATGAGACAAAAATTGAGCTCTTTGGCATGAACTCAACTCGCCGTGTTTGGAGGAAGAGAAATGCTGCCTATGACCCAAAGAACACCGTCCCCACTGTCAAGCATGGAGGTGGAAATGTTATGTTTTGGGGGTGTTTCTCTGCTAAGGGCACAGGACTACTTCACCGCATCAATGGGAGAATGGATGGGGCCATGTACCGTACAATTCTGAGTGACAACCTCCTTCCCTCCGCCAGGGCCTTAAAAATGGGTCGTGGCTGGGTCTTCCAGCACGACAATGACCCAAAACATACAGCCAAGGCAACAAAGGAGTGGCTCAGGAAGAAGCACATTAGGGTCATGGAGTGGCCTAGCCAGTCACCAGACCTTAATCCCATTGAAAACTTATGGAGGGAGCTGAAGCTGCGAGTTGCCAAGCGACAGCCCAGAACTCTTAATGATTTAGAGATGATCTGCAAAGAGGAGTGGACCAAAATTCCTCCTGACATGTGTGCAAACCTCATCATCAAGTACAGAAGACGTCTGACCGCTGTGCTTGCCAACAAGGGTTTTGCCACCAAGTATTAGGTCTTGTTTGCCAGAGGGATTAAATACTTATTTCCCTCTGCAGAATGCAAATAAATTCATATACTTTCCACAATGTGATTTTCCGGATTTAATTTGTGATGTGCTATCTCTCACTGTTACCAATAACCTACCCTTCAATTATGGGCTGCTCATGTCTTTGTCAGTGGGCAAACTTACAAAATCAGCAAGGGATCAAATACTTATTTCCACCACTGTATATATATATATATATATATATATATATATATATATATATATATATATATATATATATATATATATATATATATATATATTATATATACACATACATACAGTGCAATCCGCTTAAGTGCAAGGGTCTGGGACCAAAGAAATAGTTGCAGTTAACCGGAGCATGCACTTAACAGTTGTGACCCAAAGAAGCTTGACATCTGTTAAACATATGTACAGTACTGTTTATTATATGTACAGTATACAGTCTCCGTTAACTGGTGTTAGGCTTACTTGAAGTAATCAGTCATAGTCCTTCTCTACACTATTGTGTCTGTGAGTTCCATAGACTACGTCTGCCAGATGGTAAAAACTGTCATAACACTGACATCCAGTGGCCTCCAGATAGGCCTGCACGGTGTTGAGACTCTCCAACGCTCTTGCAAAAGTGACAGGAGGTTGTTGAATTTCGTCAGCATGTGCCTCGCTGCTCATTTCATCATCTGTTTCATCATCACCCATTGCCTGCGCGTAGGCGCATATCTCGACATCAGTGCTGTCGTCAGCTGTTTGTAGATCGTAATCAACAGCTACGTAGTGATGAAACTCCTCTTCAGTAACAACGGCTGGGATGTCAATAGCCTGTTCATCTGACGCGTTTGTAACAGCTGCATCTGTTTCGTCCCTCTCCACATCCTTAGCAAAGCTTGCCTGCTTGTAGCAGTTCACAATGGTTGCCTGTGTAACATGATTCCAGGCTTCTTTCTGCATATGTAGGGAATCCAACAGTGATAGATTAAGAGCCAGTTCAACAGTACGTTTATACTTGTCAGTCTGGTCATCCATAACGCTCATCAAATGATGTAGCACAAGAGCCCGATAATGTTGTTTGAAATTGGCTATTATGCCCTGATCCATAGGTTTGATCAGAGAGATAGTGTTTGGTGGCAGGAAGACCACCTTTATGTTGGACAGCCTGACATCATCACTGTGTGCAGCACAATTATCACAAAGCAACAAAATCTGATGCTTTTTTGCCCGCATTCTAGTGTCTAACTTCTTTAGCCAATGCTTCCAAATTTCCCCAGTCATCCATGAATTTGCGTTAGCCTCATATGACACGGGAAGTCGCTTAACATTCTTGAAGCAAAGGGACTGTTTGCTCTTTCCAATGACGAGTGGTTCCAACTTCTCACTCCCATCCATATTGCAGCAAAGGCGGATCGTCAGTCGGTCTTTTGACGTTTTACTTCCTGTAGTTTCGGCTTGTTTGAATGCAAGTGTTCCATCAGGAATCGCTCGCCAGTAGAGACAGTTTTCGTCAGCATTGAAAATGTCACGAGATGCAAACTCGTTCAAGATGATAGGAAGAACTGAAACAACCTAATTTTCAGCACCAAAGTCATCAGCGTCTTGTTTTTCACCATGCTGTTTCTTGAATTTTATGTTGTTCCTCTCTTTCCAACCATCCAACAGTGGCTTTGAATTCAGTTAGTCCAAGACTTTCAGCTAGCTGATTAGCTTTCTCTATAAGCAGTGGACCACTGACAGGAAACTATCTGCTCCTGACTTGAGAAAATCACCGAAGAAGAGCATCTTCTACATCCTCAGCTTTTCCTGCCCGTTTTCATTTCTGGTGTGGATTTGTATTGTTTTGCCAGTCTTCCAGAAGCTGATCTTTCTGCTTCAAGATACATGAAATTTGACTGGGATTGACACCATACTGTTTTCTAATTTTTAAAGAACTTCTATTCGTTCAGCCAGTGTTAAAGTCTTACACGACGACGACTCCAGTGTACACTCTAACAACATTCTTTCGTTTATTCTGCCTGTGGCAGTTAACTGAGATTTCAAATTTACCGCCCCTTTGTCACGTGCCAATCGGCTTCCATATTCCATGCGTACGCTTATGCGGAGTCTTTCCTGCAGAGGAGCGGTCTTAAACCATGCATATAAGCGAATCTTATCTTATCAGTGGTGCGCTAAACCAAAGTTTGTCCCCATAGAAATTGATGGCGGCAAAAATGGGACTGAAGTACAGCATGCAGTTAAACAGAGCATGCGCTTATCTGATATTCACTTAAGTGCACTGGTTTAAACAAAAGCTTGGAGTCAAGAAAACAACAAAAATATTTGCATTCAGATATTTATTTCAATGTAATCAAATTTGTGTTTTTTTATTCATTTGGAATCTATTGGCTTTCATCCATGCTTTCACCATCTGCAAAACACATCACCAAAAAAGATACAGTATTCTCAATGTTGTATTTAAGAGAAAAAAGAAAAAAATATATATATATATGTATCACTACTACTACTACTACTACTACTATTAAACATTTCTATAGGGCTACTAGACTTACGCAGCGCTGTACAAATTAACATGAAAAAGACAGTCCCTGCTCAATAGAGCTTACAATCTAAATTGGACAGACGAACAAACAGCTAGGGGTGGGGAAATTGCAGCGGTAGGGGTGATAAGTGAGGGTGTTGAGTAGGAGAGTCATGGTTAGGAGTTGAAAGCAGTAGCAAAGAGGTGGGCTTTAAGCACATATCAGCAGCACAGAGGCATTGTTCCCTGAGCGGGAGTCCTTCACCTACAGTTCTGCCAGTGGGTGATGCTATTTCACAATCACATTTTCAATAGTGTATAATAGTCGTCTACAACCTTAAATAAATTGCCATCTACAACCTTAGAAAAATACAAGTCCAGGTGCTCGTCAGGGACGTCTTTTTTTTAGAGTATGAGTGAAGGACATTCTTTGCTATGCCTCTGTCCCCTACAAAATGTGGATGTTTCTGTGAGAAGGATGTCCATGCCTGCTGTGCCTCTGACACCCCCTTTATTTATTTGGATTTTGGATCACAAGTAGTAGCAGTGGGATTTGCACCAGCCACCTCTGGATTGCAAGGCAAGTGCTCTAACCACTAGGCCACTCCTCCACTCCATGCCCTTGAAATTTGTCCCTCCCTGTGGGGGGGGGGGGGGGGCAGATCAGGACATCAAAAATGTATGAAAGAAGGATGTTCATGCTTTTGCTATGCCTCTGCCGACACACACACGTACCTCCCCTCCCAGGGACCTGCATACTGCTTTGATTGACCTTATTTTTTTTGTTACATTTGTACCCTGCACTTTCCCACTCATGGCAGGCTCAATGCATCAGGCAATGGAGGGTTAAGTGACTTGCCCAGAGTCACAAGGAGTTCCCCAGGACCAAAGTCCACCACCCTAACCACTAGGCCACTCCTCCACCTGAGTATGACATTTCAGGCTGGCAAAAAACGTTTTTAAAGTTATTTTTTTCAGGATGGGAGGGGGTTAGTCACCACTGAGGGAGTCAAGGGAGGTCATCCCCGATTCCCTCCTGTGGTCATCTGGTCAGTTTGTGCACCTTTTTGAGGCTTGGTCATAAGAAAAAAATGGACCAAGTAAAGTCACCCAAGTGCTCATCAGGGACGCCCTTCTTTTTTCCATTATCGCTTGAGGATGCCCATCTGTTAGGCATGCCCCCAGGAACTTTGGTCATCCCCGTGATGGGAAGCAGTTGGGGACACCCAAAATCGGCTTTCGATTATGCCGATTTGGGCGACCTTGAGAGAAGGACGCCCATCTCCCGATTTGTGTTGAAAGATGGGCGCCCTTCTCTTTCGAAAATAAGCCTGCTAATGTCAATAATAATTGCTTGTTAATTGACAATTATCAAGACTGATTGACTTGTTAAGCAAATAGGTTATGTGCATTGTCATGTAATATGCTTCGATTTCCACATGGAAATCTTAACACAATATATAGAATCCAGGGGAAAATGTCAAATTTTCCATTTTGTTGTATTAATGGCCATGGATTAATGTTCAAAACAGTGGAATAATTCACATTTCACCATACCACTAGTGTATCTTGAAGTTAATCTACTGTACTTTTACTCTCTGAAGGAAAGGCCCTCAGTTTTTACTGAAGATGCACTTTTCTTGGTTTTGGAATATATTCAATTTCCAGTTTTACACACATCCACTCATGTAAAACTGTGCTTAAATATAGACTTGCAAGATTTGACAAAAGTACACATATGATTTTTGAGACAGCTGAAACCACACCTAGAACATGCCCCTTTGGAATCTGTGTCCCCCTTGGCATTTACATGTGTAAAAATGGCACTATGAAATCAGTATTCGTATGTGTAAAATGCCATACAAGGCTTCTAAAATGACTTCTTATGCTTTCTATTTTCTATGATTTATACAAAAATCAGGCTTTTAATATAGAAAGAGTAAAATGGAATTTTTTTTATTAATGTGAATGTGTTCTCCATAAAGTTCAGCCACTAAATGTTCTTTTCTTCAAAATAAAAAATCTAATTTGCATAACATACAATTGCCATTACATTGTAAGCCTAGTTGGTAATAAAATAAATGTGTCTGCAATGGCAATTTGATATTAAGCTGCTCCTTGGATTCCTATGAAATTATAACTTGATGCTAACAATCAAGTCACTTAAAACATAAAAGGAGTGTTCCATTTCTGCTTAACATGCCTACAATAAATATGGTCTTCCAGCAGCTGCAAGAGATCATATTAAAATGTATATATTTTGGGGCCCTTTTACTAAGCTGACTAAGCACTTACATGCACCCAACGTGCATCAGTTTTGAGTTACCACTCGGCTACTGCATGGTCCTTGCGATAATTTTATTTTTGACGCATGCCCGATATGCGCGCTGGAAAATATTTTTATTTTCTGGCATGTGGGTGGTAATCGGCATTTTATGTGCGTAGACCATTACTACCCAGTTACCGCGTGAGACCCTACTACTAGGTCAATGGCTGGCGGTAAGGTCTCAGTACTGCCCAGTTATTGCATGAGACCTTACCACTAGATCATTGGCTGATGGTAAGGTCTTAGACCCAAAATGGATGTGCGGCAATTATCAGATCTAACAGATGGAATGATAAGAAAATGCCTTCCATAACTGAAGAAATGTGGGAAGAGAAAGTAAGTTCAGCATCAAGGGTTACTTCCAGGTATTTGGAAGAATCAGCAAGCTGTAAAGGCATACCCCTTAGAACAGGTGTTTCCCAGGGACATAATGGTCTTTCAGTAATCCATGACGCAGCTGATTTAGCTGGATTGAGGAGTAGACATCGGATAGTCAACCACTTGTCTACAGGACTGAAGATTGGTTAAGTCTGGATTGTAGGGATTTTGCACTGAAAGCAGGAGTGTCATTTGCATAAATATAAAAAGAGATTGTGCAATCTTGAATTAGTGTAGCTACCAGGATTAGAAAAATATTAAAAAGAAGATGAGACAATGAATGATCATTCAGAAAATAATGATGTAAACCAGTAGAGAACTGTGCCAGAAATACCAATTTAGAAAGCCTGGAGAGATGAAGTGAGTGAACCACAAGGTTGAAGGCAACACTAAAATCTAGTGAAACAATAAGGACCACATCACCCTTGTCAGTGGCAGAGTAAACTTCGTTTAACAGGGAGGCATAAGTACATAAGTGTTGCCTTACTGGGACAGACCAAAGGTCTATCAAGCCCAGATCCCAAAACAGTACAATACATTTTATGCTGCTTATCCTAGAAATAAGCAGTGGATTTTGTCAAGTCCATTTTAATAATGGCTGATGGGCTTTTCTTTTAGGAAGGCATCTAAACCTTTTTAAAACCTCGCTAAGCTAACTGCTTTTATCACAGTTTCTGGAAATGAATTCCAGAGTTTAATAACACATTGAGTGAAGAAATATTTTCTCCCATTCGTTTTAAACATACTATTTTTTTTTAGCTTCATTGCACGCCCCCTAGTCCTAGTATTTTTGGAAAGAGTAAACAAGCAATTCACATCTACTTCACTCATTATTTTATATACCTGTTTCATATCTCCCCTCAGTCATCTTTTATGCAAGCTGAAGAGCAGCCATTTTAGTCTTTCCTCATAGTGAACAATTGCTTCTTCACTATGTCCCTGATTGGCGTGGATGAGGAACATTAGTGGACTCAACATGTTGTAAAAGTTGTTAGTAGACACAGTTAGTTAGTTTAGAGACAAAAGAGAGATTATAAATGGGGCGGTAATTGGTAAAAGAGATTGGGTCTAGAAACGTGTATTTTTCCTGCAGCTGTCACAGAGCTGAGTATCCTTTGTAGTTGTCTCTTTAGGGACACTGGAAGATTAAAGGGTGACCTTGCCTAATCCTAATCCTCCCCAGTGAAGCACATAAGTGGGTATTTGCAGAATAGTATTTAAACTGAAATTTGAATTTATGCACATATGTACACACGCACCTAAATGACATTATTCTAAACATGTATGCATGCAAAGGGTGCAGAAATGGTAGCATCTATGTAACAGAATTGCCCTTTTAAATTCTATCTCTATCCTCGCACGCCTCCAACTCCATCCAAACT
Organism: Microcaecilia unicolor; assembly: GCF_901765095.1. Taxonomy (NCBI): domain Eukaryota; kingdom Metazoa; phylum Chordata; class Amphibia; order Gymnophiona; family Siphonopidae; genus Microcaecilia; species Microcaecilia unicolor. Next base: position 61,958,788 of record NC_044037.1, read on the forward strand.
TGAGTCTCTTTTATCAAGCCTCGCTAGCGTTTCCCGGTGTGGTAATGCCAACAAGCCCCATTCACTTTGAATGGGCTCCTCTGCCATTACTACATGGGAACCATTAGCGCAGCTTGATAAAAGAGGCCCTAAATCAATAAATTTTATCTGGTCAATGAAGTTATGTATATAAATTAGTTATAAACTGATGAAAAAGACAAAAAGAGACTTGTATGATCTGGTTAATTTGCATGAATAAGCTTACATACTTAATAGCATTTATAATAGTTATTTTATTTCTAGTCTGATACAAATTTTTCACAAAGAGCAATGACAGAAATATGGAAATACTGATCTGCCATTTTTCTTTTTTTTGTGTGTCAAGTATATTACAGTGGTTGTCATCACGGATCTCACATTCTTAAAAAAATATTGCCATAGACTTTATTTTCTGAAATGTATGTTTCAGAATGATATATCATCGCCTTGGGTGCCTAGTACCTGAACCCCAGACCTTGAGAAAGTTGGCCGCTTCCAGTGAGGATTGTAGGAAATTGCAGTACTTTGTATTCATCTACAGATTATTTTTTTCCTGTCATAAGTGTAGCCTCTGTCCACTTCATCTGGTCACAAAATTCTAGGGTTTGACTTTCATTTTTTTTTAATTCCATTGAATTAAGAACTGAGAGAGTCAATCTATCTGAATGAAATGTAATGTTAAGAGATTGTCACCCTGACACTTTGCAGTACATCTAAATTTTGTGCTACATTACTGCACAATTCAAATGAATGCAGTTTAGAATGTGAAAAAAAGCAATCTGAAAACATGCATGTGCAGAGATAAGAAACTAGAAACATGTTAAACAGGGATTTTATTTTAAATAGAATGTCAACAACATTTTCTAATAGCCCATGTACCATTTTTTTGTAATCACCATGTTTCATAGCTTTCTGTAAAAGTAAAATTACACTTCTATTCATAGGAACAGAATCACATGCATTATGTTCCATAATATCAACTAATGAGCAGCTAAACAATTGTTGTGCTACTGAAGGAGAAAGGAACAAAAAGGTATGCCTTTAAGAATGTTGTTATGATGCAGCCTATTTAAATTCTAATAGCTGGACAAGTGCTATGAATATTATGGGGCATTGTCCTGAACATTGGTATTTAATATTCCTTGCAAGTTCATGCTGTCTGTTTCACATTGTGCAAAGTGCTGCAGCTGAACATTCATGACTCTAAAATTCCTAAACGTACAAGGGTGACACAATTTATTTTCTCAGTAGGCAGAGTGTAGCATGCAATTTTGCACTCCATGACATAGTGACTCCTGGCATCTGGAATCTACCAACTGCATTTGAAACAATGACAACTGTGACAATTCTCAGTGACGTGATGGTATTATCTTGGGATGCGACAGCAGTTACTGCATGTGACAGTTGTATACAGAATAGTAGACACTGACTAGTTGGCCTCTGGCAGCTATTCTGTATTTCCCATCCCTGGTTTTCATACTGTAGGCAGTTACAAATTACAATGCTATTTATTGTCTTCTCAACATTAAAAAAAAAAATGGTTGTCCACAGAATGATCTTTTCTTTCGGCAGGTATGACTTGATAACCCCTTATCCCCTGGATTCTATATAGTGCCACTTAAGTTGTGTGTGCAAATTTGGTTGTATCTATGTGTGTTGTTATAGAATACAACCGGTCTGCAAATAGATTCTATATATGGCCCCTGAAAAATTGGCGCAAAAAAAAATATGCTTAGGAATATTCTATAAAGTATACTTAAATTTAGTCGTACTTTATAGAATACACCTAAATTTCCATGTGGATTATAGAATACGCCGAACACCAATCCACGAGACTAAATTTAGTTGTGGGTAGTTATGTCAAGTAAAATTTGGTGTAAATGCCAATGCCTAAATTAGACACGGACCAGATGTATTCTATAACAATGTGCATAGATTTTAGAAATGCCCAGGACCCTTCCATTCCAAGCCCATGGTCCAGGATGCACTAGGTAGGGCTTTCTTACCATATAAGGGGGTTTCTAGGATATACTGGGCAGGGCATTTTGGTGCTGGAAGGAGGATGAAGTGCTACTCCCTCATCCATCACTACAAGGTATGGGGAGGTTAGGGGGCTGCTAGACCACCAGGGTGGGTGGGGGTAGCGGTTTGTTGCCCACTGGGCCACCAGGGTGTTATTTTTATGTTAGAGGTTTAGGGAAGCTAGAGGTCTACCGGACCTCAGCACCCCTGTGCCCTCATGTTGAGGGGGAGGGTCAGGGGGATGGAGGTCTGCTGGACCTCTAGCCCCCCATGTCCAGGGAGGTGGGTGGGGGAAAAGATAAGGCCACTGGGCCTGTTTGGGGGGGGGGGGGCTTAAGGTACACCAGACCTTGAGCATCTTGCGTGCTGCAGGGAGATCTCCTGTTTGACAGGTCCAGGCTTTTTTATTGACAGCCCAGACCTGTCAAACAACTTCTGTGGGAGGTTTGTGCCTTGGGCGCATGCCCAGGAACAATCCTCCAAAAGAAGTATCCCCATGATCAAAACTAATAGCGTGCATGGATTTGCATGCTTTTAGTTTTGATCATAAGGGCTTTAATCCCCTGCACTGTCCAGCACTAATTTTCTAGTGCTCTTCAGAACAGCATGGGGGATTTGATCATTGGAACCTTAGTGCTGGTATCTGGAATTGAATATCCAGTATCAGTGTACTCTGGTAAGACTGAGACCATTAAGCAAATAGCTAACTGGATGTACTGCCAAAATCATGAGTGAATTTTAGCAAACTTCATTAAAATAGTATAAATATTGGGGGCAATTCTGTAATGTGGCACCTCAAGTTAGAATATAGCAATAGCCATACTGGGCCAGACTGATGGTCCATTTAGCTTTTATCTTCCTTCCAGTAGTGGCCAATCCAGGTCACCAATATCTGGAAGAATCCCAAAAAGTAGCAAAATTCCATGCTACCAACCCCAGGGACAAACAGTGGCTTTCCCATGTCTGTCTCAATAGCAGATTATGAAATTTTCCTCCATAACTTGTTGAAAACTTTTTTAAGCATAGATACACTAACCGATGTTACCACATCCTTCAGTAATGACTTCCATAGCTTAACTATTTGTTGAGTGAAAGAAATATTTCTTCCTATTTATTTTACCATGCAGCTTCATTGAGTGTCCCATAGTCTTTGTACTTTCTGAAAAAGTAAACAATTGATTCATGTTTACTCAATCTATAATGCTCAAGATTTTGTAGACCTCTATCATATCCACCCTCAGCCATCTCCTTTACAAGTTGAAGAGCCCTAACCTCTTAAACCTTTCCTCATATGAGAGGAGTTCCATCCCCTTAATTATTTTGATCACCCTTCTTGGAACCTTTTCTACTTCTGCTATACCTTTCTTGAGATACAATGACCAGAATTGCACATAATACTCAAGGTGAGGTTGCACCATGGGGCAAAACAGAGGTACTATAATTTTTGTTGTCTTATTTTCTATCCCTTTTCTAATAATTCTACATTTTGTTTGCTTTTTTTTGGCTGTTGCTGCACATTGGGCAGAAGATTTCAGCGTATTGTCCACAATGAGAACTAGACTTTTTTTTCTTGGGTATTGACTCCTAAGTTAGAATTTAGCATCAAGCAACTATGATTTGGATTATTCTTCCTAATGCACATCACTTTGCATTGGTCAACATTATTGTTTATTATTTATTTATATTCTGCCTTTATCAAAGTGAATTACATAATAAATATTGACTTAATTGGGCATGTTCTAACCAGATATTTAAAAAAACAGAAATTCAATGCTGAAGCCACCACATGGCCTGAAATTGAATTTCTGGTTTCATCACCGGTGGCGGGCAAAAAAAATGCTGTTTGCTGTTGATTGAATATCAGCCAGACTAAACTTTAATACACATGGCCCTTACTTTCCACCTTTAATTTATACTCATGCATTTGATTTCCAAATTTTACAACTAAGGGGGGAAAGTTATGAACATGAGTTGCTGTTAAGTTGGATTATTTTAGCACAGGGTTCCATTTTATTCAAAGATACCCTATGCTAAAATACCCTGACTTAACTGTAGCCCATGTTGGCAACTTCCCCACTAATGGAGAAAATTATCAAGGTGCAGTAAAAGAACACCTTTTCCCGCACATTGATATACCACGAGATTCAGCAACCTGCAATATCTTAGAACCATAAGTTGATGAATCCCCTGGTAAAAGAATAATGCTCTTTGCAAGCCACCTTGCAAGCAGTGTTGGAATTCCAGCAGCCAGGAACATCAGGGCCACCTAGCTATGACCAGAAGCTCCTGTAATGGCAAATCAGGCCATTTTAGGTGGAGTCCAGTGGTAACCTGCCCAATTAACACCGGGTACACAACGGCGCTACATATATTTTTGTAGCGGCATATACGATGGCACGCTAGATATGGGAAGTACTGCTGGGCTGCTGTGGTAGCCCAGCAGTACTTCCTGTTTAGCGAGTGGTAAGCCCGCATTGGGCTTACCGCCACTTAGTAAAAGGGGTCCTAGATTAAGTATATATTAATTGAAGAAATATTATGATCACTACAGTTCTTTTCCATTATTGAATTTAAAGAAGTGAATTTGTGCAAAAAAAAATTGTATCTCTATTTTAGAGATGAAATTTGAGATTACCATGTATTATCTTTCACTTTCCATTTTCTAGACAGATAATATTCATCAATGATCTATCCAAATAGACCATATTTCAAATTTGTGGATCCTGTAGGCCAGAGAAATGTGTTTATAAATACTGGATAATCTAGTGGAGAACTAAGACGAGGAAGAAAGGAAGGTGATAATTGGAGGGAAGTGTCCCTTGTCTCATGACATGCAAGGCAGCCATCCTCCATCTTTTCTGGGAGGATACTTCAGGCATCCATCATCTTTTCTGTAAAAAAAAAAAAAAAAGATAAAAATAGATAAATATATGAACACACTCTGTTCCTAAGTCTACCTCCTTACAGCCTTATATCATAACCCATAGTTCTATAGTTTATTTTCCTTTTATTTAATTGAGCATTATAGCATTTTAGCAGACAATATATCTATACAGGAAATGAGGAAATTACAAACAAAATTAGGTCTAATAAATAATCAGACCATTAAAGAAAGACAGAAGATGGCTGCCTTGCATGTCATGAGACAAGAGATAACAAGCAACATTTCCCCTTCCCACTAACTCTCACCTTCCTTTTTTTTCTCCTCTTAGTTCTCCACTAGATCATCCCGTCTCTAGCATTTAGCACATGCTAATTCATTAGTGTGCTAAAAATGCTATCGTGCCTTTGTAAAAGACCCCCTATGTTTGCCATTTGAATGTGATCATTAACAAATATTAGTGTGAGAGCTCTTACCACCACCTATTTTATAGGCGGCTCATATGCTAATCCTATGCTAATCAGTTAGCGTGTGGTAACATAGATACACTGACTATGCATAGAAATACCTATTCTCTGCCCCAATATGCCCCCTCCGTGGTAAAAAAATAACATTTTTTAGCGTGTGGTTTGTGCACACAGATACAAAAATCACTTGGGCAGAAGTAAACTAGCATTTACTGCAACTTAGTAAAATGATCTCTAAGATAGTATGTTTGTTTATTTCTACCATCATTCTCCATTTTTTACATTTGAGGGGAGAGGAGAATTTTTAATAGCCTGAACGTTTGGTATTGTACACAATTTTATCTTGCATATATTACAAACAATTTCTAGAGGGAAATAATGTGCATAGTCTTAAAATATATTTTTTCACTATGGTCTTTTAACTCCTAGATTTCCTTTGTGGGCAGATTGAGTAGTGGTGTGCAGGGATTCATGGGTCTTAGAATGTACAACAGCAGAGCTTCTTTTGTTGCCCCTCTGTACCATGGAAATTTCTAATTTTTCATCTTTTCCTCTCCCCATGCCTCGTTATTTGTGTTATATATTTTTGCACAAACAAAAAAGCAATACTGGGCCTTCAAGACTGAGACAACAGGAGTGTTTATTAGTGAATGACCCGACACGGGCAGTGTTTCGGCGTAAAACAACGCCTGCCTCAGGGGTCAGAGTTTGTGCATGAATTATGTGAATTGTGTATGTATCCAATGCCTCCGAGATTGAACAGAGAAAATCTATGCAGCCAAAAAAGCTGTCACAACGGACAGCAGCGATTTAATAGAAACCACCTGTTTCAGCCTCGTGTTCTCCAAAAACAAATGTTTCTGTTTCTGTTAAGTTTCTTTTCTCTTCATGATATTGGCTGGCTGGAAACGGCTTGGTTGGATCACTTTAAGCTGCAGTTCACCCTGCGTTGGCAAACCTCAGGTCTCCTCCGGCCTCGTCAGACTCACCAATATTACACCAGAGGTGTCATCGACCCCAGCTTGTTCTGGAGGTCTCTCTATAGTCACGGCTTGGATCTGCAACCATCCTCGCCCACCTACCTCTCTGACTGGGACCACACTTGCAATGCTGTGCTGAATACAATTGCACCCCTGCGTCTCAAATCCTCGTACATTCGTAGATTATCACCCTGGTTCTCAACAGATCTGAGAGCTTTGAAATGTGAGGTACGATGTATGGAAAGAACTTGGCGTAAATGCAAATCTGATCTGGCTCGGGAGACCTGGAAAAGTAGTCACCACAAGTATAAATACGCAATCTGATTCGCAAAGCGCACCTACTTTTCATCTAAGATGCAGGCGGTTGGCCGGGACATCCGACAGATATATCAGCTGCTAAACACCTTTCTAGATACTCGCAAGCTAGAACGCTCCAGTGTTGATCCTCCTTCAGCTACACAACTTGGATCTTACTTCAAGGAGAAAATTCTTACCCTGTGGTCTTCAACCGTCAGCTGCCTCTCTGATGTGGACGACTTCCTGGTATCCTTGGCCGTGCCTTCGGGTGCTTGCCCTGCTGACCGCTTTTGGATCAAATTCAATCGCCTGTTGCCCGACAAGGTGGCTGCTGCTTTACGTAAATTCACAAATAAAAGCTGTAGATTAGATGTTTGTCCGACCCATCTCCTAAAAGTCGCACCAAAATGTTACATCGAAGATCTGACTTGTTACCTCAACTATATGTTAAGCGCAGGATTTTTCCCGCCAGGTCATGGAAACATCCTTCTCACTCCAATCCCAAAGAATTTAAAGATCAAGCCAGATGTCATCTCTAACTATCGCCCAGTGGCTTCGATACCTCTAGTTATCAAGCTGATGGAGAGTCTGGTCAATGTTCAGCTCAACAAATTTTTGACTAATTTTGATATCCTCCACCATTCGCAATCAGGTTTTCGAGTTCATTACAGCACGGAGACTGTCCTGGTCACCCTCTTATCTAACTTTCGACGAGAACTATCTGTTGGACGGAAGATTCTTCTGCTGCAATTTGACATGTTTAGCGCTTTCGACATGGTGGATCATGAACTCCTGCTCCACCTACTGGACTCTTTTGGTATAGGAGGGCCAGTTTTGCATTGGTTCAAGGGTTTCTTGACTTCAAGGTCCTACCAGGTCATGGTGAACTCCTACACTTCTGAACCGTGGACTGCTTCCTGTGGGGTCCCTCAGGGCTCTCCCCTTTCACCTACCCTATTTAATATTATGATGATGCCTTTAGCCACAGCAGTTGCAAACCTGGACCTCAACCCTTTCATCTATGCGGACGATATTATAGTCTACATCCCTTTTCACTCCACAGTATCAGAAGTTGCCAACCTCATAGATGCCTGTTTCTCCACTTTAGAACATTGGGCCAGGGTGTTCCGCTTCAGGCTAAACAGGGAAAAAACTCATTGTCTCATCATCTCGTCCACGCACGCTCATCCTTAGAGAAAGGCGTTTGCACACGCCGAACCCCTGCGCTTTAAACTTCATTGGCTGCCTGTACAGGAGCGCATTGCTTTTAAGATCTGCTCCCTAACACATAAAATCATCTATGGGGCTGCCCCGTATTACATGCTCCCCTTGATCGACCTTCCACCTAGAAATGCCAACCCTGCTGCTCGGTCCTATCTCCACCTCCATTTTCCGAATTTTAAGGGTGTCAAGTACAAGAAAATCTTCGCCTCGTCCTTCCATTATTGGAGTCCCAAACACTGGAACACATTACCTCGTCACCTTAAAGCTCAAGTGGACCATGCCCTTTTTAAGAAGTTGTTAAAGACATTCCTCTTTGCTAAGACTTACCCCACAACTTACCATGTTGATTGATGCATCCCTTGTCCCTTACCCTGCCTAGTTCACGCCGTTAGTTTCTCCCCTCCTATTTGCTTCTTTTATGCTTGCCTAAGCTTTTAACTTTGTACTCTTATTTAATTCTCTGTAAGCCACATTGAGCCTGCATGAGTGGGGAAATGTGGAATATAAGTAACAAATAAATAAATAAATAAATAAATATCAGGCAGTCCAAAGCAATATTAGTTTGGTCTCTAATGAAACAAAAAGCAGTGGGTAAAGAATACATAACAAAAAATTGTAAATACCCTAGCTAGTGTTACTTTACCGATGAGGGTTAAACTAAACTAAACTCCTATACTGTATTCTGGTAGTACATAACATAATGCCACACTTATGAAGTGGGGAAGGATGTTAATCCTGGTGCCACAGCTACATTTCAGTCTTGCCTACTGAACTTCTTCCCATAAGCAATGCTGAAGTAGCTTTCATAAACCGTGAATCATTCTATTAGGTGCATTCTGGTGGTTCAAGGATAAAATCATTGTAAAAAAAATTAAATATTAAAATACCGTATGATCAATATTTCTTCATAACATAGGACTATGATATTTGGCATAATTCTATTTTATTTGGAACAGCTAGAAAAATGTTGATATGTTGGTCGTGAATGATACAATGCCTTTCACTATGAGTTTTAAACTGACATCCTGTGGGTTTACCATGGGTTGCCATGGAAAACTACAATTAGCTATATTGAAGTTGATGTTGCCACAATATGCTTTAGTGAAACCCACTGTCAATTTACAAGACCACCATTGATCTTGGAACTTTAGAGTGAACAGCTATTTAATATTCAACTTTTTTATAACAATTGTTTGCCTAGAGGGATTATCATTTGGACACATAATAGGTTACCCAGTTGAAATTGCTTTACAGTTAAGATACTGAATTTTCTGTGTAACACAACTAGCTGTTACGGTTTTATTTTAGGTCTAAAAAGTATTATTCTTTCTCAACCTGCTTTCACAACACTTTAAAGTTCTATTTTATCTACTTTTGAATATAAACAAAGTATTATTTCATTATGGGCTCTTTTACTAAGCAGTGGTAGATCTAACGCATGGGTAGCTTGCGCCAAATCAGTACTACCGTAGGGATAGCACAGGCAACCTGTGGCACTTTCAGCATTGGTACACACTGTTTCCCACGGTAGAAAAATGTTTTCTATTTTCTACCACGGTGGGCGTTGCTGGCAGTAATCAGCAGCATGGCCGCATTGGCGCATGCTGTCTGATTACAGCACAAGTAGCGTGTGAGACCTTACCACTAGGTCAGTGGGTGGTGGTAAGGGCTCAGGTAGTAAATAGCCGCATGCTTCTTTTAATTTTAGCGCACAACCATTTACTGCCCCCATTTAAATGTCCAGTCTCCCAGATGATGTGGTTCACTAATCAGCTGACATACATTTAAAGGCGGGCGTTTTAGTGAGACGCTGTGGCCATTTTTCTCATTAAGAAGAGCGAAGTTGGAGAGAATTATGTAAGTTGTGAAGGTTTCTTCATATGTATAGAAGATTGTTAGTGGATGTTTACATGTGGAGGGGCATAATCAAATGGGGTGCCCAAGTTTTCCTGAGGACATCCTGGCAGGGCGTCCTGGTGAAGGGGCGGGAAACCCGTATTATCGAAACAAGATAGGTGGCCATCTTTCATTTTGATAATACGGTCAGGGACACCCAAATCTCAACATTTAGGTCAACCTTAGAGATGGTCGTCCCCGGTTTTCTGCGATAATGGAAACCGAGGACGCCCATCTCAGAAACGACTAAATGCAAGCACTTTGGTTGTGGGAGGAGCCAGCATTCCTAGTGCACTGGTCCCCCTCACATGCCAGGACACCAACCGGGCACCCTAGGGGGCACTGCTGTGGACTTCAGAAATTGCTCCCAGGTTCATAGCTCCCTTACCTTGGGTGCTGAGCCCCCCCCCAAAACCCACTCCCTACAATTGTATACCACTACCATAGCCCTAAAGGGCACCTACATGTGGGTACAGTGGGTTTCTGGTGGGTTTTGAAGGGCTTACATTTACCACCACAAGTGTAACAGGTAGGGGGGGATGGGCCTGTGTCTGCCTGCTTGAAGTGCACTGTAGCCATTAAAACTGCTCCAGGGACCTGCATACTGCTGTCAGGGAGCTGGGTATGACATTTGAGGCTGGTATAGAGGCTGACACAAAATATTTAAAAAGTTTTTTTAGGGTGGGAGGGGGTTATTGACCACTGGGGGAGTAAGGGGAGGTCATCCCCGATTCCCTCCGGTGGTCATCTGGTCAGTTCGGGCACCTTTTTGAGGCTTGGTCGCAAGAAAAAATGGACCACGTAAAGTCGGCCAAGTGCTCATCAGAGACACCCTTCTTTTTTCCATTATAGGTCAAGGACGCCCATGTGTTAAGCACACCCCAGTCCCGCCTTCGCTATACTTTCAACATGCCCCCAGGAACTTTGGTCATCCTCGCAATGGAAAGCAGTTGAGGATGCCCAAACTTGGCTTTCGATTATGCTGATTTGGGCGACCCTGGGAGAAGGACGCCCATCTCCCGATTTGTGTCGAAAGATGGGCGCCCTTCTCTTTTGAAAATAAGCCTGAGTGTGAACTGTAAGTAATTAGATTACCATTACTTCTAGAGAACCTCTGCCCTGACGAAGTTTCAAAACCTGGCCAAGTCTGTTGGGGTTTCTTATTTCCATTCTACCGCTGCCAGTTAAGTGATTGAATTTATCTTGCATCACATTGTTGAAGCTAAGAAATGAATATTTTTTGAAAAATAAGAGTATTTGAAAAAATGTTATCTTTCTGAGAATAGATCACTAAAAAATGATTAATTAAAAAAAAACACACACGTCACAGGATCAATGACGATCTGCACTTGACTGCCTGAAAACTGTCTGTTAAGCAGTCTGGTTGCATTAACTCTGAAGATCCTTAAAAAAAAAATATATAAAAAACATACATTAGCTATATATAATAATTGGTTTTTAGCATCCAATTAATGTTCATGAACGGCTTGCTATCCAATTAAGTGGTGAGCACGTCTTGGATCAGTGCCAAAATTTGAGCACCATATTTAGAATCCAGGGGATAGCCTGCACTCTTTAAGAAAAAAATGTATTATATATGAATATTGTAAATGACATTCCTTTCAAAATGAAAAAAAAAGAAAGGCAAAACAAATATTCTCATTACCCATGCATAGTAATAGCTACCTAATTAGTATTTGCCATATTTCGTAGTCTCCTTCATGATGACAGTCTCAGAAAAGGTTTTTTATTTTATAAGAAGTATGGTTCAATTCTTCTCTTCCTTTAAAGATTTTACAACATGTTCTATTATCACCTTTAAAACATCTGCAGGAATGGTGATAGATGAGGGTAGAATGTTGAGCGAAAGTAACAGGCACAGATCATTTTACTAAACATGCTCAAACCTATCCAACCAGAGACTAAACTGCAAGGATCACTGCCACCACTCCATGGAAGAACTTCATCTGTCACTGTGGATTTCTCAAAAAGAAACCTTAGGGACCAAGGAGCTAATTTTGAATAGGAACACACTGAAGAACTATACAAAACAACAGGCACCAATGGAAACTTTATACACCTACAATTCCTTCTGTCAAGTATGTAATTCACAGTTAAGCAGAAGACCATTTATAAGATTAATTGCATTACTTGTATTAGCAGAATTTACACCTGCAGCTGAATCATAGACACGAGCTACATATTCTAACATGCATTCATGCATAAACAAAAATATTGGTAAATCCAGTGTGTTTTCACCAAGAACTGTTACAACTTCAGTTCAATTCCTTTTGAAATAGGAGAAAATACAGTGTTTTCTTACTGTAATTACAGACAGATAATGTTAGCCATTGCACAGAGCACAGCAAAACAAACCTCCTCCTGCCTTGATTAACAGGATCAACGGACTGCCTAGACATGCTCAGTGCTGTTACAAATACACCACACCCAATTTGTGGCCCTGCAGTAACATACAGGCTTATTTTCGAAAGTGATCGCAGGCCATCTTCTGACACAAATCGGGAAATGGCTGGCAATCTCCTGAACCCGGCCAAATCGATATAATCAAAAGCCAATTTTGGCCAGGTTCAACTGCTTTCCGTTGCAGAGCCGGCAAAATTTCAAGGGGGCGTGTCAGCAAGGTAGTGAAGGAGGGATGGAGGTGGGATGGGGGCATGCTCATGAAATGGCCGGCTTTGCCTGATAATGGAAAAAAAAAAGCCAGGCTTGACAAGCATTTCGCCGGCTTTACTTGGTTCCTAATTTTTCACGACCAAGCTTCAAAAAGGTGCCCGAACTGACCAGATGACCACCGGAGGGAAGCGGGGATGACCACCCCTTACTCCCCTAGTGGTCACCAACCCCCTCCCACCCAAAAAAACCCTTTTTTGCCATCCTCTATGCCACCCTGAAATGTCATACCCAGCTCCCTGACAGCAGTATGCAAGTCCCTGGAGCAGTTTGTAGTGGATGCAGTGCACTTCAGACAGGTGGACCCAGGTCTATCCCCCCCTACCTGTTCCACTTGTGGTGGTAAATGGGAGCCCTCCAAAACCCACCCAAAACCCACCGTACCTACATGCAGGTGCCCCCCTTCACCCCTAAGGGCTATGGTAATGGTGTAGACTTGTGGGCAGTGGGTTTTTTTGGGGGGGGAGCTAAACAGACAAGGGAAGGGAGCTATGCACCTGGGAGCTATTTTTATTTTATTTTTTAATTTTTAGAAGTGCCCCCTAGGGTGCGCAGTTGGTGTCCTGGCATGTCAGGGGGACCAGTTTACTAGAAAACCTGGCTCCTCCCACGACCAAATGTCTTGGATTTCACCGGGTTTGAGATCGCCGGCATTTTTTTCCATTATGGCCGAAAACCAAGGCCGGCCATCTCAACCCTGGCAAACTATGACATTTGGCCGGGCCCAACCGTATTATCGAAGACAAAATGGCCGGCCATCTTTTTCAAAAATACGGTTGGCTCCACCTGCTTGCGGCGCCAGTGCCGGAGATGGACGGCCAGCTATTTTGCCGGCGCCTTTCGATTATGCCCCTCATAGTATCACAGTGAATAATTCTCTATAGACTGCCTAAAAGTTAGACATTGGGATGATGTGCTCTAAGTGTGAATTCTATATCAGCAATTACATGCACAATTGCCATTATAGAATACTAGCATAAGTTCACAGTTAGGTGCCTAACTTTGGGTGTGGGAACTTATGCTAGTTCAGTGGCTGGTGTAAATGCTCACTCTTAAATGCTGACAGTAGGTGTGTAACTGCTAATGTTTTATAACCTGTGAGTACAATTTCTGGGTGAGCCTCTGACCTACTCATACCCCTCCTGGGCATGGGTAGGTCAGAGGCCCTTTGCATGCCCTTTGCAGTTGTGCACTTTGGATTTTGCATTGATAGTTTATAGAATACCTGCTTAGTTATATGCGTAACTGGCAATTAGTGGAAATTTGCACCAATTATATCCAATAATTTGTTGTTAATTCCAATAAGCAGATAATTATTATATTGTTATCCACATGACTGAGACTATTCTGTAACTTGCATGTGGTACTTTGTGCACTAAGTGTAAAATTGTGCATTCAAGATCACAGAATTAGGGAGATAGAGAGGAAGGAATTGTATAAATGGCACTCAAAATTCAGCACCAGAAAAAGTTCAGCTCTAGCCGCTATTCTATAAAGGGTGCATGTCCTTTGTAGAAGAGCACTTAGAATGGATTTCTCTACCCAACTCTGTGCACTAGACTTATGCCAGCTGAAACCTGGTGTAAATCCTGGCATTCAAGTTGGGCACAGATCCCCCATATTCTATAACACTGCACCTAACCTTTCGGAACACACCTGACCAGCCATTTCCCTCCCATTGTGACACCCCCTTTTGGGTTGTACGCTATTAGAATTAGGTGCCCAGCATTAAAGAATAGTGTGCAGCCAGATGTGCATGCAAATCCTAATGAACATCAATAATTGTTTGTTAGCATCCAGTTATTGCTCGTTAATGGCTCATTTGCTTAAAGCAAACTGAATATTAACTCCTCTCGGTAAACACAAATGACACCTAAGGTGGTCCAATTTGTAGAAAACACACAATGTTTCAAAGTTATTAGATTGGAATTAGTTTGTGATGAACCAAATGAGACCCTTACAAGGCTGGGGAGTTAGGTGTCTAAATGGCAGGTGAAATTTAATGTGGATAAGTAATGCATACAATCCAAATGTAGGTATACAGTGTTGAGTTCCTTATTAGACATTGCCTCCTGAGAAAGGGATCTTGGCATTATTATTAGTCAAATAGCCTTGGGAAAGCCACTATCAGGCTCATTTTTGAAAGAGAAGGACGCCCATCTTTCAACATAAATCGAAAGATGGGTGTCCTTCTCACAGGGTCTACCAAATCGGTATAATCAAAAGCCGATTTTGGATGTCCCCAAGTGCTTTCCGTCGCAGGGACAGCCAAAGTTCAAGGGGGGTGTATCAGAGATGTAGCGAAGGCGAGAGTGATTCCCAGTTATTCCTGCTCTGATCAGAACCAGTTTTCAATATGGTTCTGGAAACCCCTAGCAAAAGTACTACAAGACTATCACTAGGGGTTGCTGGTGGCATTTTGAAACCTAACACATGGAGACCCTCGACTCATAATGGAAAAAAAGGGCATACCTGAGGAGCACTTGGACGACTTTACCTGGTCCTGTTTTTTTTACGACCAAGACACAAAAAGGTGGACAAAATGACCAGATGACCACCGGAGAGAATTGGGGATGACCTCTCCTTACTCCCCCAGTGGTCACTAACCTCCTCCCACCCTCAAATAACATCTTTCAAAATATTTTTTTGCCAGCTTCAGATCAGGTCCATCACAGCAGTATGCAGATCCCTGGAGCAGTTTTAGTGGGTGTAGTGCACTTCAGGCAGGCGGACCCAGGCCCATCCCCCTCCCTACCTGTTATGTTTTTGGAGGAAACAGCGAGCCCTCCAAAACCCACCAGAAACCCGCTGTACCCACATCTAGGTGCCTTCCTTCACCTGTAATGGCTATGGTAGTGTTGTACAGTTGTGGGTAGTGGGTTTTAGAGGGGTTTTGGGGGGCTCAGCACACAAGGTAAGGAGCATTTTATGAAGTCCACTGCAGTACCCGCTAGGGTGCCCGGTTTGTCAGGGGGCCCAGTGCACTACAAATGCTGGCTCTTCCAACAACCTAAAGGCTTGCATTTGGTCATTTCTGAGATGGGCGTCCTTGGTTCCTATTATCACCAAAAATCAGAAACGACCAAGACTAGGGACGACCATCTCTAAGGATGACCTAAATTTCAAGATTTGGGCGTCCCTGACTGTATTATCGAAACGAAAGATGGACATCCATCTTGTTTCAATAATATGGGTTTCCCCGCCCTTCCATCGGAACGTTTTGCGAGGACATCCTCAACAAAATTTGGGCGTCCCTTTCGATTATGCCCCTCCACGTATTTCTAGTTGCAAGTACCAAGACATTCATTTACTCTTTAGGATCCTGCTGTATTTTTGTGACCTGGACTGGCCATAGTTGGAAGCAGGATGCTGGGCTTGATGGGCCTTTAATCTAACCATTGCTAAAAGCCCACCTTTTGGATGCTGCTGCGTAGTAGTATAAGTAGTAGTAGTAGTAGTAGTAGTAGTAGTAGTAGTAGTATGACATTTTTAGTGTGGGCATGCTATTATTTGAGAAAAAATAGAGGAGAAGAAAGATATGTTACAGGGTAAAGAATAAAGGGGATGAGGGGTCTTTTTTCATTAAGAAGTTCATAGAAATAATTCAATGTACCTTTAGAAATGTTCTCAGATTCTTTGAATTGTTTTCATATCTTGTTTTTTTTGTTTTAAGTCTGTATTTCTCAACACTGGAAAGCTTGCCTAACAAAGTGACTCTAGGTCATTTGTGAACAAAGCAAGTCCTTTATGACTTTAACCTCCATACAATTTTATTCAGTGTTCTGTAGTTCTGTTCTGGTGTGTTATATTTTCATGCTGAGAACTTTGACTTCATTTAATAGAATGCAATAGAGAAGAAATTAAAAAGTTAGGGCTGGCACATTTTGGCCTCTAATGCCCTCCCGTCTAGTGCTCCGTTCCTCCAAGAAGAGCGATAACAAAAAAAAATGAGAATAGAGATAGGCATTGATAGAATTTAATAAAAATAGAAACTACTTTATTTACAGAAAAATTGACTGTACTTAGGATAGGAATACAAAGCAGAAGCAGATCGTTGTAACAAAAATATGAAATGTTTGAAGTCTGATGACAAATTCTCTGTACACTTGTTTTCATTTTTGCCTATTTTGTGCTAAATTTTGTTGTTAATGTTAAAAGAAAAATATTCATTTGACATACCTATTTTAAGGGAATACGTTATTAAGCTGCTTTAGGGCAATAACTCGTATTATTTTTCCCTTAACATGACAAAAAGCACACTAATACAGTTTTCTTGCCTGAATACAGCGCTATTTAAGTCACTGTGGTGTACATAGTAATTAGCAGCAAAACATGCAAATACACATGAAGTAGTTCATTACTAGATTAATGCTATACTGCAACTTGTAGTGAACACTGCAAGGTACAATACAGAAGAAAAATAACCCCAGCAAAAAGCTAGAATTATTTTAACATCCCAGGAGGCTTGGGCCATAAAATTAACCTTATGCTCCTGGGCTGACTCTTAAAGGGACCGTGTGGTTCTTCCCAAGTCCCTTAATCTCCCAGTCACAACCCCCAAATCAATGTACCTTCCTGATGCCTCCAAATTAAGCTCCACCCTCAGCAGAATCCCCCCCCCCCCCCACACACACACACATGACCAGCTCTTCAAAATTCTGCTTGGCCCCCTAGGTCCACCTTCAAAGATCACTCAGGTCAGGCTGGAGTGATTCCCAGTTATTCCTGCTCTGATCAGAACCAGTTTTCAATATGGTTCTGGAAACCCCTAGCAAAAGTACTACAAGACTATCACTAGGGGTTGCTGGTGGCATTTTGAAACCTGACACCAGCAAGGGCAGGCACAACTGGAAATCACTCCAGCCCAAACCCATTAGACACCAGGGAAATTTGAAGATAGATCCAGGAGGTCTACTGAAGGGTGTGTGTATGTGTTGTGGGGGGGGGGGGGGGGTGAAAGACTTCTGGCTGGCTGCTGGAGCTTATGCAGGCCCCAGCTGATATTCAGCAGGAGACGATTATGTGGGTCCCAGCTCAATATTAGCCGGGACCTGCATAACTACATAAGAGCTATCTAGAGCACTCAGAGCCTCATTTGCCCTGCTCCAGTCAGCTAGAGTAATCCCCTTCCTGCTCTTCCTCCACCTGGAATGTTCCCCAACACCCCCAGGTCCAGATAGGCCCCTTCACAGGCCTACATCTTTTCCATTGTGGTCCAGTGGCAAAATGGAGGCAGGAGCAAAGCTCCCTTGCTCTTGCCCCTTGAAGCTTCCAAAAGAAAATTACAATTTCAAACTCATGCTGCAGATCACACCAACATGTGCTTAGCATTCTTCCACTTTCCCTATGTGCCACATAAAGATTTGCTATATCTGGGACCATCAAAGCTCTCACTACTGTGCCACAGATCTGAAGGTAGAAATTGTTTAGAAAACAAAAATAGTTTTTGATTAATGCTATTGTTGCCAATGTCATGATGAACCAGTTGGGGATTTGATGATCTGTAGTACGTCCATGTAGAATGGATTCAATAATATGGAGTACTTCTATCTGTGGAATGTTGGTGTACAAGCTATCAATGTCCAAGGTAACCAATACGATATCTGAGAGATCTCCATTGAATTCATTTATTAAGTTTATTATATGTTCTGAGTATCTGATGTTAGACTCAATTGTCAGGACAAATGATCACAAGAAGTGATCTACAAATGCAGATAATGGTTCTAGCACCGAACCTTTGCCTGAAACAATCGGCCTTTCTGGTGGATTTGTGGAGGACTTGTAAATTTTGGATAGAATGTATATAGTCGGTATGACTGGTTGTTTGACAGTAATCAAATATTTCTCCTTTGTGGTAAGGAAACATCTGCTAGAGGTGAGCTGAATAGCTTCTTCTATGTCCTTTTATAGAGCTGATGTTGGATATGAATCAAGAGGAATGTAATAATGTCTATCTTCCAACTGTCTGAATTTCTGTAATGTAATCTTCTCTATTTTGTATGACTAAGAGGGGCATAATTGAACGAAAACGCCTATCTCCATGGGCGTTTATCTCCGAGAACGGGTCCGTGAAGGGGCGGACCGAACCGTATTTTGGGAAAAAATAGACGCCCATGTTTTATTCAACAATGTGTGAGCTGGGCGTTTTTGTTTTTCAGCGATAATGGAAAATGAAAGCGCCCAGCTCAAAACGAATAAATCCAAGGCATTTGTTCGTGGGAGGGGCCAGGATTCGTAGTGCACTGGTCCCCCTCACATGCCAGGACATCAACCGGGCACCCTAGGGGGCACTTTTACAAAACCAAACAAAAAGGTAAAAGAGCTCCCAGGTGCATAGCACCCTTCCCTTGTGTGTTGAGCCCCCCAAATCCCCCTCAAAACCCACTGCCCACAAGTCTACACCATTACTATAGCCCTAAGGGGTGAAGGGGGGCACCTACATGTGGGTACAGTGGGTTTGGGGGGGTTGGACGACTAATAAGCATTAAGCAGCACAATTGTAACAGGTAGGGGGGATGGGCCTGGGTCCACCTGCCTGAAGTCCACTGCACCCCCTAACAACTCCTCCAGTGACCTGCATACTGCTGCCAGGGAGGTGGGTATGACATTTGAGGGTGAAAATAAAAAGTTGAGAAACTTCATTTTTTGTGGTGGGAGGGGGTTAGTGACCACTGGGGGAGTCAGGGGAGGTCATCCCCGATTCCCTCCAGTGGTCATCTGGTCATTTAGGGCACTTTTTGGGGCCTTATTCGTGAAAAAACAGGGTCCAGGAAAAAGTGCCCTAAATTCTAGCTAAAAACGCATACTTTTTTTCCCATTATCGGTGAAATGCGCCCATCTCTGTTCGGCAGATAACCACGCCCCAGTTCCGCCTTCGCCACACCTCTGACACGCCCCATCAACTTTGTCCGCATCCGCGACGGATTACAGTTGAAAACGTCCAAAAATCGGCTTTCGATTATACCGCTTTATTCGTTTTTGTGAGATAAACGTCCATCTCCCGATTTAGGTCGGAACTTGGGCGTTTTCTCATTCGATTATAAGCAGGTAAGCCTCCTCCTCCTTTGTCTGCCGACATGATGACAATAGAGTGATCAGTAGATAATGACCTCACTGCTTCTTCTTCTGCTTGTAATAACATTTCTTATTCTTCTTTTCTAGAAGATCCACTTCTTGGAGAACACATCGATTGAACGTCTGCATGGTGGGATCCATTGGGCCCGGTGGTACCCATGTGGAGGGTTTTTTGACTATAGAAAGATCAATGCGTGATGTTGTACTGTTAGAAAATGCCTGAATAATTTATAATTTTCTTGTGAATCTGAACACATCTACCCTCATTTAAAAAGCATTATGGGGTCCTTTTACTAAAGTGCACTGAAAATGGCTTGCAGTAGTGTAGGCGTGGGTTTTGGGCACACACCGATCCATTTTTTAGCTCGCCTGTAAAAGGATGAACGGCAAAATCAAAATTGCTGCGCATCCATTTTGGGTCTGAGACCTTACCACCAGCCATTGACCTAGCGGTAAAGAATCTGGGAGGTAATGACCTATGAGTATCAAATGCCACTTGGCGCGTGTCCGTTATGCATACCCAAAAATAAAAAATATTTTTCAGACGCGTTTATCGGACACACGCCAAAAATGAAACTACCGCAAGAGCCATGTGGTAGTCGGGCAGTAACTCCATTTTGGCGTGTGTTGGGCACACATAGATGCTTATGTGGCTTAGTAAAAGGGCCCCCAAATTTGGTAGTTGGTACAAATGACAGACCTTTATGTAAAACTTGGGTCTGTACATCCATGGATGTGATATTTGATAAATTGAAAATAGGAATATCTTCCTAGAGCTGTCTTTCCAGTGGTACTGGCATGAATTGTGTTCTGGGGATATCTGAAGTTGCCTCTTCCTCTCCCTCTGGAGCAGAGTAACTGTGGATGATATTCTCTCAAGGGGGGATTTTCCTGTGTCTGTTGTGTGTCTGGTGGATTCTTATCCCAAACCTGGTCCACAAGAAGGAGAGACTAGACTGGTAAGTGGTGAATTTTATGATTCTCCAGAGTCACTTCTGTTTCCACTCTCTATCAGGCAATTCCTCTGCTTGGTAATGCTGTATCATTTGAAAGCACCATCTTGGTGGGAAGTGCTGTGTGATGTGAAACAAAAAAGCGAGGAAAATGAATGAGGATACCAAAAAATGCTTTATTCTATAAAAAATGATCCGACATGGCCGTGTTTCGGCCCAAAGGCCTGCCTCAGGGGTCTCGAACAACCTCAGATGGTATGGTGTAAAATGTACACTGTTGAAAATGTGCTACAACGAAAGCTTCTTTGGTCTCCTCTCTTCCAAAAAAATATATAAAACGTCAATACCAGGAACAAGCCTGTTCTGCGTCTCTCCAGAAGGAACGTGTGTACAATTGCCAACTGACAGTTGCAGTTTCTGCTAGTAATACCATTAAGTCCAATGAATACTTGTTTAAAATGGCAGTCCACTGATTTAAAAATGATTGATTATCTAAAAACATAGTGGGTGCCTTACCTATTCTTAGATCTCTCGGTATCATCTTAGATTTATAAAAATTTATAAGTGCTATAAAATGTTGATCATTGCACACAATGTCCTTTTTAATAGATACAACCTCAAACCAAAGGTCTACCAAAGATGTAGTTTGTGTCCTGTAGCTCTCATTATATCATGGCACTTCATATTCCATTAGGTGCTGTAATCGTTCTGCTGAGATGCTAAGTACATTCTCTCACGGTTGGAAGCTCATGGTTGATCCTGGCATTAAAACAAAAATCCAGAGAAGAACAGGAATGTAGCCTCTATGTGTGTCCAGAGAAAACAGAGAAGTAGAGGATAATACACTCAGTGGCGTACCAAGGGGGGCGGTGGGGGCGGTCCGCCCCGGGTGCACGCCGCTGGGGGTGTGCTGCACGCTAGTCAGCGTTGTTTGTTTCCATGCTCCCTCTGCCCCGGAACAGGAAGTAACCTGTTCCGGGGCAGAGGGAGCATGGAAACGAACGACGCTGACCAGCGCGCAGCACTTCCCCCCCCCCCCCAGCGGTGTGCACCCGGGGGGTTCTTTCGCTGGGGTGGGGGTCCTTTCACCGGGGGGGGGTCGTGCTGCACCGGGGGGGGGGGGCTGCACCCGGGGGGGCGGGGCGCTTCGGCGATCCGCCCCGGGTGTCAGCCCCCCTAGGAACGCCACTGAATACACTGACTTCCACACAGGGAGTGTCGATAAGAATGTTGTTTATAAAGGCATCAGATAAAGACCCAACACAGGGCCATGTTTCGTCGGGTATACCCGCCTGCCTCAGGGGTCAAAAAGACATAAAGACATATTTATAGAATAACAAAAAATAACATAGTACTTAAACATATGTGTACTGCATTAAAATCGTGAAACTAAAACATGGAGCAAACTCATAAAATATTATAATTAAAAAAATAATAAACTCATGTATAAACTGGACTGAACATCAGATAAAAAAGGGGTAATTAAACACAATGCATTAAACTGTAGCAGGACAGAGGGTTTCACATCAACAGACAGAAGTCATAAAAGGCATTCTAAAGTTATAGGATCACCTTGAAGCCGGAAGGTACTGAGCACAGTGCCTTGTTAAAACTGCTCTATCTGTGAGCAGAGTCAAACATAAACAAATTGTGAAAAAAGGACAGGAGACCACATCATATGAGTATCCCATTTGTAATAGTCATAAATGTGACATTGCCCACAGAATGTATAGCATCTATCTAAATAAAACACTTGTCTAATATAAAAAAGACTAGGACAGGCAGACATTATTAATTATGGATAGCCTACTGAGGTTTTTTATAAAAGGCTGGTATGAAGCTGAATAAAAGACTAGTAGAAGAAATGAACTGATAAGTGCTTAAATAAAACATACGTCACCAATAGCCTTCAGGCTTTCAGGTCACTTATATATTTAGCTACAGTAGGTATTTTTCTGTTTCTGGTGAGCTCACAATAAAAAAACAAATAAAGTAGGATTTGAACCTGGGTCCCTTGGTTTATAGTCTACTGTACTAACCACTAGACTACTCCTCAAGAATGCCCATAATACCTGAATCTGTCATAGAGCCAGGTATCCCCTTTCAGTTTCACTTTCAGGGGAGAAGGAGGAGGACAGCAAAGCACTGGGGCTTAAGGAGGTATCATACCTTAATCCCTCCAGTGGTCAACTGCTAAATCAGAGCTTATTTGTGTACCCTAGATTTGACTAAGACAGGTCTAACTTAGGAGGTCCTACTTTTTAGACTTGGATGTTTCTTCTCATTCGACGTCCTGATTTTGGGCCCTCCCTAGTCCCACTCAAAACACACCCACAATATACTCCCTTGCTATTTGGATGTACTGCAGTGATGAACATCTCTTTTCTGCCTTTGCAAAATAGGGATTTGGACTTTTCAAGCACATTAATATCCATTTGGGCATTTAGAGACAACCATATGCTTTGAAAATAAGCATCTATCCTGTTTATTTTCAAACGAGAAGACCGGCCATCTTCCGACACAAATTGGGAGATGGACGGCCATCTAAGATCAGCCAAATTGGTATAATCGAAAGCCGATTTTGGCGGCTTCAACTGCTTTCCGTTGCGGAGTCAGTGAAAGTTCAAGGGGGCGTGTTGGCAGTGTACTGAAGGCGGGACAGGGGTATGGTTAAAAGATGGCCGGCTTCGGCCGATAATAGAAAAAAGAAGGCCGGCTCTGACGAGCACTTGGCCGGCTTCACTTGGTCCATTTATTTTTAGGACAAAACCTCCAAAATGTTCCCCAAATGACCAGAGGACCACCGGAGGGAATCGGGGATCACCTCCGATTACTCCCCCAGTGGTCACCAATCCCCTCCCACCCAAAAAAAATTAAAAATTATTTTTTTTGCCAGCCTCTATGCCAGCCTGAAATGTCATATCCAGCTCCATGACAGCAGTATGCAGGTCCCTGGAGCAGTTTTTAGTGGGTGCAGTGCACTTCAGGCACGTGGACCCATGCCCATCCCCCCTACCTGTTACACTTGTGGTGGTAAATGGGAGTCCTCCAAACCTCCCTCCAAAAATCCACTGTACCCACATGTAGGTGCCCCCCTTCACCCATAAGGGCTATGGTAATGGTGTAAAGTTGTGGGGAGTAGGTTTTGGGGGGGATTTGGGAGGCTCAGCACACAAGGTAAGGGAGGTATGCACCTGGGAGCAATTTTTAAAGTCCACTGCAGTGCCCCCTAGAGTGCCTGGTTGGTGTCCTGATATGTCAGGGGGACCAGTGCACTACAAATGCTGGCTCCTCCCATGCCCAAATGCCTTGGATTTGGCCGGGTTTGAGATGGCCGGCATCGGTTTCCATTATTGGCGAAAACCGATGCTGGCCATCTCAAACCCGACCATCTCTGACATTTGGCCAGCCCCAACCATATTATCAAAATGAAAGATGGACGGCCATCTTGTTTCGATAATACGGTTCGTGAGACCTCTACGGCGCCGGCCATTCGATTATGCCCCTCTATGTCACTTAGGGGCCCTTTTACTAAGCAGCACTAAAAGGTGGACTGCGTTATCCCCAGTGTAGATATTTACCTCATGCTAAGGCCACTTTTAGAACGTCCGGGAAATAGACGATTTTTCTCTTTTGCCAATAATAGCCATGCACTAATTTTCCCATTAATGCATGAGCACTTAACAACATCTAAGAGGTAAGGGCTCACACACTAACCACTTGCTAATTGGTTAGCATGAAGAAATGTAGCTGTGCTAACCAATTAGCATAGAACACGCCTAGTCTCCATCTCTGTATTCACCCCAGCACTAAAAAATAAAAACTATTTGTTGCAAAAACTACAATGGGATGCCAAAGCACCCCCTGCAGTAATGCTTTTTAGCACGTGTTAGTGCTTTCCACAGATTAGTAAAAGGACCCATTCATAGGCAGTTACATTAAGAATATGATAGAGTAGTTGATTGTGTTTGAGGGAAATGCCTATTTGTTTTTTGATCTAAAATTGATCTTGAGTTTTTGAGACTTAGGGAAGGAATTAGAGGTCTTGGATTTTCTTCTAGGACTAAACTTTGTTTTATATGACTGGCTATAGGTTAGCTATTGGAAGTCTCTGGCAATATAACTGTTGATTTTGTCTTTAATTTTTGTCCTTCTTGCCTCCAAAAATCGTGCATGATAATGTAGTCTTTTTTTGCTGTTGTTGATGTTTATATTATGGTTTTTGACTCTACATATTGTTTTCTTCTGCATGGGTATATAGAAACTTTGGCCCCTGTTTACAAAGCTGTGCTGTCGGCTGGTGGTGTGGTACTGCTGACACAACCCATTCACTTTGTATGGGTTGTGTTGGCATTGCCACTTGGCAGCTGCTAGTGCTGCGATAGCGAAAAGTATCTGCATATATTTTTAATGCAAATGTCAGATTTTCAGATCAAAATATATTCATACCTTTGCCTTGAAAATTATCCTAGGAAAACATACAAGCAAACATCTGTTTGATGTAAATAGGTACATATGCTTGAATTTTCAAACGCATGTGTGCAATTGCAAATATTTCTCCAAAGCCCTGCTCACTGCAGGTATATCCATACTTGAATGTGAACATGTAACTTACTGACAAATAGGACAGGCAATTTTGAACAGTCCCATTTTCTACATGTAAAGCACTGCTTTTAATATAGACATTTCTTTGAACATGATCCTTACTGTGTTCATAGCGTTCATAGCCACAATTAAAATTCTTGAATCTAAAATGCATAATTGATTAATCTTTTGAGTAATGTGTTATGATTCCCTTATTTAAGATGATGATGAAGACACAAAACTAATCAGTATAAACCAAAAGACACTACAATACGGAGCCATTAACAGAGACAATTGGCCTACAAGGAGGACATTCTAAAAATTTTATAGTATTTTACAACTTACAGGAGGGCTTGAAGGTTCATTCTGCCAAATTTTCCTACATTCATTTGTCCTTCTAACAGTATGTTGCAAATAATGCTTTATAAACAATATTGTATAGATAATATTTAATATCTGTTTCAGAATCTTTAAAGCATAATCAACATATATAATATAATGTAGGTCCCTTCTTCATTAAGGGCTCTTTTTACAAAGTCACGCTAGTGATTCCAGCATATCAAATGTGATGAAGCTTAAAGGAATTGAATGGGTTTTGTCACATTTGCTGCGCCGGAATCACTAGTGCGGCTTTGTAAAAGGAGCACTATCTTTATAATTAAATTTCTATTCTAAAATATACTTTTACAAAGGGTCAGATTCAGTAAATGGCATGCCTAGCTTTACGCCTGACAAAAGCTGGTGTAAATGCTTGTGCCCAACTGATGGCAGTTAGTCACATAAATCCAAGTATTCTATTAACGACACGCCTAATTTCTGGGAATGCCCCTCCCATGGCCACACCCTCTTTTGAGTTGTGCACTATAAAATTTAAGTGCCGTGTTATAGAATAGTGTATAGGGCAGATGCACATGTAACTCCTAATTAGTGCCAATTGACTCAATAATTAGCACCTAATTGGCTAATTAATTTATGCACCATCTGTAATCTGTGCCCAAATTTGAGCAATCTATACAGAATCTGGGGGGAAATGTGTACTATTTTTACATCAAATTATAGAAATACTTTTTATTGCTTCTCAAACTATATTGATGATGCTTTATTGTCGGATTCATTGGTGAATAAGTACAGCAGAAACATCACTTTCTATCTCTGAATTGCAAATGGTACAACATATACCAAGTATATAGATGAAAATCAGAGCCCCAGAGACATTGGAAATAAGCAGGAGAAAGTCAAAGGTATGATGGTACAATATCACAGGGGAAACCTGTGTACAGGTATGCAGTGATTGATATTTTCCGCTTAAATATGTAGAGATAAGGGACAACAAATAAATTGTGGATGAATTTTTTTATTGGACTAACAATATATGTGTGACTAGTTTATCATACACTATCCCCCATATTCGATATAGTGTGACTAAATTTGCATGTGCAAATCTGAGTGAATTCTGTTTTGCATGCACAATTTAATTAGTTAAGCCAATCAGCAATGATAATTGAATGTTAAGAAGCAATTATCAGCACTAATTGGC
This sequence comes from Microcaecilia unicolor, assembly GCF_901765095.1. Lineage (NCBI taxonomy): Eukaryota > Metazoa > Chordata > Amphibia > Gymnophiona > Siphonopidae > Microcaecilia > Microcaecilia unicolor. Next base: position 61,985,412 of record NC_044037.1, read on the forward strand.
ACTAATTAAAATTTACACGCCCTACTCGATAAGTGTTCTAAAAAGTAGTCCACATAAATTCTACCACATGGATCTCAAAAGTGGGCATGGCCATGTGAGGAGCATGAGTGAGTCGTGAGCGTTCCTAAAATTCTCATGGAGTGTTATAGAATAACTCATGCTGAGCCTAAAGTTAGGCATGGGCATTTACACCAGTTTTTCATTAGTGTAATTGACTGTGCCTAAATTCTAGTTGTGTGGACGGATTTAGGCATATTCTGTAAACCGCACCTAACTTTAGGCACGGTTTACAGAATACACCTAAGCGTGTTTTCCTTTGGCGTCAATTTTTTTAGGCAACATATATAGAATTAGGCCCTATCTGTAGAAAGACAGCTACATTATTATTCTCAGAAATTACAATTTGCTGTTAGTTGTTCATTTGATTTGGGAGCTCTTTTATTATACTTGGTTGAGCACTAACACATAATTAACACGGGGGGAAAAGGCTTACAGCAAAATCCATTCAAGTATTTTGCAGTAATTTGCCTGCAAGGAGTGGGCATGGAAGTGTTACCCAGCTAGTATATTCACAGTAGTAAGTGCAAACTGAATAACACAGGGTTAATGCAGGAGCATTTAGGACTAGATTCAGTAAATGGTGCCCAAATTTAGGCACCAAAAAATGAGCACTGAGTGCTACTCTATAAATAGAGCTCCAAGTTGGGCACCGCCTACAGAATCGTTTATCGCTTATTTATTTACTATACTGTTTCAAATTACATTCACAAAACAGAATGGTTTACATCATAATATAAAATCTCATATTAAAAAAAGCACATATAAGAAATCCATCAATTAATAGAAAAGCACAGCAAAACTAAAAGAACAACCATTCATAACAGACTACATAAGCAAACATATTATGTTACTGTATATTCATTCTGCATATTTTCTCACTTTTAACTCAGATTATTTTCAAATGTATTCTGAAACAGATATGTTTTCAGAAGTTTACGAAACCGAAGATAGGATTCTTCTAATCTTATGATCTTAGGGAGACAGTTCCAATGAGAGGGGGCTAGAAAGAAGAAAGCTGAGTTTCTAGTTGATTCCCATCTAGCCTTTTGTGGTGGTGGGATTACTAATCTATTGTCTGTAAGCGATCGAAGTGTTCGTATAGGTGAGTATGGCAAGGTAAGGTTTGCTAAGTATGATGGAATCAATAAATGTAAGGCTTTATGTGTCAGGGCAAGAATTGTGCATAGCATCGGGATCTGCACTCAACTTTGGGTACAAAGATTTACACTAGCTGAAATCTGGTGTAAGTCACCACTGTAAATTAGGTGCAGATCCCCTGAATTTTATAATAGAACTTGCGCATCTTTAGTGAACGCCCCTGACCTGCCCATGCCCCTCCAATAGCTATTCCCCCTTTCCAGTTGCACACTTAGGGTCCTGTTTACTAAGGTGTGTTAGTGTTTTTAGCGTGCCTACACTTAGTGTATGCGCTAACCATGTAGGCACCTATAGGGATATTCAATGCGTGTACATGGTTAACGCATGTTAAAAATGTTAGCACGCCTATACACTGCTTTGGGGTCCTTTTACAATGACTTACGGTAGGGTAGGTGCGGTTTTTGGGCATGTGCCGATCCATTTTTTAGTGCGCCTGTAAAAAAGGCCTCTTTTTTGCCAAAAATGGACGTGTGGCAAAATCAAAATTGCTGTACGTCCATTTTGGGTCTGAGACCTTACCGTCAGCCATTGACCTATTGTTAAAGAATCCAGGCGGTAATGAACTATGTAGGCCAAATGCCACTTGGCGCGCGTCCGTTATGCTTGGCGAAAAATAAAAAAATATTTTTCAGATGTGCGTATCGGACGTACACCAAAAATGAAATTACCACAAGAGCCAAATGGTAATCAGGGGGTAACTCCATTTATAAAAACTTGTGGGAAATCCATCAGGGCCTGGGGCCTTGCCATTCACCATATCCCCTATAGCCCACGTGATCTCCTCAAGTGTGATGGGGGTGGACATTTGTTCTGATTCCCCGCCCCATTCGAGGTAGATCCACCTCCTGCAAATAATGCTCTATTTCAGCTTCCTCAGGAGCCTGTTCTGGTTCATAAAGGGTGGTATAATAGTCAAGAAATGCCTCTTGGATTTGTTCTACCTGTGTGACATATTCCCCAGCTGCTGTCTGTATTCCCCCTATACGGTCTGTGCTGGGGCTGGTGGTTGGGAGGCGGGACTAGTGCTGGGCAGATTTATACGGTCTGTGCCAGGACTGGTGGTTGGGCGGCAGGGATAGTGCTGGGTAGACTTATACGGTCTGTGCCAGAGCTGGTGGTGGGAGGCGGGACTAGTAGTTGGGAGGCGAGGATAGTGCTGGGCAGACTTATACAGTCTGTGCCAGAGCTGGTGGTGGGAGGCGGGGTTGGTGGTTGGGAGGCGGGGATAGGGCTGGCCAGACTTATACGGTCTGTGCACTGAAGAGGACAGTACAAATAAAAAAGTAGCACATATGAATTTATCTTCTTGGACAGACTGGATGGACCATGCAGGTCTTTTTCTGCCGTCATCTACTATGTTTACTATGGTTTCGCTGAGATAGCTTTTTAAGTTTGCACGCTAGCAGTCTGCCCGCCTTTTCTCCAAATTCAAAATGCTCTTGTTGTGCATATTGCAATTTAGCGGCCAGTTCTGCCAGCTTTGATCTCAGCACTGTTACGTCTGTGGCCGTGACCACCCTCAGACTTACCCTGTTTCTGGGAGTCAGTGGCTGTGCTGGCTTCTGCTTGTCTCTGTGTCTGTCTCTATCTTAGTTTCTCTCTGGCTCTGTGTGCTGATTGCCCTACTGAACCTCACCTGTGTGGGCTATGCCTTTTCCAAGATGGCTGCCGCCGACTCCTCTATGCCACTATCCAAGATGGCTCCCGCTGGGCTGACTTCTCTGTGTGTCAAGCCTCTGTTTGGATGCAAGGTGATTGCTGCAGCTGTGCCTCTGGTGTGGAAGGGCTTTATTAATCACTTAGAGACTACAGCCCTGGCCTTTGCATTTCATCTAGGGCCCTGGTGTATACAGTGCTCTGTACACTGTTTCAGTGTTTGCTCTGTGTGAGTTTCTATGTTTGTGTAACAGGGGTTAGGGGTTAAAGGGAAAAAAAAAATAAATATAAAAACTTATCCCGGGTCCGTTTTGGGCTCCGAGGGGGGCTGGTCGTCGGGTCCTTGAGGCGCTGTGGAAGCGCCGCGATTTTGTTTTTTTTTTGCTCCTGGGACGATTGAGCACGTTCCCGGGAGTGAGGAAATGCAGGCCGGCGATTCCAGGGCCGATTTTGGGCCCGTTCGGGGTTTTTTATTTTTTATTTTTTTGCTCCCAGAGACGATTGAGCACGTCTCCGGGAGTGAAGAGGATCTCATGTGGCAAGGAGCCGGGAGATTCCGAAGACTCACCCGGCCCCGTTTGGGAGAGGAACGGGGCCCTGCGGGAAAGCAGCGTCGGTTTTCTTTTGTAAAAAAGAAAAAGAAAAAGCCGGTTCCGGCGAAGAGGAGGGGCCGGTGTGCAGCCTGGTTGGGCTGCGTTGGAAGAGGAGGGCCGGAGAGAGGGGAGGAGAGAGCGGAGAGGACGTCAAGGGAGCGGAGCAGCGTGTGCATGAGGCGGCGCGCCTCATGCACGAACCGGCAACGCGAATTTCCGTGACTAGGCCGAAGCCGGGGCCTAAATTTTAGGCCGGCTTAGGAGGTTTTTTATTTTTGCTTCCGTTTTTGTTATTTGACGTCCGGGACCGGATCCAACGGGAGTGGTCGTGTGAGAGGAAAATCGGGAAAGCAGGTAAGGGGTTTTTAACCCAGAATTTAAATTAGTTTATTTTTAAATTGTATTAATGCGGTTTTTGATTTTTAGAAATTAAACGGGTAATGATTTTTAAATTCTGTTTTTGGATTTGGGGTCGGGGAATTTTTTGGGATTTTTCTGGTATATTAATTTTTGAATTTGAATATTTTAAGGGGGTCATTTGGGAGGGGTCTGATTTTAAGGGGTTAGGAAAGGGTTAACTGGTTCAATTCGACGGAGTAGGTTCAGAGGGGAATATTAAAATTTTTGGAATAGGTTTTAAATTTTTGGGGAATTTTTTTCAGGGATTTCTAGAAGACTGTTGCGTGGCGGGGGTTAAATGTTGGGATATTTAAATTTTAAAAACACCGTTTAATAAAGGATGGGAGGTTTAATTGGCATGGGAAATTTGGGGTAATTTGATGGAAATTTATAGGGGTTTTATATTAATTGAAGAATTTTCCATTGATTTCTATGGGGATTTTTCAGTTAAAATGGGGACGATTGAGCAGTGCTGCTCAACATTCCGCTTGTCAGCAGGGAGAGCTGGAATGTTGAGCAGGACTAGGGATTGGCTGGCTGAGGGCGGAATCCCAAGCCAAGCAGCCGTCTCCTAGGTAACGGTCAGTGGGACAGTTGGCAGAGCGCTGGTGACTGTGGAGGTGGAAGGAAGTGTGTTTGGTGGTGTGGCTAATGTGGTGAGTTTGGAGTGATTTTGAGAAGGTTGGAAGTGGGATTTTGACTGAGTTTGGTGATAGGAGGGCAGTGTGTGAGGGGAAAGTGGTGAGTTGAAGTATTTTGTAATTTTTTCTGGTGGAAGGTGTAAGGAGGTGTATATATGTTTGTGCTCATTAGTTTAGGGAAAAATAAGTAAGGTTAGGGGGTTTAGCGAGGGTATAGTTATTTTAATTTTCTTAGTTAAGTGTTGCCCAGTGTTATAAATTATATATATTTAAGTAATTTAGTGTGGGAAGGGGTTGGTTAGGAAGATAGGGTTTTCCTTCCATTTATTTTTATTAAGAGCGAGGTGTAGGGTGACAGTGGCAAAGACAGTGGCAAAGAAGTCTGGAAAACCTGAGCTCCCACGCAAGAAAGACGTGAAGGATTCTGCATCAGAAAAAAACCGCAGCTAAGTGACAACACAGTGACAGGACAGAGAAATAATTCTTACTTACCTGAGTTGGGTCACTGGGGTGGTTGTCTTACGAGGACCTGTGAGAAAAGGGAAGAGAAAAAAAACACAAAGTATCAATTCTTTAAAGTTGAGATACAAGGGAGAGTTAAGAAAGAAATTAGTCAGAAAGAAAAATTTACACTTAATACTTATCTGACAAGAATCTTGGTATCGATACCAGAGAGGGAAATTCTGAAAAAGAGAAAAAAATTTATACAATTGTAAAGTACATTTGGTTTGCACTAGAATATAAATGTTGATATATTATTGTAATTGAGGGAAATTGGGGTATTGGAAAAGAAAATATACTGTTGTAATCAAATTCTATAAGGTTAGTGGTGAAAGTCTGTTAGTTAATAATTTATCCTTTTATTATTTGAATTGAATTAAAATATTGTTGTTTTTGGTTAATCATTTTTTCCGTTTGGTTATTTCAAAACAGGACAAATCCAACTTTAGCTTATTTTTCCCCTCATTTTCTTTGAGATTTTGAGGCGTGGTTAGTGAACTGTCGGCCTCTCCGTCCTTGGTGAGGTGATTCTGGGCACTGAAAGAAATTTTAAGTGCTCAGGGACACTTTACACTGAGGAACGAGGGGGGTACAACGACATTTGACTAGATAGCTTAGGCACCGTGTGGCTTGTTAGCCTGTGTATAGCTTTGCTAGTGCTCTGCGTTTGTTTAAACTAGCCATCTTAGGCACCGTGTGGCTTGTTAGCCTGTGTATAGCTTTGCTAGTGCTCTGTGTTTGTTTAGACTAGCCAGCTTAGGCACAGTGTGGCTTGTTAGCCTGTGTATAGCTTTGCTAGTGCTCTGTGTTTGTTTGGACTGGCCAGCTTAGGCACCGTGTGGCTTATTAGCCTGTGTATAGCTTTGCTAGTGCTCTGTGTTTGTTTAGACTAGCCAGCTTAGGCACCGTGTGGCTTGTTAGCCTGTGTATAGCTTTGCTAGTGCTCTGTGTTTGTTTCCAGTGCATGACTTGTTAGCTTGGGCACAGCTTTGTTGTTAGCTGGTGTATAGCTTTCAAGTCTCCTGAGTGTGCTCTGTGTATGTTTCTTGTGTAGGACTGGTTTGCCTGGGTATAGCATTTCTATTAGCCTAGGTACAGTTTACTAGTCATTGTGTTTAAACCTGCCGACTGCCAGAACCCAGACAGTCCCTGCCTGTCGGCCTTGCCTGCGCCTAGGTGCCAGGGGGCACTCCTGGATCTTCATTCCTGCTGTTCCTGCTTGCAAGTTCCAGTTCCAGGTTTTCCTGTAAGTCCTACCGGCTGCCAGAACCTGAGGGCTCAACCCTCGGGGAAAGGTGGTCAAGCATAGGTGAAGCCTAGGGCCAGTGTGTTCCAGTCCAGCGGGCTCCACTCCAGTGGGCACCCGTCCGGTGCGTTCCAGTTCCGTGTATTCCGGTGTAGAACTCCAGTCCGGGGTTCCGGTCCAGTTTTGACTCATCTCTACCTTGGAGGTGATCTTGCCTGCCACTGCCGCTCCACGGTAGTGGCCCATGGGCTCACGAACCCAGTGCTCCCGGGGAAGAAGCCTGACAGTATGCCAAGGTCCTCGAGCACGCGACAAGCTCATGTATTTTTCCCAGTCCCCTAGTATCTTTGGGGTCCTTCTTATGCTTCTGTTCTAATCTCAGTAGTTCTGCTCTGATGTTATCTTCCTGCTCTGTTCGGGTCTTAACTATATGGGCTCGCAATGCAATTAATTGCCCTCGGAGTACTACTTTAAGACCCTCCCATAGATGCTCTGGGTGGATCCCTCCCACATCATTAAATTCAAGATATTCCATGATGTATTTTTCTATCACAGGGACATTTTTGATATCATGTAGGATTGCCTCGTCTAGCCGCCAATACCTTGTGCCCACCTGTCGGATTCCCATGTACAATTCCAATACCACTGGAGCGTGGTCGGACCAGGTGCGTGGCTCAATATGTGCCTCACGCACTTTATTTACAATTGTCACATCTCCCATCCATCCATCTATTCTGGAATATGACCCATACTTAGAGGAATAATAAGTGTAATCTTCTCCTGCTCATGTTTGACTCTCCATAAGTCCATCAGGCTCCACCATGCTATGAAACCTTTCAGCACTTTCCTGTCTACTTTAGCATATATGACTTGGCCCGTGGAATTGTCCAGAGGAGGATGGATCATACCATTAAAATCTCCTCCCAATAGCAGGTGGCCTTGCTGATGCCTTCGCAATTGCTGTTCTACTTTCTCTGTGAACATTCCCTGCCCTGCATTTGGTGCATACAGATTAACAGTTGTATATGGAACATTGTACAGAGATACCAGTACCATCAGGAATCTGCCCTCTTTATCCGTTATGGTTTGATGAACCTGCCATGGAAGTGTTCCAGATAACGCTATTAATACCCCTCTCCGTTTTGAATTAGCTGTACATGATGAGAAAAGAATTGTGGGGTATCGCCTATGACTCACCAGTTTCTCTTGGCACTTTTTCAGATGCGTTTCCTGCAGGAGAACCATATCTGCTGTAGGCGTACCATTTCTTTAAATGCTAACTGAAGTTTCATAGGCGAATTAAGGCCCCGCACATTAAATGTTACACACTTAAACACTTTATCCCCCAGTGCCAATAATCATTCCACTTATACATCCACCACCACACCCATACCTCTCCCCCGCCCCCTCCCTCCCCCCCTCCCAATAACCTTGAAACAGCATGCCCCTTTCTCCCTTGGGGGCATGCCTATAAGGATGTTGACTTCCGTTACCGGGTTCACTACCAGCCTGCTCAATTAAACTGGCCCTTTGCCTTTTGCTAATAGAGTCCAACCAGGTCTATTTTCTCAAACCTGACAGCTCGGTGTTGATAGTTTTAATATTCCAATGGTTATCAATAGAAATCAAACAAAATAAAACATGGAAAAGAAAATAAGATGATACCTTTTTTATTGGACATAACTTAATACATTTCTTGATTAGCTTTCGAAGGTTGCCCTTCTTCCTCAGATCGGAAATAAGCAAATGTGCTAGCTGACAGTGTTTATAAGTGAAAACATTCAAGCATTACTGTGACAGTCTGACAGGGGGGGGGGGGGGGTAGGAAGTATGCATGGGGACATCAAAGCATATCATTGATATTCTAACAGGGTGGGTGTGGATAGGTGAGGGGAGGGTGATCAACAGAGACATACAGCTTTATGGTTTATAATGGGCTAGGAACCCCAGATCCTTGTTAAGTCCTTTCTGTTGGGTGTTAAAATATTCAATCATTCTGACTTCAAAGGTCTTACATTCTTGTATGGTTTTAAAGTTACCTTTGAGGATTCTCACTGTGAAATCACTGGTACAGTGTCCTGGTCCTGTAAAATGTTGACCAACAGGCGTGGGAACCCTGCTGGCACCAGTATTGTTCATATGATGTCTATGTAAATTGAATCTTGTCTTAAGCATCTGGCCTGTCAGACTGTCACAGTAATGCTTGAATGTTTTCACTTATAAACACTGTCAGCTAGCACATTTGCTTATTTCCGATCTGAGGAAGAAGGGCAACCTTCGAAAGCTAATCAAGAAATGTATTAAGTTATGTCCAATAAAAAAGGTATCATCTTATTTTCTTTTCCATGTTTTATTTTGTTTGATTTCTATTGATAACCTTAAGAGTGGACTAACACGGCTACCACACTCCTGTACTTAATATTCCAATGGAAAGCGTTCTTTCACGGGCCTTTGCCAGCGGCCATTGCATGGCCTGATGCTTGTCTCCTCAGCCGTCCTCGCCCCTGCGATACTCATTGCCATTTCGACTTGCCATTTCTCGGGGAGCCTGCCGATGGGCGTGGTGAAGACGCTTTTTCAGCCATCTCCTGTCCCAGGAACTCTTGGGCCTCTTCCAGCGAGATCACCCGGCGTTGCTTGCCCTCTTTATAAAACACCAGGGTGAATGGGTGTTGCCATTTATATTTAATTCCCTCTGCTCGGAGCCTCTCCATCAGCGGGCGTAATGCTCCTCACCGCTTTAAAGCGGTGGCCGATAAATCTTAAAACAATTCAATAGGTTAAGTCTCCCAAGTGATAGGGCTGGCTGCCCTGGCTTGATGCATGACCTCTTCCTTGATTTTAAACTCCGTGAAGCAAGCCACTATATCTTTAGGTACATTAGCCTTTCTTGATCCAAGTGCCCGATGCGCACGTTCTAGTCGAATAGTTTCTGGGGCTATTGTACGGTCTGGGGTAGATAGGAGATGAGCCGCTATAGCCTGTACCACCCTTTCGCAGTTGTTAAAGTCCAGTATCTCCGGCAGGCCCCGCACCCGGATGTTGGATCGCTGGCTTCTATTTTCAAGGTCTTCCACCTTGTCAGTGATGAATCACATATCTGTTTGTTGTTCTGCGATTTGCTGTTCAATCGCTGTTAGGGTTTCTGCGTGTTCCTCCAGACCTGCTTCTGTTTCATTGACCTGCTTCCCTAGGTCCTTAATCTCTTCTGTCAAGTCCGCACTAAGTTGTGCGAAGTCACGCCGCATCTCTTTATGTCTTTCTTTATATCCAGCACCCATGTGCTGAGCTGTTCCCACTTATCCGGTGGCACCTCACTCTCCCCGTCTTCTCCATGCGCTCTCTGGTTGCCTGGTGATCGCGGTTTCAAGGAGCTCTCTTGCCCGCCCTGTTCTCCGGCCTGCACTTCTGGCACCAGCTCTCGACGGTATACAAATGCGATTAAATCCGCTGTTTTAAGTTTTGAATTAGCCATCATTGGGAGTGTGCTCCTTTCGCTTCCCGCTCTTGCTTCTCAAACCTCGTTAAGGGCACTGGTGGCTCTTCAATTTAGCTTATTTTTGGGCTGGTAGTCGGGAGCTCCATGTTCAGACCGCCATTGTGGAGCGTGACATCACCGGAAGTCTGTGTGACTTTTTTTTGAGTGAAAAGGGGAAAATGTCTCATACACCTGTGGCAAAACCGTAACTTTTCAGATGCACACAGTTCAAAAAATAATCATAGACATCAAAAAAACCCAAACACATTTTTGAATGTGTTTTTTTCTTTTGAAATGTGCAAAAATATTTTTAGTCTTTTCTTAATCAACCAAACTACAGCGTGCTAACATCAAAATATGAATAACTTATCTTAAGCACGCTGTCCAGTTCATGTGAAGGGTGGTACAACTCCGCTTCCAGAAAGAACAAAAGTGTGGTACCAATGGTCTCGTTTTGCTCCGCTTCTTCAGGGAACCACGCCGCAGGCCATCACAATTACAAGAACACTGGAGGGTTAACTTCCCACTGCCTCTGTTTGCCAGTACGGAGGCAGTGGGAAGTAAAAGGGCCGATTTGTTTTCTAAGAAAACAATTTCCCTCGTGAAGTGTATAGCACTAACCTGTCAATGGGGCATATTGCCTGACATTTCCAATTGCCACCTTTCCCTCATATGATACTCTCATCCCTTGTAGTGGTACCAGAACAAGAATTGGGCAATCTCCATACCCTAAGGACTCTTCAGTCAATGATCACATCCCACCCAAGCTGTTTCTAGGCATATTCTATAACCACTGCGTGTAAAATCTAATGAGCACAGTAAAAAAGGGGACACGGCCATGGGTATGGAATAGGTAAGTTGTGGGTGTTTCAGACAACTATGCACACTATTATAGAATATACGTGATCTGCGCCTAACTTAGGCACAGGTATTTAGGCCTACTTTTAGGTGGCCTAAATGGGTGTGCCTAAATTTTAGTCACAAGAATGACACGTGAGCGTATTCTATAAACTATAGCTAACTTTAGGCGTAGTTTATAGAATCATGGTAATCTTGTGGCTGTACAAAGCCGATTTTTAGGTGCCATATATTGAATTTCCCCCCAAAGTGAACATTGAGTCTGCATTTAGGTTGCATTCCATGCAGCTGAGCTGCTTCCCTTTCTCTCTTTTTTTTTTTTAATTCAGGGCAACTTTTATTAAACTGCGGTAAAACATGACCTTTGTGTGCCCTTACGGAGGTCCTTCCTGTGTGCTAAAGCCATATATAGTGCAATATAACTGGCTATCCATTGATGTTTAGCATGGGTTTGGTGGCCATTTTTGGCCACATGTATCTGGAATATCTTTGGCCGGTTTGAACTTAACCAGCCAGTGCCAAATTTCAGCTTGACTAGTTAAGTTCAAACTGGCCAAAGGTAAACCAGATATTCAATGCCGATCACTAGAAATGGCCCGGCATTGAATATCTGGCATTAGCACCGACCATGGGAGTTAGCCTGGCTAACTCCCACGGTCTGAATATCCTTAAACAAAGCCCCTAGATGGTTACAAAGAAATAATGAATAATATAGGGGATACTGGTCTGCTATGTGGGACCTTACATAGTAGCTCCCACATTTCAGGTAATGTATCAGGTTAACTCCATATCTCCTAAGTACAAGGAAAAACCCAAACCAGTCAAACACTTTCACTTTAACACCAAAACCCTTCAGGGATTTTTAGGGTTTTATGTAACCTCTTTAATATGTTCTATATGTGTGTGGGGGGGGGGGGGGGGGGGACTGAACATTCTATCACTTGTATGTGAAAACAAAAATAGTATGTATTCTATTTTTTTAATTTGTTTTAAAAGCTTCAGTATAGTGCAATATATTGAATGACACACTAATAGAGATTTAATTCTCTGCGACTTATTTAGTGAATGTCTTTTAAATTACTTGAAAAATCAATTTCTGTACATTCCCATCTATCTTACTAATAGACAGAAATATTAAATACAAAAAAATATTTTCAAGTTCACAGTATTTCTGAGTCTTATTTTCTCTTTATAAGTTATAATAATCTGATTATGGTCAAACCCCCTAGCCATACATGTCTGCCTAAAATTTTATTTCAATTATATTGAATCCCAATGGCTTTCCTTCTCTGTTTTAATATATTTCTTCAAAATTTTGAACACGAAGGCAACTAAAAATGAAACAAGCATAGACAAAGCATCCATATTAGACTGCACAGAAGCACAGATTATAGAAATAATAAAACAATTAGCATAGAAGTAGCTAGGGGAAAGTAAAGAGTCCAACACAGAAAATAAGAGCTACAGAACATGTCCATATGCTTCAAAATGAGCACCTTAATTTTCCAGAATTATAAAATTATTTGCATTCATGCACACATGATCTAAATGTTATATGAGAGCCAATAAGTTTAAAAAGTAGCATCCAATCAATAATGTGCAATTGATTTTAATAAAGAGTGTATTTCTACTTTCACTCTGGTCTGTGTTGGCAAGTCTCCTCCCTGCAAAGATGACAATATCCCCTATAGTATACCATAAACCTCCAATCAGCTAGACACAGTGCTTCCCAATCTTCTTGTGGCTGTGACCCCCATGATCATGGATAAATAAAATTGTGTAACCCCCCCCCTCCCCCTTGGAGGTGTAGAATAATGATGTACCTATGGAGATCCCACCTAGGTTGCGACTCCATTTGGGGTCCCAGCCCACAGTTTAGAAAGCTCTGAGCTACAGAATACTTCAAAACAGTCTAATTATCAACCAAATCTGATTGGCTAACTGAATGTCAGAGCTGAATGAACCTTCAATGGGACAGGGAAAGGAGAAGGGGTGTGATATATCACCTTTCAGTAGTACAGCCAATATTGTTTATATATTATATATAGGTTCTTTCTCTGTCCCTAGTAGGCTCACATTAATTTATTTTAAAAGCTTCAGTATAGGACAATATATTGATGGATGGCACATTAATAGAGATTTAGTCCTCCAGGACTTATTTAATGAATCACTTTTAAATTATTTGAAAAAAATCATTTTCTGTATCAAAAGATATGAAACAATTGAAAGATTCTCATTTTTATCAAATTTACCAGCTGATACAACGCTACAATTATGAAGTAGGATTCATCGTTTCCTTTCAAATGATTCATGGGATGGAATCATTATACTGAAGGATTATAGACTTATTTCGAAAGCATGTTTCAGCTGCGACTCCTTATTTTGTTCTTCAAATTCATAAGTCTTTACCACAAGTTGCTGGCTCCCATGATAATGGACTAATGATGCCTGTCAGACACTTCATATGCAGTTAGTCCATTGACCCAGGAGTATCGGGTTGCCAAATCCTTGCCGGATGATTCTAGACCATATCATAAAGGGACCATGGTGGTGCCTCCTACCCCCATCCCCAATAACACCCTCACCCAATCACATACCCCCCACATCAAGCCCCCCAATCAAAACCTTGTGATCACAAATTCATCAAACGTAACCTATAAAAACCCTCTTGATGAGACTCACTCCCCTAAAGCCCCTTCCCAAACACTGGAGCCTACCAGCCCTTACCTAGTGGTCCAGTGGGATCATGGGCAGTAGAGATCCCCATTCTTTGCTGCCCTTGTAGGTGCCATCACTCAGATTGATGTCCCTAGTGGTAGTCTAGTAGTACTACCACTAAGGGCTTTTGATGTGGAAGGTTGTGATTGGAGGGCTTTTGATGCGGGGGGGGGGGGGGCTTTGATCAAGTAGGGGATGTGATCAAGGGGAGTTTCTGGTGTAGGAAGCATTGTGATTGGGGGGGTATAGGTGCTACTTGAGGGGTGGGGGACATCACCATGGCCCCTTCAAGGTGCAGCCTGGGAGCACTGGGTTACACTTTAAATTAACCTAAGCTTTTTGTAGGGCTTATTTTTCCATGCTTTAAATGCCTTTGTATATTTTGTATCGCATTACTGTGCAGCCCATGGTGACTTAATTATTACTGTTACAGTAATTTAAGTTATTTTTGTACCTGTTAACATGCATTAAGGGGCAAATAATGCGACTTAGAGCCCTAACACAGCCTGATAACTTCCCCCATAGGCTTTTTTCTGGAGTCTTTATCCATGTATGTTGATCGTTGTTTGAGACCATATATTTCTTAGATCAGGCCATATATCAGGGATTCTAATGATCTAATAAAATTTTTGGACATGTCATTAATTGTCATCCGAAATATTACTTGTCATGAATGATATACCAATATTCCTCAGATGGAGGTGATTGAGATTATTGACCAAAACTGGACTGCATAACAGTTACCTTTGTTTGTTTTGTGTGTGTGTGTGTTCCTCAGCTAAATTTGCTTTGAGTGATTATTAATTTTGTTTTGATAATTGTTTTTGTTTGCAACTTGCAGGTACTTCCATGGGAGCTACCATGATGACTGACCTCTGTAGCATGTCTTTATGTCACTTTCTTTGAAGAAATGTAAAAAAAAATGAGCCTTATATCAGTATAGGTTGAACATGCAAAAAATAAAAGTGCAAACAATCAAAGTCTGCATTACTTGTTGAGCACTACTGTTGAACTGTTCTCTGCATTCAAGACTTTGGTATCCTATATCCCCTGAAGAAGCCCCACGGTGAAACGGGTCCGTCGAGTTTGGATGCCTGCCTGGGATGATGTATGCAGCCAAGCTTAGACAGTTAAGTCGAATTTTTAAATAATGATTGCAGCATTGTGGTGGAAAATGTTGTTCCATTAATTGAAAATTATTTTTGCACACACAAGCAAACAAGAAAAACAAAATAAAATTTAAAGTTTTGCTACAATACATGTAGGTTGGTTCGGGGGGGGGGGGGGGGGGGTTCTGACTGATGATTAAAGAGAAGAACTGTGACCAGTAAGATTCAGGCTCTCCATTCCAGCTTTGCAGCTGGTGGCCAAAATTTTCTGATATCTTTTCCCCCGTTTTATATTTTACATGTTCAACCTATACTGATATAAGACTCGCTTTTTTTGACATTTTTGTGATTACATGGGCTCTAAGCAAGCTTCCCCTTTTGTTTTGTTACTTAGGCACCTTTTTTGAAGACAATTTTTTTATTCATCTCAATATGCAACAAACATTTTGATCTGGAAGTGATTTATTGATGATACTTTTTTGGAATGGAATACACACTTTCCATGTTTCATCAATTTTTAAGCTGGTTAAATTCTTGTAACTCTGATTTGCAGTGTACTGCTTGTACCAGCACAACATCTGTATTGTTTTTAGATATTAATATTTCATATGTAATAGTGCTTTCCAAACATCCATCTATAGAAAGAATGCAGATAAGAATAACATTCTACAGTACCAGAGCTTTCATCCTAGGTATCTGTGGGATAATATCCCTTTTGGCCAGTTGACATTTGTGCTGCGATTTTCATATTGAGGCTGAACATATGAAAGACAGATTTCTTTATAAAAGGAATATGCATATTATGTTGTTAAAAAGAGCTTTATTTGCACAGCAGTCTTTGTTATTGAGCCCTTGTCATAACATCAAAGAATCCTCTTTAGTTTTGTCATATTCTGCCAAAGCTTTTGTTATTAAAGTTATTATTTAAAAAATATTGTCATGTCCTATAAACTCATGATGTTATCTTTTTTGGACCTCTGTTTGCTTACTAATGAGGATAAAACTTGAAGGATTATTTAATATTATCATGGTTCTCCTATGCTACAATATGAGAAGACATAGCTGTGTTTATGCATAATTTATAAAAAAATATTTTTATAATAATTGAAGATTGAATGTGTAGGGAAAATAAGCCAACCTTTATATGATTGATTAGCAATGAATTTTGTTGTCACTAATTGATAAATATTGTCAATTTACACTGAGGATTCTTCTCTGGTGTATTCATTTATTTCCTCAGTGTTTTGGTTTGGGTTTTTTGCCCCTATTTTTGTGGTTCCTTCCACTTCAAATCAGAAGGCTCTTGTTGATGTTGAAATCCTCTAGAGAAAGGTCATGCCAAATGGGCCATGGCACACAACAACACTATGGGCCTATTCCCATTAACTTTATAATAAGAGTATCTGGCCCTCTGTTAGTATTCTTTGCTGCTGCACATTATGATCCTTCTGCTTAATTGTCATACAGTTATAATACTAGTTGTAGCCTTTTTCAAGTGAACCCATCAGGCTCTTCACAAATCTTTCTAATAAATTAGGCTTGAAATCCTACCATGGAGATATACACTGATCAGCTCCTCTTGAAGGAAAGGAGGGTGTCAATGAAGTAGGTCTCCTAACCTACTTGCTACAGCCTTTTTCCTATATATGATCTATATATTGCCAATGACACGTTTAACAATATATTCAAGAATAGACCATGATCTAGTTCTAACAGATACATCCTATCTGATCCAAAATAATCAAGGTAGATGATCCCAATCCACTTATGTAGAGGTATAACTAATCTCAGAAGCAGAACATTTTATAGACCTGCCTGTTCATCTTGGTAATGCCCTCTCTTCCATAGTAAGTCCTCTCCTCCAACAAGCAAACTGGTAGTGACCAATTGATTTCCACCGTGAGCATGGTCAGGTCATTCTTGATGATAGTCGCCAACATCAAACTCTGTAGCTTCCCCAATTGAACTCCTCACTGATCCAGATGTTCTTCTCTTAAGTTCAAGCCCCTAAGGAAGTGCATTGGCCACTGATCAAGTTAAGGACCCTTCATGCTTTAGCTGTCATCTCCAGGCCCTGACTGAACCATCTGCTAGGTATGGCCAACTTCTGGATATAAGTACTGAATAATTACTTGATGATCCAGAACAACCATTACAAGTACCTCCCCCTTATAGGAAAGTACACAGAAAAGAATGCATTGTCAGTCAATGAAAGGTAATTGAAAGAGATCCTTTATTCTGTCTAATATATGAGGTGTTTGTTACCACATGAAAGCCACTTATGTGTTAAGGATGGACATTCATTTGCAGCAATATAGGAAATGGCAACCACATATTCCATGATGTTGCATTTCATTAGCGAATGAAAATGAGCAGAAAAAACATAAAAATAAATGTTTTATAATTTGCCGAAAATAGTGCGCACTCTTTCAATAGAGGGTGTACTATTTACAAAGAGGGAACCCATTGCACATGTGCAAACCACTGTTTCAAAAGACTGTACTCTCCTTGCACATAATGCACCCTCTTTTAAAAGAGTACACACTCAACAACTTTGCTTCCATAAAGAAAAAAAGGACATATGATAATGAATAAAATTAACATTCTCAGAAATGACATAGGAAATGATATGAAATGAAAACTTTCTGGCTCCCGATCCCTATTATATGCTGTATCAATGTTTAGACAAACCACAGGTTGGCACATTGGAGACAGCCCCAACTGATAAATCAGCAGTTGCCTTGCTATCCAATTGACTCTAAAATGCATTTGAAACCTGCCACTGCAAATTGGAAATGGCATAACTGTCTCTTATAAAGATATTACCAAACTGTGAAAGACTATCCTTACAGAGAAATTGTCACAGAGGCTGAAGTGGCTCATACATTTTAATAAAGAACACATACAAATGATTTCAAATAGTTCCTATTAACTGCTAAATGGGTTGTGAACAAAAATTAAAACATACTTTGTAATAAAAATATAGAGATAGAATGGATGGCACTAAATGTTGGAAGAAGCATAATCAATGGGCAACGATGATGCCATGATACATATTATATTGAAATGATAGAGCAGATCATGTTTGTGGACAGTGTGTCTGACCATTTCAAGCTCACTTGCTCAATTTTGTGGCAGTCTAAAGGTCCGTGGCGCATGCATTCCCCAACATCGTACACGACAAGAGGGTATATTGACCCTGCAGCTTTCTGGCAGTCTATATATGAGTCAGACTGGCCTGACCCGGTAGACTCAGACAGCTTCCTCCCCAATTGGGACAGCCGTTGCAGACTTACTTTGGACGCCATTGCACCACTTAAGGTGTGTTCTATAAAGAGGAACGTTGCCGCCCGTGGTTTAATGATCACCTTAGAACGCTTAAAGCAAAAACCAGAAGACTTGAAAGGGCATGGTGTGCTCACCAGGACACTCAACACCTAATTGTGTGGAAGCAGTCTCACAGGAAGTAAAACTATGCAATCAAACAGGCAAAAAAACACTATTTCAAAAAGAAGATTGGCCTGGATTACAATGATGCCAAGAAACTCTTCTTCTTTGTAAACAAACTCATGGATGCCACAGTGCTTACCACTACAGGAGAAGGCACCCCACCTGCTGCAGATCTAGCTAAATTCTTTCAAGACAAACTCAAGAAACTGCAGAGCTCCCTTCTGCAGAACAATTCTCGCATAGGTGACCCAGGCTTGGACCCGAGGCCTGATGAGCAGCCAGTAGACCGTTTTCTCTCAAGCTTTTCAACTCTCTCTGTTGAGTCCGTCAAGCTGGAGCTCCGCAGATTTGTTAGGAAGTATTGCAGACTGGATGCATGTCCCAACTATTTGCTCCAATATGCCCCTGCTTGTTTCCTAGATGACTTGACGCTACACCTCAATTGCATGCTTAGTAAAGGCAAGTTTCCTACAAGCCATGGTAACATCTTGCTTACCCTGGTACCTAAAGACGCTAAGAAAAAAAGTAGTGATCTGTCGAACTACCGGCCAATTGCATCCATTCCCCTTTTCGTAAAACTCATGGAGAGCCTGGTGAATAAACAACTTAGTGAGCACCTGAACAAATTTAATATTCTACATCCCTCGCAATCGGGATTTCGACCACTCCACAGTACTGAGACTGTGCTGGTCACTCTCCTATCCAACTTCAAGAGGGAAATAGTTGAAGGGAAGAGCATTTTACTCCTGCAGTTTGACATGTCCAGTGCCTTTGATATGGTGCACCACGGCATACTTTTGTGGCTCCTTGACTACTTTGGTGCATGTGGTAATGTACTAGCCTGGCTGAGAGGTTTTCTTACATCCAGATCCTACCAAGTACACACCAACTCCAATCTATCTTCTCATTGGAAAGCAGACTGCGGCATGCCACAGGGCTCCCCACTATCACCTACCCTCTTCAACGTGATGTTGATCCCTCTGGCGACGGCTCTCTCTAAACTGGGACTACACCCGTTTATCTATGCAGATAATATCACTATCTTCATCCCTTTTGAGAAAGACCTAACTGAAATTACCTGTAGGATACGGCAAGGCTTTAACACCATGCTCGAGTGGACCAATTCCTTTCGATTTAAACTCAACGCAGATAAAATGCACTGTTTGATCCTCTCCTCTCCCTATAACAAACTCCGGCCTCCTACATTAATAACACCTGAGCTCGTCCTGCCTATCTCAGCATCCCTAAAAATCTTGGGAGTCCTAGTTGACAGATCTTTGACCTTGGAGCAGCATGTGAACTTTACAGTCAAGCAAATGTTCTACTCTCTTTGGAGGCTTAAGCGTATCAAGCCTTACTTCCCCTGAGACATATTCCGCAATCTAGTCCAGTCCCTGGTAATTAGCCGTCTTGATTACTGCAACAGTATCTACGGTGGATGCACGAACATGCTGCTAATGAAGTTGCAAACTGCTCAGAATACAGCAGCTCGACTCATCTTCAGCAAATCGAAATTTGAAAGTTTGAGACCACTCCGTGAGCGGCTGCATTGGCTTCCTATGAAGGACCGCATTGCGTTCAAGATCTGTGCATTGGTACACAAAATCATCTATGGAGAAGCCCCTTCCTATATGGACACTCTCATTAACCTGCCACCCAGGAATTCCCAACGGTCGGCCCACTCATACCTCAATCTTCACTACCCGACACCTTGTAGCCTCAAATATAAGACCACCTATGGTTCCTCTTTCCCATTTATCAGCACTCAATTGTGGAATGGGCTGCCTCGAGAGGTCAAACTCATTCCAGATCACCGAACCTTTAAGAAGCAACTCAAGACCTTCCTTTTCAGCAGAGCATATGCTGTGATCCCTTCTGGTGCCACGCCCTCCTAGCTCACAGCTCTCTTTGTGATAATTTTCAACTCCCCCTCATCCTTTTCCTCCACTGTTATTTCTTTCTTCCTCTGGTGACCTTGTATATTGTACTGTTGTTTGCTTATTAACTATTGTACGCCACATTGAGCCTGCCCTTGGGCAGGAATACTGTGGGATATAAATGTCATAAATAAATAAATAAATAAATAAATAAATAAATGGATGGCATAGAATCAAAGTTCTGAGATGTTTTTATGAATAGATATCCATGCTTATGGCAGTAGGGAATACTACTATCCAATTGGACATGATATGGAGACATAGAGAAATGCTAACTGAATTGAGGAAGGCTAATATAATTGACAACACAACACCCATTTTGATTAGGTGAATGTCTCACTGTGGCATGTCAGTGAGGTGGGGATTCCAGATACAATAAATTAATGATTCATGAAGAAACTGTACTGGAATCTATGAAAGAAGGAAATATGTTAGGTGTAGTCCTCGCTGGTACACAGGACTTGATACAAGAGGAAACAGTGATGATGATGCTTGGCATTAGTCACTATAACACTATGAAATATGACATAAGCACAAGAAGGAGCTGCATTTAACTTTAAAGAAGGAGGCTATCATAAAATTAGGAAATTAAGATGAAACTAAAAAGAAGGGTTGCCCAGGTCAAAAGTGTGCATGCAACATAGACACTTTAAAAATACTATATCAGGAATCAAATAGGAAAAATATGAACTACAGCATGTGGCTCAGGCTCAAGGACTTTATCCCCTGCCTGCAGAGTTACTGAGGAGGTAGTCTTCTGTATACTACATTTCCTCCACTAGCTGAGAGAGAATCAGCTCGGGCTGGCTTTTTTCTTTGAGGCATAAAACAGACTGCTTGAAAGTAGTAATACCCTTTTAAAGGACCAATGAAACTATGCAACTGTTCCTTATCCCTCATGGTGGTTTTGATGGGTCATGTCATTTTTTGTGCTGCTTTGCCTCCTCTAAATGCCTTGGAGCCTTTATGCCACCGTCAGTACTTATTTGACCCTTTCACAGTTCTTAAAGTTTTCTTGCTACTAATATGGTTGCTTTATCCCTCCCATGGTGTCTTGAGCTGCTCATGCCGCTATTGATGTAACTTTGCCCCTACATCATTGCTTTGGGGTATTCTTACCACCAGTGCTGCTCTTCAACCATTTTGCCCCTTTTGCTGTGCCATGGGATGATATTGACATTGTTTGGTCATTTTGCTTCTTCATTCTGCACTGGGTTGTTGATACTACTCCTTATGCCTCTTTGTCACACCCATAGAACCTGGAAGTGCCAATGCCTCTACTGCTGATACCTGCTTGCAAATTGGAACTCCTTTCATATGAGGAAAGGCTAAAGAGATTAGTGCTCTTCAGGTTGTAAAAAAAGACTGCTGAGATAGGATTGTGGTCTACAAAATCTTGAGTGTTGTCGAAAGAGTAAAAATGAATCAATTTTTGACTCTGTCAAAAAGTACAAAGACTAGGGGACACTCAATGAAGTCACATGGAAATATTTTCAAAACAAATAGAAGAAAATATTTTTTCACTCAATGAATAGTTAAACTCTGGAACTCTTTGCCAGAGAATATAGTAATAGCAGTTAGCATATCTGGGTTTAAAAAAAGGTTTGGACAAGTTCCTGGAGGGAAGGTTCATAGTCTGCTATTGGGACAGACATAGGGAAGCCACTGATTGTCCTGGGATTAGTAGCATGAAATGTTGCTACTACTTAGGTTTGCGCATGGTACTTGTGATCTGAATTGGCCACTGTTGGAAACAGGATAATGGGCAAGATGGACCATTGGTCTGACCCAGTATGGCTATTCTTATGTTCTTATGTCACCCCAATGTTAAAATAACAAACTAGGGACTTTTGTTTCCACCATCGACTCTAAGGGAAAATGAAATATATGACAGAATAAAATAATGAAACAAAACAAAGGTTTTTCCCATTCATAAACTCTGCATTTATCATCTTAGATGTTTATATTCTGAAAATATAGATGTCTATTTTACAGCTAATAAGGGCTTCTTAGAGAGTGGAGGAGTGGCCTAGTGGTTAGGGTGGTGGACTTTGGTCTTGGGGAATTGAGGAACTGAGTTTGAGTCCCACTTCAAGCACAGGCAGCTCCTTGTGACTCTGGGCAAGTCACTTAACCCTCCATTGCCCCATGTAAGCTGCATTAAACCTCCCATGAGTGGGAAAGCACAGGGTACAAATGTAACAAAAAAAAAAATCAGCCATGTTAGTATTTGTTTTAAACACTGACCACAATAATCAGATTGTACCCAGATATTCAGTGCCAATTTCCAGGTATTTGTCAGCACTGAATATTCAGGAAGAACAGGTAGCACCAGGAGTTACCTTGATACCTGTGATATTCTGCTCTGTTAGCTTGATAATCATCCAAATAACACAGTATGGATAGTTATGCAAATGCTAGTGCTGAATATCACTGATCTCTAAATAATTCCTTGCTCTACCCAGGCTCTGTCTACTGGACTTCCCCAACACTAATCAGAAAGTGGAATTCAGTGTCATTGAAAATCCAGGTATGACCCCAGTCAATACTATTTATCTAGATAGCTTTGAATATTAGGCTGAGTGTTTCTGTATTATTTCGGCATAAGTACTAATGCTGGGTGACTTTTCTTGTTAAGTCTAATGCAGCTATTTGTGAAGCTCAGGCAGACATGAAAGGCAGTTGTAAAATTGCACACTGTGGAAGGGCATTTTCAATATGACATCTAAGTCGGACTTTGGATGTTTTGCACTAAACGTCCAAAATCCGAATAGAAAAAATGGCCGTTTTTGAAACCGCAAAATGTCTATCTTTTTTTAAATCAAAAATATTGCTTGTAACAAGATTTTGTGCTCTGTGTGTTTATTTCTTAAGGCCATTTAAAAAAATGTACATGTGAAAAACATAGATATAGAAAATCAAGCCATTGGAATTTAGGAGGGCCAGCATTTTTAGCAGACTGGTCCCCAGACATCCCAGGAGAGCAATGGGGCATCCTAGGGGACACTGCTGTGGACTTAATATAAATGCTCCCAGGTACACATCTCACTGTTGTTCTTTTATCTTGTCTGCCAATTAAAGAATTTCCCCCATAGTGTTGTACTGCTCTTTATCCAATAAGTACCTTATTCATTAATTTATTTAATTTTGTGCTAGATTCATTTCATTGGTATTTATCGGTAAAACCTAAAATCTGAAGCCTTAATTATATAAGAGTAAACTGTGAGCCCAGGCACCCTAGACCTCCTCTCCTTATTTACCTCATATATGAAAACTCAGGCATCCTTTATAAATAAGGAACTGCTGTGCAATAGAAAATGTGATGCACATTAAAAAATTATCCTTGTGCTGACAGATATGTAAGCAATATTAAATCTCTGTTTGATAAAGATAGTCCACACTGAGATGGAACAAGGAAGTTAACATAAAAGAAATGGAAAAGAGTTTTTTAAATTTGTCTGACATAATCATTTAGTATTATCTTCTTTGTCCAATGCTGGGCCAGCATGGTGGCATCCTGATGAACGTTTTCATAGTTATATCAGCAGTTTTGGATTAACAGCATGGGATATAGCTTTGATGGGATCTGAAATGCAACAAAATGGACCGATGGTATCAGCAAAGCTCAGGTTGTAAACAGATAAGCACATCAGAGCTTGTGGGAATATAAGTTCCCCCCTCCCCCCCATAAGAAGACCTTGTGTGTTCACCAGGCACCAGGCAGGATCAATGTTATGAGACTACAGGGACAGAATAGAGTTTAGATTAAAGTATTGCAAAATAAATGCAAAACATTGCAAGTTAGATTAGTTATTCAAGTATGGAATAGCACTTTTTTCCCCCAGTGATTTATGTTGCTACAACTTCTGAAAGGTGAAAAATACCAGAGCAATGGATAAATATAATTGCATCAGAGGATGTCGGAAGATAAATTAAATGTATGTTTTCTACGTAGTTTGTGGGATAAGGGGAGAAATTTGCTGGATTCTGAGTGGGCTTTTCCTCCTGCATGCACTAAATAACATGCTTACATCAAGTTATTCATAATATCTTTGGGCAAATTGCTTTATATCATCTATCCTCTATCTATTTTGACAACAGATGTCATTTTGTATTTTTCAGCTATTTATTCATCAAGGGAAAACTTATTTGAGAATGCTAGTTCTTCATGTTTTAATTCATATTAGTTGAATATAAAGAAGGGTATTTTAGAAGGGTTAGGTGGCATTTATATGTATACTAGTAAAAAAAAAACGTTTCTGATGCAAATGAAACGGGGGCTAGCAAGGTTTTCTTCAGAGTGTGCATGTGGGAGTGTGTGTGTCCCTGCCCTCTGCCCTCTCTCCCTCCCCCTCCTCCCTCCGAGTCCAGTCCTTCAGTGTTAAGTTTCCTGCTGTTCTGTGTTTGTGTTACAGAGAGAGTGAGGGCATCTCTCTCCCCTCCCCCCTCTGAGTCCTTCACTGTTACAGAGAGAGGGATTTCGTGCTGTGCTGTTTTCCTTCACTCATGGGGAAACCGGATATCTCTGGCGCTTCACACTTCCGGCTGGAGGCTTCATAGAACGTTGGTGGTGCCTTTTATATATATAGATAAAGCTAATTTACAAGTGTAACTAAGCATATAACCCCAGATTCTATATATGGTACTCAAAACAGTGCAGAAATTAGGGCGTGCACCCAACTTCCATGTGCAATTTAGTTGCATAATGAGCCAATTGGTGCCAATAATTGGGTGTCAACAATTGATTATTGGTGCTAATTGGCAAAAATTTAGGTTTATGCATGCAAAACACCATGATACATTCTATAAAGGTGTGTAACGTGAGTAACATAGTAAATGATGGCAGATAAAGACCTGAATGGTCCATCCAGTCTGCCCAACAAGATAAACTCATTTTACATGGTATGTGATACTTTATATGCATACCTGAGTTTTTCGCAGGGAACAGACCGTAAAAGTTCTGAAGCTAATGTCGAAGCCCCTTTAAAATTTATACTCCAGCCCATCCATATCTATTCAGCCACGATCAGGGCGCAGACCATAGAAGTCCGCTCAGCATTGGTTTTACTCTCCAATTACCAGCGTCACCACCCTTATCTCCGCTAAGATATTTCACAGCGTGTAACTGATGCGAGAAGCATGGGTGGAATCAGAGCATTTTTGGTGCTTCACAGAGATGTGTCCTACCTAACTATGCAGTGTTCTTATATTCTTTCAATGGGAAAGCCTGGCCTCCAGCCTGCTGCTTCAGAGGTTAGCACTGTAGCCTCAGAAGCTACAGAACCAGGTCCAAGTTCTACTACAGCGGCTGTACCAAATGTCTGTCAGTACATATATTTCTTTATACCACAGACCCATCAGTGGAGCTTCTCTGTGAGATGTCTCTGTGAAAACCTTTTAGAGCAAAGTTTGTCATAGAGGCCCTGAGCAGATTGTTCAAAGGTTTTCATTTGTGGGTTCAGGTATTTGATCTTGTGGTCTATGCAGGGTGCATATTCACACTGTGGGCCTAGTAGGGTGTAGATATCGTTGCCTTTTGGCCTACCTTCTAGGTCCAATACAGGTATAAGACATGATCCTTTGAGTTGTTGTTTGCAGTTACATGAGGATGAGACATGATAGGGATTCACACCAGCCCTGGATCCAGCATGTGATGCTACTGTGAGAATATTTGTAAACCCTACAGGTGACACATGCATCAGACAGGGCATAGTAGCAGCACTTCTTAAACCTCCCTCCTTTCTACTCTTCACAGTAGGCATAAAACTAGTGTATTAGCCTTAATATCAGGTAGGGCAAGTAAAGGCATTGACATGAAAACACAGGACACCCATGTCAAACAGCTGTTTGAAAATTCTAGCTGGTTTGAGCACGTTTGTTTAGATCATCCCTGATGCAGTAGTGAAACGTGGCCATTTTTGGTCGGTCTGCAATTGAAGCTAAGTGCTTTTTCATATTTCATTAAATTCATAAGTTAAATTTATAACAATGACATTTTATGATTAAGCTTAAGCCAAACTGTTATACTGCCCGATGAAGAAGCTAGGTGAGCCATGAGTTTGCGGCTGATGTGAAATCAGTTGCCTGCTGAGGTGTCAGTGCTTCTGGTTAGAGCTAGTTGGGTGCTGAGTTTTTGAATACCTGCAGCTACCTGTGGCACTCTCTGTGCAACACATGGGCCGTGGACCTTTACCAAATTTGAGGACCTTAGAGATGAGGAATATGTGGAAAGGGAGCCCATGGTGTGTGTATTTGACACTGTAGTGTTACTCACCTGCCTGCGCCTGCAGCTAGCATCTCCCCCCCCCCCCCAGAGACACTCTTGCTTGTTCTGCTGCAGGTACTGGCTGCATTTCCTCACAGTCTCAGTCTATATGAAGACAAGGGGTGGGAATGGAGAAGGAGAGGGAGGTTGAGTGGCATGTACCTAGTTATAAACAGTGGGTATTGACATTACCATTTTAGATTACTCCTCCTGCTTCCACCCCCACATGCCACAGTGTAGATTGTCATATTGTTGTCTGTATGTTTGCCTCATGACGTGGAGGAAGAGGCTGTTGTACTGTCTTGAGTGTTCTTATTTCTAGGACATGACATATATGGTAATGGCAATCTTACACTGTATCAAAATATACAACCTAATACTAATAAGTCACTGGTGAAACATAAAGGGAAACAACAGGATGTTCACGGAGGCCATTCTACAAAATACCATTTACTTAGGTTTTCATATAAAGAAAAGAACAGGAGGATTCAGTATAGGCTGCACCTGAAGCCGAGCTTGATTTCAGTGAGTCACACCGCTAAAAAGCGGCTCACCTGAACAGCTCTACACATCACAGCTTATCCTCCAAACGTTCACACTCTTTTTGTTATTTTTAATATTTTTACATAAAGTGAATGCCCAAACTATTTAATACTAAATGAAATTATAAGTTCTCCCTGAACATCCCGTGTCCCCTAAGTCCACCTGGAGGCGAAAAAACTGAAAGCAAAAAATTGCTAGAGACACCATGAGCAAAGCTTTGACTATTAGCAAAACTTTTTTAACTCATAAAACAACAACCAACACTGGATATAAAGGACTCCATAGCAGCCAACTTATCTGGGCTGCATGAAATTATTATATTCACTGGAGGATTAGCATAGAAGCACACTGGCATCCCTGAGGAAGAGCTTGTTTTGAAACAGAAATTTCTGTTAGACGTGGACGAACCTCTCAGTGAATATAATAATTTCATGCAGCCCAGATAAGTTGGCTCCTATGGGGTCCTTTATATCCAGTGTTGGTTGTTGTTGTTTTTTGAGTTATCTACACCAGCATCTTGAAAGAATACTTCCTTAGGAAGAAGGTCTTGAAGTATTTCTTCAGGGAAGCTGAAAATGTTGTGCCACGAAGGAAAGGACATCTTGGCCTTCAACAGGAAGTCTAGTCCAACAAAGAGAGTCTGCAATGATCCACAGACAAAATCACCAAAAGACCAGAATGGATCACAGATGAAGATCAAACAATAATAATCTATTGAAACTGACCTGACGTGGCCACATTTTGCCCAAAGACTGCTTCAGGGGCAATGCTACAAAATATGTAAAACCAAAACATTAATTTCCATGTATGCAAGTAAATATATAAAAAAAAAAACATTACTTCTTTGTCATATATAGAAAGTACAGATGTGTTATATGTATTCTAGAGAAAATTACTTAACTTGTCATAGGAGTAGAGGAGTGGCCTAGTGGTTAGAGCACCGCACTTGTCAACTAGGGATGCTTCTTGTGATCTTGGCCAAGTCACTTAACACTCCATTGCCTCAGGTACAAACTTAGGGGTCTGTTTATGCTTCCAAGCGGCATTGCCAACACAGCCCATTCAAAGTACTAGAGGCTTAGTAAACCCCAGAGTTACATTGTAAGCCCTCCAGGGACAGGGAAATACCTAGTATACCTGCATGTAACTTATCTTGAGCTACTACTGAAAAGATGTGAGCAAATATGAAGAAAATATAGATGTGGTTATATGCATTCAAGAAACAGCTATTAAGACCAGAACAATGTGCTACAACATACACAATAGTCAGTGCAAAATATAGAAAGTGTATAGTAAGACACATATACTACATTTATGTTCGGTGCACACAGAAAAAAGGAAATAGTAGTTCAAAGCTATTCAAATAAGGGGCACATACCTAATAGGGATTGACAAAAAATATATTCTCTATTAGCCAGCTTTGCTTTCCCAAAGACAAAGACAAAGCAGCTATCCCATGGACCCTGATGAAGGAGGTGAAACTTGGGCCGAAGTCGGGCCATGGACGGGGTATAGAAGACTGTGATCGTGCATAAGACTGCTCAGTAGTTTTAACGGCAGCAAGATAAGTAACCCCTGGGATTGATATACTGTACGATTAGAACAGTACATGAGGGTTACATAATAGAGGTTTTTTAGCCTATGATGAACAGGCAGTGCTCCCTAAAGTTGGATGCAACATAAGGAGTAGTTGCCTGGGTTTGGGGCTTTTCCTCTACATAGAATAAAATCTTATTTGACACCATACTAGCAGTAGAGGTCACTAGAATTGAGTAGTATATTTGTAGAATATATAGATTTCAAAGGTATGGGCAGTTTTTTTTAAATATACAATTAATTCCCATTATACAAGGGGGTTACGTTTTAAAAAGAATCCCTCTTGGCATTTATACCACCCTGAATCCATACATAATTGTGTGCTATCTTCTTACTTGGTCCTATCGTTTTGAGAAGGAAGAAAGGAGGTGATTGTGTTTATCCCGTGGACCTTATAAACTACCTCTAAAAGCCTGAATTTGAGGTCTAGAACCCAGCTTCTTAATTAGCTCACCTTGTACATATTTCTGTGAGCTCCAGCACTTCTACATTTTATTTGCTGGCACTTAGATATGTAACTTACAAAATCAGTACTTACACATTTAACATCCTGTGGGAAACCATTTGTTTTTGAATATATATTTTTTCTAAAATGCCTGTTCGTGCTTGTATGTTATCAAATGGGCTTGTACTCCTGCATGTCCTTTTATGTATTTTACAGAAAGCTCCACATTCGTCGACCTATTTGTAAAATATCCAGGAAATAGTGAATGTCTCAGCTTAGACATCCCTTTTCTGAACTAGACATTTTAAAGTCAGTTCTATAACTGGATGCCACAAGTTAGGTGCCTAGATGCAGCTTGTTGGGTGCTAATTATTTCTCTTGACTTTTTCTACTGCTTGTGGACCTTTCCCTTCTGTACGACATCTTGTCAATGTCAATGTTACACTTCTAGACCGCAGATTTCCCATAACTTGGGTTCCGCGCGGTGTAAAAAAGGAGCAATATCTTCCTTTCAGAGTGAGATCTTTAAATGGTATGTCCCCTCACTATCCTGCCACTTGTGGGGATACCCAGGTATCTGTGCTTTTCCCTCTACTCTTTAATTTTTCTTAGTTCCTTGGCTACTTTTCTCCAGTCATTTAATATCCACTTTACTTTGGCACAGATGACATTCTGTTGCTTTTACCAACTCCCCTTCTTCAAATTAAGATTAGTCCCCTGCAATAATGCTTGCATTCTCTTGCAGCATAGATGCAAGAACTCAGACTGGTTCTCAACCCTAGCAAAATCATACTTTGCTGGATTACTGGGTATTTTCCTGCCCTGATTCTGCCTCTCCACCTGCTTGTTCATTATCACACCTTCATCTTATTTTTGCTACTTAAGGTAACAATTAACTCTTACCTTTATTTTCAGTATCAGATCTCATATGTACTGAAGATAGGCTTTAGTTCTCTCCATTTGATTAGTTTTTTATGCAATGTCCTTGAATTTCCAGTACTGTATTCTCTGGTACATGCACTTCTATTTTCTAGACTTGATTATTGTAATATAGTATATGCTGGGCTACATTCATCTCAACTTAAAAGGTTACAAACCTTGCAGAATTCTGCAATTCATTTACTTTTCAAAGCTAGGGAATTTGAACATGTCAAACCTCTGTTGATTAAATTGCATTGGTCCCTGATTCTATTCCATATTTCATTCAAAATGTTCTGTCTAGTTCATAAACCTTACTATTCAGGTCCCCTCCCCCCCTTACCTGGCATCCTTGACTATTCCCTTCACCCCTCACCACGCACTGAGATCCCTAGACTCACATAGCTTAGTTCTTTGTAATCCCATTATGAGACAACACACCATTCAGCTTTTTATTTCATTGCCCCTCAACTTTGAAATGATATCCCTCCTGTTAGTTATAGGGAGCCATTCCTTGATAAATTTAAAGTTTAATTTTTTGTGTTGGCATTAAGGGGCGAATTCTATATATGGCGCAAAAAAAATTGGTACTGAAAAAAATGCTATTTTACAAGTTGCATTTAAAGTTTGATGTGGTTTATAGAATAGCATTAATGCCCAGGAATCACGCCTAACTTTAGGCACAACCATTTGCACCAACTGAAATGTAGTGCAAATGTATGCAATTCAAATATCCAATATTTTTACCTCAATGTTAAAATTTCCAATAATGGGGGTAGGAATTTGCTAGCAACAAATTCTTGAACACCAATTGGTGAAGAAACACAACCAAGATAGCCTCCTAAAAAATGGACCACAGAGTTCTGCACTGTAATTACAATCAAACATAAGATGTCATGAACAATGTTCAAATCATTGGTCCAAACAATGGAGAAAACCCAGACTAGGGAAACAAAAGCTCCACTAACAGGACCGTATAATCATGGTCGAGAAAAAAAAAGGGGGGGGGGGAAATCCAACATACCAAGTAGCTTCAAGGTTTCACAGTCAACTTGTTCAAACTAGCTCATACAAATATACTTGTAAATCAAATGCAAAAAATAAAAAATATGTCATATTAAAAAACGCTTATCTGAAAAAAAGTCTTTAATTCATGTACACCAAGCTTTCACCCAACAAGGGCTCCTTGTTTCACACTGAACTGCTGCATTAGAAGAACATCTCCTGGTGCAGCAGTTGGGTGCAAAACAAGGATCCCTCGTTGGGTGGAAGTAATGGCTCAGGCATCACGTGGTAAGTGCTAAATGTATGCATGGTAAACATGCATTAATTTTTTTTTTAAGGGCATGTCTGTGAGCCGAGAATGAGCATTTCTAACCTAATCAGTGAGTGCAGATACATTACCACACACTAACTAAATAGCACAGCAATAGCACATGAGACCTTACCGCCTACAAAATGGCTGATGGTAAGTGCACACATACTCACATTTTTTTTAAATGGCCATGCATGGCCATTAATGAAAAAAAAAAGCCATTTTTATGGCTGTGGTAAAAATGGCCTTTAGCATGTAAGAAAAACCTGTGTAAGTCTATTTTTTTATCACAGCATATTAAAGGGATCCTATAGAGATTAGCACTGCTTACAGCCATAGCTGTGCCCGAGGCAGTGGCATAGATTTGGAGAAAAAATTGTCCATTGAACAAAAATAATTATTAAATAGCACCATCTTGGCTGAAGACACCAAGAGATAGGCAACTTATCTTCTGTTATTGAGTGATGTTTCCCCAATCTCTAAAGCAGAATCCTGTGGAATATTGGTATAGAGCAATTTCTAGTCCATAGTGACCAAACGGACAGTGCTAGAGATGTCCTTAATTGATTTCTAAATTTCTAATGAAGTTCAATTAATAGATTTTTTAAAACTATTTGTGGCATTACAAGATCATATGTTAAAGATGCAACTCATTTTATTAGATGTGAATACCCTTTTCTATGTATAAACTAGCTTTTGCATATGCAAATGCTGCCTAACTCTTTTATAGCAAATTCTAGTGTTGAAATTGGATCAATGTGATTTTATATAAAAATGTAATATTTATTCAAAGATAAAAATTAAATCATCATATTTCTTTTGCTAAATCAAGAAAGCATGTCCACACTCCACAATCTCTTCCAAAAGAAATACATTTTAACATGTTTGATGCAATCAAAAGTGTTATTAAGTTTATCCATCTATCCATCCATTGATGACATGGTCATAAATGTTGAATAGTATGCAGGTAATCATACAAATCCAATAGTGTGCTGGCTGCTGTAGTGATGTTACCTCCAGAGTGAAAGCACTGAAACCCATGGTGCAGTTTGGGAACTCAGACATTGAACTCCTGGACTGGGTCAAGAACAAAGACATGATTAAATGTTAATATTTAGAACAAGTGGGAGAAAGTAAGTTGGAAAACGACTCTATCTTTGCACCAACTGCTTCCATTGTTATGATGACAAGGTTAACCCACAACTACTAGAAATGTGCCAGGCCCAGGAAACAGTAGAGAAACCTTCTGTCTTTGAGGATGGGTCTTGGGAAGAAGAGTCTCCGCTGCGGCAACCATGCATAGGCTGATGATAGCTGTGCCACATATATAGGCTCAAGAAAAGGATAAGAAAATATGAGGGGAGGATAGAGCACATGGAATGGAAGCTGGGGCTAAGAAACAAAGGACAGTGGAAACAAGTGGAAGAATAGACTATAGACTTGAAGGACAACTATGACCAACTGAATGAAATCAAATTATAGAAGAGGAAGAAGTCTTAGAAAAGGCAATTTTATAAACCTTTTTCATGGATAAAAAAAAATCTTATAAAAATTGATCATGCCTAAAAGTATGTGCTGTGCAAGTAGGTGCCCACTTGTAATGAAAACAAAAAACTGTATGGCTTGACTTACTCCTAATATAATGTAGGCTACTAAAATATATAAATAGAGGAGAAAATCGCTCAGAATATTTACAATTAACAACAAGGTGGAGTCTCATATCGTTTAGCACGGATATTCATATCACTCCCTTGGTGACTCTATCAATGGCATAGGTTTAATCATCGACTAAAACCACCTCCACCCTAATGTTATAATTTATCAAACTTGACCTATATTGCCATGCCAAAAAGTGCAAATATATGTGAATATATACAAAAGTTCCTAGTGGTGAAAGAATAGCGGATATTATTCGATACCATTGGGACATAATACGATCACATCCTCTTTTTGAGAACTATTCAGTAAGAACTGCCTTTTCTCGTTCCCAGAATTTAATTGAAAACATTTTTTTATTAAATTTTTTGGAAAATACAAATCTGAATTACAACATTTGTTCATTCCCCCCGCCCTCCTCCTTTACACACACCCACATTCCATTACAGAGAGGATTACATCCCATTATATCTACCATCCAAATCTAGGCTAACCCTTTTGTCATGATAATGATTAGCAACCGCTTAAGTGGAATATTCCAGACCCTTCCTTTAAACATATCCTATAATGCGCAGAGTCGCAATTGGCTTCCACATCAAATACAATTGTTATTGACAATTACATTTTCTCTCCCTTCTCCTAATACCCCCCCCACTCCCCTTTCCCCTCTCTCGTTCCCAGAATTTAAAAGAGATTTTAAGTCCCGCATATTTACCCGTCCTGTCAAATGAGGTATCTGACAGGTTAGAAGAAATGGGACATTTTAGGTGTGGCAAGTCCCACTGTAAGACATGTGAAATGACAGAAGAGGGTGATCACTTTTCCCATAATGGTAAAACATACAAGTTAAAAAAAACATACAACGTGCCAAACTCAAGGCATTGTATATTATATCAAGTGCCCTTGTGACAAACTATATATAGGCAAATCTACTCGATCGCTTCATGCCAGATTGATAGAACACAAATCCAGGATTAATGCATGTAATTTTGGTGCCCCTTTAGTTCAACATTGTGTGGCTAAAAATCACAGTTTTGAAGATCTTAAATGCAAGGTGATCGAACGTGTTGACCCGGCTATCAGAGGTGGGGATTTCAATAGGAAACTGCTGCAACGCGAGACCTTCTGGATACATCGGTTAAATACGGTGGAACCCGAGGGTCTCAATTCCATGTTGCAATGGGGCAGTTTTATGTGAGCACTTAAGGTTTCCCATTGCGGAAATGATGCACAATCATTTCCGGTAACTTGTAGATTTGAAAGAAAGCAGAGGCGCCATTTTGTATGAACAGCTAAGCAGCTGTGTCAAGACATGATTCAGTAAGTCCACATTAATAATTTGAATGTTATGAATATTTGCAATAGGAGTAAGAGATTGACACTTTGTATTTTATGATTTATGTTATCAGGCTAAACGGTGTGGGTTCCCCCAGAAGAAGCATAGCGAAACAGGCACTGTCGGGGCTTCTACACACGCCAGTCTGAATGATGGAGTTTATATGCTCCTCAAGCTAAGTGTCTTTTGTAAGGCATTTTTTTTTTTTGCTGTGGTAATCATACATTAGTGCTTAACACAGCTTAGTAAAAGGGACCCCTAAGTTAAGCACCAACAAGAATGAGTTGGTCTGGTCTTTATCATAAAGCATATGAGGAGATATTTAAAACTTATGTATACTTTGGGAAAAAAGACAATAGGGGACATATGAAAGAAACATTTAAATAGCTCCAAGATCTAAAGCCACAGGAGATGGGCTTCTTTCAACACGAACCTTTGGGTGAAAGTGAGTAGATTCCAAAGTAATCTAAGGAAAAAAAAATTACAGAAAGGACAGTGAATAAGTAGAACAGCCTGCCAGTGAGGTTGTGGAGATGGAAATGGTACCTGAATTCAAGAAGGTATAAGACAAGCACAGAAGATCTCTGAATGAGAGAATGAGATTGTTGGATTTAGTAGTTGGTGGGGATGTGCAGACTGAGTAAGCCATATGGAGGGGCATAATTGAACGTCGCCGGCAAAATAGGTCGCCGGTGATCTGTTTTGGTGGTGGCGCAACAGCTGGCCGGAACTGTATTTTCGAAAAAGATGGTCGGCCATCTTTTTTTTCGATAATATGGTTTAGCCCGGCCAAATGCCAGAGTTTGCCAGGTTTGAGATCGCCGGTTTTGTTTTTCAGTGATAATGGAAAAAAATGCCGGCCATCTGAAGCCCGGCGAAATCCAAGGCATTTGGTCATGGGAGGAGCCAGCATTTGTAGTGCACTGGTCCCCCTGATATGCCAGGACACCAACCGGGCACCCTAGGGGGCACTTGTTAAAAAAAATACACAAATAGCTCCCAGGTGCATAGCTCCCTTACCTTGGATGCTGAGCCCCCCAAATCCCCCCCAAACCCACTCCCCACAACTCTACACCATTACCATAAGCCTTATGGGTGAAGGGGGCACCTACATGTGGGTACAGTGGATTTTGGGGGGGTTTGGAGGGCTCAACACTTAGCACCACAAGTGTAACAGGTAGGGGGGGTGGGCCTTGGTCTGCCTGCCTGAAGTGCACTGCACCCATTAAAAACTGCTCCAGGGACTTGCATACTGCTGTCAGGGAGCTGGGTATGACATTTGAGGCTGGCAAAGAGGCTGGCAAAAAAGTGTTTTATTTTTATTTTTTTAGTGTGGGAGGGGGTTGGTGACCACTGGGGGAGTATGGGGAGGTCATCCCCCATTCCCCTGGTGGTCATCTGGTCAATTGGGGCATCTTTTTGAGGCTTGGTCGTGAAAATTAAAGGATCAAGTAAACCCGGCGAAATACTGATTGATGCCGCTTTTGTTTTCCATTTTCCGCAAAAGCCGGCCATCTGATAGCCATGCCAATGCCCGCACATGTCCTGCCTTCGCTTTGCCACCAACACGCCCCCTTGAACTTTCGCCGGCGCAGCAACGGGAAAGCGGTGATGGTGTCAAAAACACCGCTTTCGATTATACCGATTTTGCCGCTTTTGTGAGATCGCCGACCATCTCCCGATTTATGTCGGAAGATCACCGGCGATCACTTTTGAAAATAAGCCTGATGGTCTCTATCTGCCATCCTTTTTCTTTTTATCAAAGGAAACAATTAATTCTTTTAGAATGTATTTTGGACAATTTTGATAGATATATCTGAAAGTAGAAAAATGATGAGCTAGGACATTCATTTTTTAATACTATAAATAATTTAACTAGCAAAAACAATGAGTTCTAAATAAAGTTCCTTAGGAAAATGAGTAATGTTACAGAAAATGAAGGTGTTTATCATTACAAATCCCAAAATTTCTCCAAGAGACCTAGAATAATGTGATGCTGCCAGTCATTTGGGCTCAACATCTCTAATGCTAATGCTGTCTCTGTCTTTCATATACACAGTCCATGCAGATATGTAGAAGGAACACCTATGTATGATGTTTTGATTGTGATTTCTTTTGAATAAGTAGAAGTGCGCATAAAACAACCTTTGTATAGAAAACTAAACAGAAATAAAAATGAAGGGGAAGAAGAGAAGTTTTGTGAGCCTGGAATGTAGAAGTACCTGGGAGAATGAGCAGAAGTGGTGCCCCCAGAACAGCAAGTCAGCCCACTGATATCAACAGAATGGGCCGATACCTGGTTACTGCTAGGTTATCGTGGGAGCCCTTACCGCCACCTCAGTGGGTAGCAGTAAGCGCTCCCCCCACAGGCCCTGCTAAGGTAAAAAGGGCTCTGGTGCACAGCAAAAATGGCCCCCAATGCTACCTCAGGGCCTATTTTTTTTTTTTTTTACTGCAGATTGGTAAAAGGACCCCTTACAGAGGCAGCAATACAAAAATATTATGAGGCTCATACTCAAAAGAAAAAAAATGTCCAAAAAAATGAACCCCTTAATCTACTTGCTAATTAGTATTCTAATGTTATGCTGGTGCCTCCCTGACTCTGCCTGGTTAACTGCCATTGAATACCCAGGGATGGCCCACTTAAACCCCTTTCAATATTTCACTCTGGGTTTTTATGACTTCACAATGAAGTTCATATGAGGTGGATTTGCATGCACAGGTGCTCTTGTATATGCAGATTGTTCCTTTACATATTCATGGTTGATATATATATAAAAAATTTGACTGGATCTGGGGTTTCCAGGAAAGATTAGGAAGCACTGATCTAAACATAGTCAAATCTCCGACTCCTGTGAATAGAAGTGCAAATGTGAATCCATATTGGCTCTTAAAGATATAAACATAAATATGTAGATTCCAGATGTTGGCTCTTTGCTTTGGATATCAGTTCCAAGGTAAATAAGAACTGAAAGCCCTTTGCTTCATTTTAAGCAGACACTAAAGGATCATTATTTTACACAAGTTTTGGGGGATTGATCTCATCTGATCTGCTATGGTGCTCATGGTATGAACTTGAGCTACAGGCACTTTTCTCTACCCTCCTTTTCCTGCTTGTTTTTTTTTTTTTTTCCTTTTTTAAATTCTAGTTTGTATTGGTTCTAAACCACACTGATGTTCCTACAAAGAGCAGTACACCAAGAACTGGAATAAGTACAAACATAAACATAACGATGGATTCCAATTTATCCTATCTAATTTATGGCCTGTTCTATGGCGTACTAATTATTGAGCTCCCTCTTGCCATCCTTAAATGGAATGGGTTTGGATTGAATCCCAATCAGTTGGTTGTCTTTGTTTATACCACTACTCTGCTCAAAAAATGCAATGATAGCAATTCTCTCAGCATGGCTTAGATGCTTTATATAAATACAATATTGTTTTATCAGCTAATTAAATCAACACATCTGTTTACCAACTTGAATTTCCTGGAGTTCTTATGACATTAAGTTACATGACTTGTCCTTTGTTCATGCTATGCTGCTTTGGAGTTTTCAGACCTAAATAAGTGTCTCATTTTTCTCTGCCATTTATTTCTTGCAGGCTGATGAGAACTTAACGATAAACACTGTAAAATCATTTTTAATAGGCAATCAAGCTCTATATTCTTTTAATCCAATGAAACATAAACACTCATTTAAAAATGATTTTGCAACATTTATTCTTAAGTAAACACATGCTTGAAACAGTTGTCTATTCTTCATTGAGTTGTGTTTGAATTCTAAAGCAAGTTATTCCTTTGCATTCTGTATGAAATTGACAGACTGCATTGCTTTACAGAAATGATAAATTATGCTTACATTGTACCAGATTTCTGTTCTTGTTATTCTATACTGCCATAAAATCATAATTACTGTGCTTCTTTCTTTGGTAATAACAGTGTTTAATTGTCAAAATCTATTCAAATGTAACTAAGATAGAATCCTGTTCAAGCACAGAAAGATTTTATTTAACAGAATCATTTTATAGGACACCAAGACAGGAGTGGTACCCAAGTGCCTAAAAATGCACTAAAAATGGGGCATGCAATTTAGACTATCTAAATTAGATAATTGGTGCTAAATTGGCATGAAGTACCAAAAATTGGTATCAACAAGCACTAATTTGTTGTTATGCATGTAAATGAATTATACCCCTATCCTATAAACCTAGGGGTCAATATTAAAAGTGATTTAACCAGCCAGAAACAGCTCCTGGCTGGTTTAATTGCCTGTTTGGGCTTAACCCAGGGCCGGCGCAACCCGGTAATCATGGTAAGCACGGCAGGGGATGCTGGCTATCAGAGGGTGCCAAAGAAAACCTGAACATTGGAGTGCTTCCCTGCTGCAGCTACTTCCGCTGTTGCCGTAGGTCCTTCTCTTCCTTGTCCTGTCTCCAAAACTAGAGCGCTTCTTTGTCTGCCGAGTATTGCTGCTACCACTGCAGGTCCTTCTCCTGCCTCGTCCCGCCTCCTACTTACGTGTCTTATACTTTCTGTGAGGCTGTTTCCATCACAGGAGGTGACACCGACGCGGTAGCAAGAATATGTGGCACCAGTCATTCAGTTAAGACTTTAACGCCACAGTATGTAAGTACACAGTTTAATTGTTTCCATTGTATTTCTACATCAAGACTCAGCTACCTTTATGGAGTGGTGGAAGCACTCTTTGTTTTTAGGAGATTAATTTTGAACTGTCTTTTCAACATTTTGAAAGCTGTATTCATGTAGCTCTTCTGTATACATGTAAATGGTTTATAAATTTTGCCATCTTAATCGGAAAAGGTTTTAAAGTTACTTTTTGAACTATTGGGGAGTAGTGGAAGACATCTTATTCAGAAGAGGTGAATCTTAAGCTTTGTCTTTTTTACATCTGAAGGCTAAAGCTGTTTAACTCTTTACACATGTAAATGGATTTAATGATCTTGGGTTAATAAGATGATTTTGTTTTTGAAAGTTTGTTTGCTTTTTTACCTGTGAGTGCTTCCATCATCATTTTCAGGTGAACATCGAGTAATGCACACAATCTCAGCTTATAGAGGTGAATTTTGAATTTTATGTTTTGAAGCTATGAATGCTTTCACATGTTTGGATGGTTTGAACATTTATAGATCAATTGCAGGAAGTGTTCTAAATCTGTTTTTTCTCTACTATAAGTGCTTACATCATTATTTTCAGGTGAACAGGGAGGGGCAAGGAATCTCAGCCTATTCTAAAGATGTACATTTTGGACTCTTAAAGTTTTGAATGCTGTCCTTGTGTAGCTCTTTACATGTTTAGATGGTTTATATGTTCTCAGCTCATTTGGAGAAGGCTTTTTTTTAGAAGTTGATTTTTTTTTTAAATATAGGTGCTTCCATTGTCATTTTCATTGAGAATGGGGAGTGGTGGAAACAATGTCAGCCTATTCTGAAGAGAGTCACCCCCCCCCCCCCCCGTTAAGTAAGCCACATTAACAGCTGCCATGCACTAATGCTGACACAGCCCATTCACTTTGAATGGGCTGTGTCGGCATTGCCTGTAGTAGCTGCTAGCATGACTTAGTAAAAAAAGGGGGTCAGTTTGGACTTTGTATTTTCAACTTATGAAGGCCATAACCAGGGCCGTTCTTAGCAAGTGCAGGGCCCTGTGCAGACCAATTTGGTGGGACCCCATCCTAGCCCCGCCCCTACCCTAGCTCCACACCATTGATAAGATTATTCCATTTTTAGACATTTTTTTTTATTTATGAAATTTCAAATAAAGACAAATGAAGCTAAACTTGTACAAAAAAAAACTGATTGAAATAATAAGCACAATGCTATCATCATGAAACCTCCCCTCCCCAGAAATTATTCAGTTCAAGTCCACTACAATTAGTAGTTCCAATTCTCATAACAAAGGAGAAAATAAGGAAAAATATTAAGAAAAGATCCAGCACAGTGCACAGTGTACAAGGTATGCCAGGAATGCTTTATCTGCCTATGGCTGGAGAGAGGTTGAGTGACTCGAAGCAGTCCCGGTCCGGGTCATAGCGGAGGCACGAGGCAGAGTTGAGGCACGCTGAGCGGGGCCCCCTTAGGCGCGGGGCCCTAGGCGGCTGCCTTGGTCGCCTCTGCCTAAGACCGGCCCTGGCCATAACCATGTAGCTCTTTAAACATTTTGAGAGTCTGTATAGATTGCCATTATCAGCCTGAGCAGTATTTTGTTTTGAAGTTGTTTTTGTGAACTATTAGTTCTTCCAACGTCTTTTTTCAGCTGATCGGGGAGTAGTGGAAATAATTTCAGATTATTTAGAAGAGGTAAATATTGTGCTTTATCTTTTCCATTTCTGAAGGTTGAGTCTGTTTTGCTCTTTACGTGCGATCTCAGGTCAATAAGATGATGTTGTTTTTTTTTTTTTTTAATATGAGTGCTTCCATCCTCCTTTTTGTGAGAATGTCAAATGGTGCAAGAAATCTCACCTTAATCTGAAAAGGTTCAGTTTGGACTTTGTATTTTCTAATTATGAATTCCAAACCCATATAAGATTTTTAAATGTATAGATGGATTAAATGATCTGAAGTCAATAGGAGGATGTACTTTGTGAAAGCTGTTTTTTTGAACTTTGAGTGCTTTCATCTTCATTTTCTGGTGACTATGGAATGGTGGAAGCAATCTCAGTCTATACCGAGAAGATTCATTTTGGACTTTGTCTTGTCAGCATTTGAAAGCTGAGTTCATGTAGCTCTTCACTCATGTAGATGGTTTCTACAATTTCTCAGTTTAATTGGAGACTTTTTTTTAATTCAAATTTTTATTTAATTTTTCAATAAAAGAATACAGTCAATCAGGGGATGCATGTTGTTTTTTTCAATGCATCCGCCCAGTTAGATATCAATGACTTAATTGCTAATTTCGTCAACATGAAAGCACAAAAAGCTAAGAGGTTGTAACCTTTTTTAAACCTTCTATTTGTTCAACAATGCTACTATTTAATTAAAAAAAACAGAGGGAATCTTTTACTAAGGCACGCTCACATTTTTAGGAATGCATTGGCATCTCTAACGTTTCGCATGCGCCCAATTTTAGTGTGCGCTAAAAACGTGAACGTGCCTTAGTAAAAGGGGGTCAGAGTTAATAAAGGTACTTTGAGAAAAGGGGAGTATGTGACCTGCAATTTATATTAATGAGGGCACCAAGTTATAGGTTCACGGGGGGGGGGGGGGGGGTGCCAGAAACCCTTGCAGCGGCCTTGGGTTAACCACTAATTTTCAGCAGCATTTAACTGGTTAATGCTGCTGAAAATAACCAGTTTACTAGTAGTAATGGCGCTGTTCCACTGTATTTCGGTAACACTACCTTATATACTTATCAGTTGAACATACAGACTCATGCAATTAGTGAAAATATTTGTTTTTTAAAGTAGGGAAGTCTCATAGGTCGCTAGGGTTGCACATCTAAAGCTAAGTTGAGCTTTTTAGTACAACATTATTTGTCAGAATGATAAACTGTTTATAAACTAAGCTCCTTAGAGTATGCAGTATTAGTGAAAGTATATTAAGGGTAATCCTTTCACAAAAAAAGTTAAAAAGAAGATAAAAAGCAAAAACATTAATAAAAAAAGAATAAAACATTAATAAAAAAGAATAAAGGAGGTTGGTAGGGTACGTTGATGATTACAACTGTCGCAAAATTAGGGTATTACAACAATGGCAACCCTTGAGACCTATGAGACTTCCCTACTTTAAAAAACAAATATTTTCACTAACTGCATGACTCTGTGTGTTCAACTGATAAGAAAATAACCAGTTAGCACCAAAATGAAAGCTGGCTATTTTGGGAGTGTTCTGGAGTGGAGTCAGCACTTGGCCAGTTATCTGTCAATATTCAGCACCTAGCCTGCCAGGTTAACTGTATATATAGGCCCCCAAAAAATGTAAGTCATATTTTTATGTGGTAATGAATAGCTGTTTGAGTGCTGAATATGGTCCAGCATTGAATTTCCAGGCTTAACGCTGGCAATGGTCAGCAAAATACTGCTCGCTGCTGGCTGAATATTGAGTCCTTAGCACCTAAGGGGTCCTTTTAATAAGGTGCACTGAAAAATGGCCTGTGGTAGTGTAGACGCTTGTTTTGACCACATGCAGAATCATTTTTCAGTGAACCTGTAAAAAATGGCTTTTTAGGGGGGTCAAAAATGGACGTGCAACAAAATGAAAATCGGTGCGTGTCTATTTTGGATCTGAGACCTTATCGCCAGCCATTAACTTAGTGGTAAGGCCTCACACATTAGGCAGGTGGTAATGGTCAACGCGTGTTCAAATGCCAATTACCGCCCGCGTGCCAGAAAATAAAAATATTTTCCAACATGCGTAGTAACTTGGAAATTATGCACATTGTGCATGCGTAAGCACTTATGCAGCTAAGTAAAAGGGCCCCTAAGTTCTGTGGCATGCAATTCCATGGGGGTGTGGATAAGAGAGGGGCATGGGCAGGTCAGGTGCATTAGGTTAATTACTTAATTAGGTGCTAAGTTATAGAATATATGTATATAACTGCCAGTATTTGTATATGAATATTTACACCAGCCATTGACATGGCTTAAGTGCTTAAGTGCTCAGTCCTAGAGGTAGGTGATAAAATTTAGACTTATGCTAACAACAACTATGTGAAATATGGCGTTATAGAATTGGCCATTAGCATCCACATTTTTGGCTCCTACGTTTTTAACACCCTTTACTGAATTTGACCCCATATGTTGTTTTTTTTTTTTTTTTTTTTGGGGGGGGGGGGGGGGGAGACCTTGTATAAAATAGCTTACCTAAAATATCTTAGAAGCTTGAACTGGTGAACTGGATTAGGATCTGGTTGACGGACAGACACCAGAAGGTGGTGGTTAATGGAATTCGCTCGGAGGAGGGAAAGGTGAATAGTGGAGTGCCTCAAAGATCGGTGCTGGAGCCGATTCTGTTCAATATATTTGTGAGTGACATTGCAGAAGGGTTAGAAGGTAAAGTTTGCTTATTTGCGGATGATACTAAGATCTGTAACAGAGTGGACACCCCGGAAGGAGTGGAAAACATGAAAAAGGATCTGAGGAAGCTAGAAGAATGGTCTAAGGTTTGGCAATTAAAATTCAATGCAAAGAAATGCAAAGTGATGCACTTAGGGAATAGAAATCCACGGGAGATGTATGTGTTAGGCGTTGAGAGTCTGATAGGTACGGACGGGGAGAGGGATCTTGGGGTGATAGTATCTGAGGATTTGAAGGCAACGAAACAGTGTGACAAGATGGTGGCCGTAGCTAGAAGGTTGTTAGGCTGTATAGAGAGAGGTGTGACCAGCAGAAGAAAGGGGGTGTTGATGCCCCTGTATAAATCGTTGGTGAGGCCCCACCTAGAGTATTGTGTTCAGTTTTGGAGGCCGTATCTTGCTAAGAATGTAAAAAGAATTGAAGCGGTGCAAAGAAAAGCTACGAGAATGGTATGGGATTTGCGTTACAAGACGTATGAGGAGAGACTTGCTGATCTGAACATGTATACTCTAGAGGAAAGAAGAAAAAGGGGTGATATGATACAGACGTTCAAATATTTGAAAGGTATTAATTTGCAAACGAACCTTTTCCGGAGAGGTGAAGGTGGTAGAACGAGAGAACATGAAATGAGATTGAAGGGGGGCAGACTCAAGAAAAATGTCAGGAAGTATTTTTTCACGGAGAGAGTGGTGGATGCTTGGAATGCCCTCCCG
This sequence comes from Microcaecilia unicolor, assembly GCF_901765095.1. NCBI lineage: Eukaryota > Metazoa > Chordata > Amphibia > Gymnophiona > Siphonopidae > Microcaecilia > Microcaecilia unicolor. The sequence goes on from NC_044037.1 coordinate 62,029,035, forward strand.
CAGGAGGTGGTGGAGATGAAAACGGGAACGAAATTCAAATATGCATGGGATAAACATAAAGGAATCCTGTTCAGAAGGAATGGATCCTCAGGAGCTTAGCCAAGATTGGGTGGCAGAGCCGGTGGTGGGAGGCGGGGCTGGTGGTTGGGAGGTGGGGATAGTGCTGGCCAGACTTATATGGTTTGTGCCAGAGCCGGTGGTGGGAGGCGGGGCTGGTGGTTGGGAGGCCGGGATAGTGCTAGGCAGACTTATACGGTCTGTGCCAGAGCTGGTGGTGGGAGGCGGGGCTGGTGGTTGGGAGGCAAGGATAGTGCTGGGCAGACTTATATGGTCTGTGCCCTGAAAAAGACAGGTACAAATCAAAGTAAGGTATACACAAAAAGTGGCACATATGAATTTATCTTGTTGGGCAGACTGGATGGACCATGCAGGTCTTTTTCTGCCATCATCTACTATGTTACTACTATGTTACTAATTAGATATGGACAGTTTTCTCTTTAATTATAGTAAAGTGGTGTGGTGGTTGTGTTAGTCCACTTTTAAAGGTAATAAATAGAAATAAAACAAAACAGAAAAGAAAATAAGTTGATACATTTTTATTGGACTAACAATGCATTTTTTAAATTAGATTTTTGGAGATAGCCCTTCTTCTTCAGATCAGAAATGGGAAAATGTTTTCAAATATCAGAATATATAAGTGAAACACAAAAGCATTCCAATGACAGTCTCACAGAAAGAGGGTGGGGAGGGTTAGGTGAGAAACAGGGAGAGATGGATGGCTGATAAGAGGGTGACAAAGCTGTATAATTTTATGGTTTATAATGGGATAGATAACCCAGATATTTGTTAAGTCCTGTCTGGTAGGTGTCATAATATTCCATCATTTTGACTTCAAAGATCTTATGTTCCTGGATTGTCTTCAAATTTCCTTTTAATATTCTCACCATAAAATAATTGATGCACTGTTCTGGTTTTGTAAAGTGATGTCCCACAAAGGTGACATCCTAGTTGGCATTTCATGTTTAATATGATGTCTATGTAAATTGATTCTCATCTTTGTCATCTGGCTTGTTCTTCCAACATAGCTCCCTTTTTCACACGTTTTGCATTGAATGATATATATACCACATTTGAAGATAAGCATGTGAAGGATCCCCTTATGCTGAATGTTTTTCCCATGTGAGTGACTGTGGGACCCCAGGAAATGTGTTGGCATGAAATGAACTTGTATTAGGAGCTTGTATTTCATTAATTTGTGCATTTCAAATTGGGTGGAAATTTTACTAAGCCACGTAAGCATCTATGCGAGCCCAATACACACCAAAATGGAGTTACCACACAACTACTGTGTGGCCCTTGTGGTAATTTAATTTTTGGTGTGTGTCCGCTATGCACACCCAAAAAATAAGTTTTATTTTCTGGCGCACGTAGGTTATTACTGCCTGGTTACCACATGAGACTTTACCACTAGGCCAATGGCTGGCGGTAAGGTCTCAGACCCAAAATGGATGCACAGCAATTTTGATTTTGCCACATGTCCATTTTTGGCAAAAATGAAAAAAAAAGGCTTTTTTATGGGTGCGCTGAAAAATGGATTGGCGCCCACCCAAAACCCATGCCTACACTACCACAAGCCATTTTTCAGTGCACCTTAGTTAAATGACCCTTCAGTAATTCATCCTCCTGGATTAGTACTTAATCCTTCAAACAAAATGGCTATAACCCCCAAAAGCTTCAAGAATACTGCCACTTCTCTTAAAATACCCACAGAAAACCTATTGCAGTACAAACAAGAAAGCCATAGAAAGAATTCCCATTGTGGTGACATTACAATCCAGAGCTGGAAAAACTGAGAAGAATTATAAAAGATCTATAGCCACCAGAGTATGGCTGAAGACTTCTAAGTGTCCCATATTCAAATCTGCTACCTTGAAAAATAGATCACAGGGCACAGTCAATCTGGAACATGGCATTATAAACTTTGAAAATATGTGTAAAATCATTTTCAAGAAGGTAAAGTGCTCTCCACATGTCCACCAATGCTAAATTTGTAGAAATTATTTGAAGACCATTATGAGAGTGAATCTGTGCCCTAGCCATCCCGACTGAGAAATGTAATGTTATGTTAAAGTCCCCAGCTACTCTTAATGAGGTGTCCAAGTAAGGGGCAAGAACGGGCAGTAAAGACCTAAAAACATTGTTGAACATTATTATTGGGGACATATAATGATGCTCTCAGTGCCATGGAGTTTCTCTTTTATCTGCCATATATGGGCCGCATAGCCTCATTTCCTCCCAAATGTCACTTTGACATGTAACATGTTCTTTCCATTTACTGAGAAAGCACTGTAACTTACATGCAGCTGCAGGAAGAAACTAACAATATGCTGATAACAGCAAGGCTAGGAAAACTGAGGGCTAGCTAGGCCATATTACAGGCCTAGTATAGGAAGGAATAAACACTACACATACCTGAACATTCAAAAACTTACTAATCAAAATAGCAACTCATGCTCTGTGCCTGCCCGAGAAAGCAAGGTAGCAATTGACCTACCCAACCCTTCTTAAATTTTTTTATGTTCAGAGCCATTCCCTTTTGTTTCCTGGAAACGCACCATATCTGCTTTATGTGTACATGATGTTATGTAAAAAGCCCATTGAATACGAAACAGTCTATAAAATTCTAAGAATAATAAAGCCATAAGACCACCATGATTCTGCACAGACAATTAGCTGCAGATTGAGGAGTAGTTAAAGGTTCTGCTGTCCTGCAGTTGTTCAGCAAAGGACTGTAACATGTTGATATACAGGGGTGTGCTGCACATCTCTACCGAAGGAGATGATGCTCACCCAACACATAGAAATGTCTATATGTATTCAGTCATAAGTCTTAAGCCTCAAGCCAGAACAGGGCTAGCCTGCCTAGAGGGGAAATATGTCATAATTTTTATTTTGGCTTCCTGGATAGTCACAAACACATACTCAAACACTACTCTAAGCTTTGCGGGATATTTTAACATGAATCTTTTCTTATGGACAGTCAGTATTTTGCACACAGTAGCATAGGCTTGGTGGTTCACTGCTACTCAAGAGGAATAATCCTTTTTCTTGCAGTACTTTTTGATTAGCTGGACTTCATGCACAAAATTCAATATTTTGACAATAACCATTCAAAGCTTTTTCTCACCTTCCACCAGTCTGCCCTCACAGTTAGGCAGATCCAGTGCCTAGTCACGTAGTAGCCCTGCCAACAACCAGGCATCCATTAATCCTACCAGTTCTGGATCCTTTAAGGTTTCTGGCAGGCCCACCAGACAAATATTGTTTCTGTGTGACCTATTTTCAAGGCCATCTAATTTGTCCTCAAATCCTGCCACTGCTGTTTTCGTGCATGCAAGTTTGACTAAATTGTCCTTCATGGGATCCCTTGTTTTGCCAGCTTGACCCTGCAAGTAAAATCACTTACAGATTGTGATAAAGACTGGAGCTGCTTATCTAGGGGGTCTTTGACTAAGGCCTAGATGCACTAAAAAATCGTTAGAGCCCTTCCCTTACCGATTCCCTTAGCAAATCGGTAAGGAATGGGCATGCATTAAGGAAAGGGAATGCAAATGAGCTGCTCGTTGTAGCTCACTTGCATTCTCTATTCTATCGGTAAACACTCGACCAGTCGGCCGGTTGAGCATGCGCAGAGCAACCAAGTGTTATGCTGGCTGCTCTGTTCATGCCAAGGACATCCTTAATGGACGCCCTTCACTCAAAAAACAACAACAAAAAAACCTCATCCGATCCGTTTCAAAGCCTTTCAAACAAGGACACACTCACCCAATCCGTTTCAAAGCCTTTCAAAAGTCCCAGAAGCATGGTTAGCTCCCCCAGGGCAGTTGCTCAGACTGCCTGCCTGCCGGGACGAGCTGCAAAGAAAAAAAGAGAAACATCTCCTGCAACTTCTTCGCAGCTCATGATTGGAGCCCTTCTCCCCTCGTGCAGTGGTGTACCAAGGGGGGGCAGTGGGGGCGGTCCGCCCTGGGGTGTGCCGCGGCGCGCGCCTGCTGCGAGAGTTTGCTAACTTCTCTCGTTCGCTGCAGCTCCCTCTGCCCCGGAGCAGGTTACTTCCTGTTCTGGGGCAGAGGGAGCTGCAGAGAACGAGCAAAGTTAGTAAACTCACAGCAGGCGCGCGGTGCGGCACCCCCCCCAGCAGCATGCACCTGGGGGGGAGCTCTTTCGTGGGGGGGTCTTTTGCCGGGGGGGTCCATGCTGCATTGGGGGGGGGGGTGCTGCACCCGGGGGGCGGGGCACCACCCCGGGTGTCTGCCCCCCTAGGAACGCCACTGCCCTCATGGGAACCTTGTTTATTTTCTGTTTATGCCCCGGTCTGTCTCTCAACCAATCACAGCGTGCTTATCACATCTAAACGCGCTGTGATTGGCTGACAGACCGAAGAGCTAGAGGACATCCCCCACAAGAGAGGCAAATGTGTTCCACAGCCTTTCAAAAGTCCCAGAAGCATGGTTAGCTCCCCCCCCCCCCCCCCCCAGGCAGTTGCTCAGACTGCCTGCCTGCTGGGACGAGCTGCAAAGAAAAAAAAAGAAACATCTCCTGCAACTTCTTTGCAGCTTACACACACAGACCAGGAAGTCTATGAGCCAATCACAGCGCGTCTAGCTGAGCTAAACGCATTCTGATTGGCTCACAGACTCCAGATCTCTCAGCTGAGTTAAGCACGGCCAAAAAATACTTTTTTATTATTGCGAGGGGGGAAAGATGGCCAAAATGGGCGGGTTTTTTTGAATGGGCGTCCTCAACTGCATCTCTGGATCGAGCCGCATCAGAGGGGGGTGAGCAGTGCGGCATCTTCGGGGGGGGGGGGGAGACGTTGTTTGTGAGTGAAGGACGCCAATAAAGGACGTCCCTGACGAGCACTTGACTTTTTTTTGTCGATCTTTACTTTTGTAGCTCCCACACAGCCCCAACGAGAGGTACAGACCTCTCGTCAAATTTTCCAGCGTTAAGACAATCGGAAAAGTTTAGTGTATCTCATTACAATGGGGTTTCTACACAATTTGCTCACCTGCATTCCATTTTCGTATGTGGAAGCAAAAATTTACATCAAAGAGAAGGCTCTGAGGTTGGTGTGAGCAGGCCATATGAATTGCTACTTGCTGCCACCAACTGCTAGGGGCAAGAAAATTTTAAAGGGTACACTCCATTCCAGCACAAATTAAGCTGGCCCTACTGATAAATGACCCTCACCTGCACTGGCACACCTGCGGACCTGCCACTGCACACTGGTTGAAAAATGTTGCTCTAGTGCTTCATATTACAATAGCTAAGTCTGACACACAAATATTTATGTACTAACAGTTAATGAAAACTGATACCATAAGTATCTGAAAATTGATATAACTTGTTTCACGGATCTGTGTTATTAGTTTTGTATGAGACAGTGCCTTATGTTTTTGGCAGATGATAACCTAATCACATCTCTTTTATTACCCAGAGAGGACGTCAGATTCTGGATGCTGAAGGGAAAAAGAATCAGAAATAATGTTAAGTAGATACAAAACAGCTTAATGTCTTGGCTTGTCATTTCTCCTCCTCTGTCTCAGAGACAGAAATGCAACTACACTGCATTATCAAAAAATTAAATCAAAAATTAAAACATCAGGGAGTCTGAATGTCTGGTTCCAGTGACAGAACACTTAGTCAATATCTTTTATTCCAGTTTGGTTACAGATTCTGCTTTTTATTCTACTGTTTCATAGCCTCAGGGTTTAGTTTATCTGAAATACTTTTTAAAATGCATTTAACAAGGTTGTTTTATAAAGTGAGATTTGTACATGTACAAGTTAAATTCTGTTCCAATCAATCATGTAATCAATAAGCAAAATAAATAATGTATTAATATGACTGTTTCTTCAAGGAAGAGATTAGTTTATTAAGTAATTTTTTTATTTTAATAGAGCTGACCAAGGGCTTCTTTTACAAATCCGAACTACTGCTTCCAATGCGGCAAATGAGTGGAAACCCATTGGAATTGAATGGACTCCCTCTCGTTTGCTGTGCAGGAATTGCTAGCACGGCTTTGTAAAAGAAGCCCTAAAATGATCATAGTACAAAATATAAATAAGATCAACAAAGTATTCAATGCAATTCTTATTTAAGAAAGGAAAGAAAAACATCATTATTTCACAGCTTGTAAAGTCTCTATAATCAGAGTTCTGAGTCATATAGAGGGGCATTTTCAATATGATGTCCAAATTCAATTTTGGATGTTTTGCAAAAAAATGTCCAAACATCCATTACATTACATCGAGCCTTCTAGTCCGCCACTATCTATGTAGTTCAGGGTGGATTACAAGCAAAAAGAAACCAGATTATAATATCCAGAATTTGAAGACACAAGGCCAGTTTTTTAAAAAGCAAAGTTTTCACCAAATTTTCTAAATCTTAAATAATGTCTGCACAGTCTCAGTAATGGAGGCAGAGAATTCCAGAGTGTGGCTAATTGGTAATGCACTGAGGAAGTTAAATGTTTAACTGATTTAATCATCATGGTATCCAGAAATCGTAACGAGAACTGGTTCCGATTCTTATATCGAGAATTTACACCCTGAAGGAGAACCACTAAATTAGACATATAATAGGAAGCATCTCCAAAAAGGATTCTAAAAACTATTGTAATCGCCTTAAATCGGACACTGGTTATTATGGGTAACCAGTGCATCTTTAGATAGTAGCTCCTAACTGATTCATATTTAGATTGACCAAATATTAATCTGACGGTTCTATTTTTCATAAGCTTCACTTGATTAATTAAAGCCTTTCAACAGCCAATCAGTGCAAAATTACAGTAACCAAACCGAGGTAAAAGTGATTGAACTAGTAATCAAAACGCAGCCTGTGTAAAATATTTTCAAAACCTGAGCTTCCTAAGCATATAAAAGGTTTTCTTTACAACTTAATAGACATGATGTTGCATAGATAGAAGGTTGTCTAGTTCTGCTCCCAGAAATTTTGACTGTAAATTCAAGGAAAATACAAATTATGCTTATATCTTACATCACTATTAGCCCCAATCCAAATAAACTTTGTTTTCTCCTTATTAAATTTTAAATGATGAACTGAAATCCAGTGTTCTACTAATTCCATACACTTGTGGACATGATCTAGGTTATCCATCCAAGTTGGTAAGCAAAGTAGAAATGCAGGTCATTTTTGAACTAGAAATATGTCCGTCTTTATGGTTTGAAAATTACCCTATTTTAGATGTTTTTGTGCTTAGTGTGTCTTACTTTTAAATGAATAAATAAAAGTCCAAGGGCAAAACACATAAAAACAAGCTATTGGAATGTCTGGAGGGGATCAGCAGTCACACAGACATCCAAGCAGAGCAGTGGGGCAGCCTTGGGGCACTGCAGTGAGCTTCACATTAAAAGTCCCATGTACACATTACATCATAACTCCCATTATATTGTATGGTGAGCCCTCCAGGAATAGCAAAATATGTACTGTTCCCAACTGTACATCAGCACAATAGCCCTTATGCCTGCAGGTGTCACCTACATTCAGTAGGTATTGTGTTGTTTGGGGGGTAATCATACTTTCCATCATAAGGATACTATTTAGATTGGGATAAGGGCCTGGCTCCTCTTCTCTACAGTCCACTGCACCGGCAAATAGGCTTCTCCAAGGACCCGCTTGCTGCTCTAAGAGGAAAGGCCATTATATCTGTAACTGTCATAGAGCCTAGTATGTACTGTCATTTTCACCTCTTCGGGGGGGGGGGGGGGGTGTAGAGGGTCAGTGACCACTGGGGAATTAAGGAGGGAGGGTCATGCCTTTATCCTTTCAGTGGTCATCTGGTCAGTTTGGGCACCTTTTTGGCACTTAGTCATTATTAAAACAGATCTAGCCAAAAACATAATATGTTTTGCCTTGGACATTTTCACAATGTTCCATTGTTATAGAAAAACATCCAAATCATAAGCATGCTCTAGTTCCATCCAAAACATGCCTCCAACATTTAGACAAACTGCATAGAAAAGGTCTTAAAAATGAGATTCAAAAATATTGGACATTTTTGCAAAGAAACAACATATTTCTGCATGTGTTGTTTTTGGACATTTTTCTGTTTCAAAATTCTATAAATGGCATCCAAAATTGCATGCCCAGATTGTGCCCGCAATTTAATTGAATTACAAGCCAATTAGCTCTAATAATTGGCCACTAACAATCAACTATTGGTACTAAATGGCAACAATTTGAATTTGCGTGTGCACCTTGTTAGGTGCTATTTTATAAAGATGCACACATAAATAGTTACACACAGATCTGAAAAGGGGGCATGGCCATGGGAGGGGCAAGGGCAGATCAGGGCATTCCTAGAACTTCTGTGCAGTGTTATAGAATACGGCCAATCTGCATCTAATTTAGGCATGAGGATATACACCAGGTTTCAGTTGGTGTAAATCCTCACACCCATAATTGGGCACAGATTCCAGTGTTAAACGCCATTATAAAAATGACACCCAACTCAAGAGTGTCGTTTATAGAATAACGCTTAACATTCATTTTTTTAGTGCCCAAATTTGGGCACCATTTACTGAATTTAGCTCATTGTGTATTATCTATTTTGCCATTAGCACATGACATCAACTTTTTCTGTGTATTAACTGCAAGGCTATTCTGCCCCCTTTTTGAGGAGTTCAGTAATGAATGTATCTCACACGTGAATAATGGCACTAAATCTAGGGGAAAACATGATTAAACAAAGGTCTCGCTTACAGTGTTCCCTCTGATTAGCAACACGGACTACATGGTGTAAATAACTATTAATTTACAAAGATAAAGTGCAAAGACAAAGTATAAATAGAAATGCTAAGAGATCTTCCCGCACCTTCTTAACCTACACTTCCCCAGCTGTAAAGGACTAAAATACAAACTAACACACGCGACCAGCTTTTCTTATATGAGTACGCAGCTATGGAACTCACTTCCAACTCACCTGAGAATGATCAACGAATTAACCAACTTCCGCAAATCCCTGAAGACTTACCTCTTTAACAAAGCCTACCAAGAGAACCCTTAACTAACTATAACACAACACCTATCGAATTCTATTCAGAACGTATCTTTCTACAACTGCTTAAACAAATCCTCTTGTCTTCAGTAACTTCTTTATAACACCAATTGTATTATTTAACCTGGTATGGCGATGCCATAACTGGTCTTTGTAAGCCACATTGAGCCTGCAAATAGGTGGGAAAATGTGGGATACAAGTGCAATAAATAAATGAAACAAATTCTTACCTGCTTATGTTTCCTTCCTATTCCAACAGCTCCAGAGCAGCTGTAAAATTAGCTCTTTAGAGCTAAGCACGCTGGAGCTGCGCATCGTCCGGAATGCTCATTAAAATACTAATGAGCTCATTTGCATGGGGAAAACCCCTTTCTGTATTGCTTGCTAAATAACATTTGCTTTAGACTGGCTTGAACCAGTCTAAAGCAAACATTAACAGCATGGCAAGCTTTGTGCATCAGGCCCTCAGTCTGTTGTTGTAGGGTCTTCTCCTCACAGTGGCAGTTGGATCATCAGGTGCAGGAGGAGGTGCTCTTCCATTGTTGACATTGTTGTTTGTGGTCATTGTCTCATTGTTGTTGTGTGCTTTCTGTCTTTTTCTTCAGTTAAGTCTTAAACATAAATACTGTTCCAAAGCATTCCATTCATCCTTTTGCAATTAGGTTTTCCGGTCCTCTTTTCCCAGTAGCTTTTACTACCCCATCCTGTCTAAGGTTCTGGTCTGCTTTAAACAAAACCCCAAACCATGTTTTCCAACAAGTCTTCTCTGGTTTAGACTTTCTTTAATTCTTCTGTCCGGCTATCTTTTACTACACCTGCCATGCTGAGTTTCTAGTTTGCCCTAAACCATGTTGCAGAGCAGCTTTGCTAATTAAACTGCAGTAACCTCACTTGGTACCTTCCTGCTTTCCCTAAAGTGTTTATTAGCTCTGCCAAGTTTAGTTTCTGGTCTGCCCTAAGTTACATTCCAGACCAGACTTCCTCATTAACCTTTTCTACCTGTTGCCCTGACTTATCTCACAGTCAATTGAGAATCTGCCCTTTGTGTTGTGGACCCACTTGGCCTAGATTCCAATTGCCTTGGGTCCTAGCACTTCTCCAGGCTTCATCTCTCCCAGCTCTGCCCAGTCTGCTACCTGAAACCCTCTACCTGCAGTATTTCTCCCATGTAGTATGCAAAGTTCTGCCCAGCCCTTAGACTGCTCCAACCCCTCTCTTATTGCTAACAGAATAATGGAATCCCCTAGCTTTCCATCCTTCCTGTCTCTCCCTTTATTCTTACCTCAAGAAAAAATTTCTTTTAAACTAAAGCTGCTAACTGGATTCAGATTCACAGGACAGGGTTAATCCACTTCCAGGTTTCCTCAGTTGCATGTAAGGACTTGTAGTTCTGATTTTGCAATTGTAGTCCCTAAGAAAAGCAAGACTACAAGTTCCAGCATGCAATGGGGTAAACCCAGGACTGGATCAACCCTATTCTGTGAATCTGGATCCAGTTGGCTGACTTATTTTAAACTCCTGATGCCAAATAACATCTAATTACTACAGCTGTTAGGACTTGGCAGCAAACCAGAGCCTAATTAGTGCATGTGCTATCTGCAGGATCAACAGACTTTGCTGTCCTCACAACCTACCATTTGTCTGACTGGCAGTTCCCACCTCTTAAAGAAAAACCCACCAATATTATTAGTTTCAGTTGCAATAAAATGGGAATTAATGCTAAAGGGGATGATTTTCCTTTTCCATGCAGATATGGGACAGTATTGCCTTGTCACAATTTGCATATTAAGCAGTGCTTCATAATGTTCTTTTTCCCCCAAATTACACATGATTGAAATGATTTTTGAGTGGAGGTTATTTTAGGATAGTGTTCCAGGTTTCTATTATTTTGCCCTTGAATTATAACAATGCATTTTTTATTGGATTGCCTTCTCTTCTCTAAAAACTCTTCAGGCTTTTCAAAATGCAGCTGTGTGTCTACTTACACGCTCACAGTTTATTTACCAACATTAGGGACAATTCTATAACTGAGTGCCTCCATGTTTTGGGACCCAAAGACACATAGTAGGAGCCTATTTTATAAATCAGGGGTTCTCAACCCAGTCCTCAGGACATACCTGCATGTCATACCTCCATTGTATGCAAATTGATTTTTTATTTTTTATTTTTTTTATTTTAAATATTTTATTTATCGTTTTTATACATAGTAAACAAGTATAAACTTGTAAAGAAAAATCCACTATTACAATTAAATCTAAAGATATTATTCATAACACAAATTAAATATTATAGCTTCATTTAAAGTCCATAACAGGAGTCCAAGATTCCTAAATAGGAGAAAACAGGTAATAAACTTTATAAATCAAATTTTGAGATACAGACGAGTTTCTATTCAACTTTACTTAACTAGGAGCTCTCTTAGATGTTAAAAAAGATGACAATTGGTCAGGATCAAAATAAACATATTTTGCGGCTTGATAGGAGATTAAACATTTGCAAGGATATTTAAGGTAAAAAGGTGCGCCAAGTTGAAGTGTCTCCTGTCTCATCTGTAAAAACGTTTGTCGTCGCCTTTGCGTTTCCCTCGCTTGATCTGGAAAAACACGAGTTTGCAAACCATGAAAGGTTTTTTCTTGTCCAAAGGTCCAAAGGTAACGCTACTGTGGCCAACATCGTAGTTGGTGTTATCTGTTCTGAATCCGACATTTCAAGAAGGGCAGAAACATCCAATGGTTGCGCATTCTGAATATTATTCCTTTGTAAAGGATCCAAGCCCTTCACAGGTATATAAAAAACCTGTGAAAAGGGTGGCATATCTTTATCTTCTATCTCTAGAATTTCTCTGAGGTAATTTTTTAGCATCTCCCGAGGGGAGATAAATGGTTGACGCGGAAAATTTATAAAACGCAGATTATTAGATTTTGAAGTATTTTCCAGCATTTCTAATTTTCTCCTTAAATTAACCAAGTCTTTAAGCATTGTTGTTTGCTGTGATTTCAACTCTAAAACATCCTTTTCCTGTTTAGCCAAATCTGCTTTAACTATTTTCACCTCATTCTCAATTTCTGTTACCTTCCCATCTAATATCACAACTTCATTTCTTATTTTCCTCATCTAGGGGCACAAAAACTTCCCCATTTCTGCAATCAACTGCCATAGATTGTCCAATGTCACTTCATCTGGTTTCTGAAAAAGTTTAACAAATGCAATGCTCTCACTCTCTTCCTGTGAAACATGTTTCTCACCTTCCAATGTCCCTCGCAACTCCTCCTGTGTTTTTCCGGCAGTGTGAGATAACAGGGAAGAAGCTGACAAATCTCCCACGTTTTCCATTAAGGCTAACTCTGCCTCCCGTCCAGTTCCACCCTGTAACACTTCGGTATTCAGGGCTAAGGATGCCGCCACCGGAGAACTACTTCTCACAGGCTGGGGAGGAGGGGTCCTTGCGTCGGGGCTCAAAGAAACTTCCAGTTCAAGGTTCAGCTCCTGGTCTCCTATCCTGGGCTGTTCCAGCGAACTGCTCACCGACGCTGCTGTTGAAACCTGAGCTCATTGCAGATAAGATTCAATCAAGCCAGAAGATATCAAAGGTCTTTGCTGCTGGGCTGCAGTAGCAGCAGCTCTGCCCCTTCTCTTCGGCATTACAAGGTAATTAGAGAGTAACAGTAAAATCTGGAGGAGCTCTAAAACACGTCTGTCACAGTCAGCAGCCATCTTGGAACTCCATTGTATGCAAATTTAATTACATGCATATTCATTGTAAGTATCCTGAAAACCTGACTGTCTAGGTGTGTCCTGAGGACTGGGTTGAGAACATCTGCTATAAATAAACGTAAGCACCTATATTCTGTTAGAGAATACTAGCGTAGCCCAGTATATATATGTCTAAAATATAGGTGGTCACATTATACTAGCCAAAGAGGGACATGCATAATAATATTCAGTAAATTATTTGCATAACTGGGAGTTTCACCTGTGTTGTACCTGTGTTCTACTCCTGTATATATCCCCTTGCAAATACATGCTATAGAAGTTAAGTAGGTATTTGCAGAATAAAGTATAGGTGACATGTTAGCATATACACGTAACTGTGCACATATACATGTACTGTATAATGCTAGTATTCTAAGCATTTATGTATTAACATACTCATAACTATTTGCAGCTAGTTTATAGAATTGCCTCAATAATGCTTGACTTGCTAGCTCTTCACTGGCATATTCAGTTTAAAATCCTATTGTTAGTGTTTAAGGCATTCTGTGCTCAGGCATATCTGTAATCTAGTGGTATGTTCTGTTGCAGGAATTCTCTTCCAAGAATATTAGTTTGAAACGTGATATATTATGTTTCAATAAATTTATGAAGGCTCACTTGTTGCAACAGCCTTTGATATGTTTTGTGCCCTTTTGTTTTAGGGGAATTTCAGCAGATAAGAGCAGTATGTTTTGTTCTTTGTCGGATGTTTCGAGGTGTCTTGTGTGTGGTTGTTGATACTGATGTGATATTTGGAGCAGTACTGTATTGCCTTTTATTGTTTTTAAGTAATAGTTTGTTTATGAAATGGTCAAGTTAAGATGGGATTCAATAAATTATTTTTTTAATGCTGTGCCATTGTTATTTTGTTTTATTTGTGGCATTATGTCCCATGTTTGTATTGTACTCTGTTTAGTACCATTGATAAGTGGACTACAAATAAATAAATAAATAAATAATAAAACACTTCCATGAAATCATAGTAAGTCCTGAGTGAGTATGTAATTGAAACCTATCATTATATAATTTTTTAATCCTGAAAAGGTCCAGTATGAGAATATTGTTCATTCTGAATAATTATTTAGCACTGTAAGTACTAACAATGACACCTATAGATCAATATGTTAATTCGGGTATGCTGTTAGCAATATCTTAACTAAGTAGAACGCAAGCATGCACCTTTATACTATGGTCTGTGAGCACTAAAATTCACATAAGCATAATTTGATTGCTTCCTTCAGGTACCGCTCCAAAAGATTTTATGAAAAGCTGCTTGCATCAGATTGAACTCATTTGCATTTTTATGGATCTCTGTAAATAAGACTTCAACATGAAGAGCAAAAATTGTGCCCATGAGGAAGTTTTCAAAACTTGACTAGATCAATCAGGAAAGTAAATGCCTTTCTATTAATTTATATAAACGTCTTAAAGCTGGCAAAAACTTTAGTAAAAAAAAAAAAGCCCCTATAGGAACAGAAGGTTCCACAGGCTAAGCAGGATGAAATGGTGCTAAAATACTTAATTAGCATGGAAGATAAGTAGAAACACATTACTTGTCAATTTAGGTGAATCTGGCTTAAGGTAATAATCATGTTTATTAACCCTTATAATAATTAATGAGTAATAGATGCACTACTTCAAAATTTGATTTACCTACTTTATCTTGCCATTCATTTTAGCATGGCTTACAGAGCGGAGGCAGAAAGCACACCCCAGAATCGATAAACAATTGCAATCTACAGATGATGCTCATGTGGTCTTGCAGTCCATGGATCCAGAATGAATGTGTGAATTGCAAGCATGGTAGGGAGCTGTAAGAAGGCTAAGAAAAGGAGAAGATTTTAGTAAACTGATCCATTACTACAAGTCTTCTTAGCCTGGGATCCATGGACCTATTGGGGGTCTGTGGATGCGCTTCAAGAAACACCTGAAGTGCAGGCTTGCTTTGAAAACAACACTGTCAAACTAAATAAAAGTCAAATATAAAATAAAAAAAATTGAAAATATGTTTTCAATGTCATTACTTGTGAATGATCAGCTCACATGAAACTCTGATTGCAGAAGGGGAAGGGACATCCCCTTTTAGCTATTAGGGCTAAAAGAAATACCTTCAGAAAATGGAAGTAGGAACCATCTGAAAACAACAAGAAGCAGCATAAGGAGTGTCAAAGCAAATGCAAGGCGCAGATAAAGAAGGCCAAGAGGGATTACGAAAAAAAGATAGCATTAGAGGCAAAAAAAAAATTTTCCCGGTATATTAAAAGCAGGAAGCCGGCAAAAGAATCGGTTGGGCCGCTGGATGACCGAGGGGTAAAAGGAGCGATCAAGGAAGACAAAGACGTAGTGGAGAGATTGAATGAATTCTTTGCTTCGGTCTTCACCGAGGAAGATTTGGGTGGGATACCGGTGTCGGAAATGATATTTCAAGCGGACGAGTCGGAGAAACTTACTGACTTCACGGTAAACCTAGAGGATGTAATGGGGCAGTTCAGCAAACTGAAGAGTAGCAAATCTCCTGGACCGGATGGTATTCATCCTAGAGTACTGATAGAACTGAAAAATGAGCTTGCGGAGTTACTGCTATGATATGCAATTTATCCTTAAAATCGAGCGTGGTACCAGAAGATTGAAGGGTGGCCAATGTAATGCCCATTTTTAA
The DNA here is from genome assembly GCF_901765095.1 of Microcaecilia unicolor. Lineage (NCBI taxonomy): Eukaryota > Metazoa > Chordata > Amphibia > Gymnophiona > Siphonopidae > Microcaecilia > Microcaecilia unicolor. The sequence continues at coordinate 62,044,529 of NC_044037.1, forward strand.
AAAAGGTTCCAGGGGAGATCCGGGAAATTATAGACCGGTGAGTCTGACGCCGGTGCCAGGGAAAATGGTAGAGGCTATTATTAAAAACAAAATTACAGAGCACATCCGAGGACATGGATTACTGAGACAAGTCAGCACGGCTTTTGTTTGGGGAAATCTTGCCTGACCAATTTACTTCAATTCTTTGAAGGAGTAAACAAACATGTAGACAAAGGGGAGCCAGTTGATATTGTGTATCTGGATTTTCAAAAGGCGTTTGACAAGGTACCTCATGAAAGGCTACAGAGGAAATTGGAGAGTCATGGGATAGGAGGAAAAGTCCTATTGTGGATTAAAAACTGGTTGAAGGATAGGAAACAGAGAGTGGGGTTAAATGGGCAGTATTCACAATGGAGAAGGGTAGTTATTGGGGTTCCTCAGGGGTCTGTGCTAGGACCGCTGCTTTTTAATATATTTATAAATGATTTAGAGATGGAAGTAACTAGCGAGGTAATTAAATTTGCTGATGACACAAAGTTATTCAAAGTCATTAACTCGCGACTGGATTGTGAAAAATTACAGAAGGACCTTATGAGACTGGGAGACTGGGCGGCTAAATGGCAGATGACGTTTAATGTGAGCAAGTGCAAGGTGATGCATGTGGGAAAAAAGAACCCGAATTATAGCTACGCCATGCAAGGTTCCACGAAAGGGATCAAGAAAGGGACCAAGAAAGGGATCTGGGTGTCGTCGTCGATATTACACTGAAACCATCTGCTCAGTGTGCTGCTGTGGCTCGGAAAGCGAATAGAATGTTGGGTATTATTAGGAAAGGTATGGAAAACAGGTGTGAGGATGTTATAATGCCGTTATATCGCTCCATGGTGCGACCGCACCTTGAGTATTGTGTTCAATTCTGGTTGACACATCTCAAGAAAGATATAGTGGAATTGGAAAAGGTGCAGCGAAGGGCAACGAAAATGATAGCGGGGATGGGACGACTTTCCTATGAAGAAAGACTAAGAAGGCTAGGGCTTTTCAGCTTGGAGAAGAGACGGCTGAGGGGAGACATGATAGTGGTATATAAAATAATGAGTGGAGTGGGACAAGTGGATGTGAAGCGTCTGTTCACGCTTTCCAAAAATACTAGGACTAGGGGGCATGCGATGAAACTACAGTGTAGTAAATTTAAAACAAATCAGAGAAAATGTTTCTTCACCCAATGCATAATTAAACTCTGGAATTCGTTGCCGGAGAACGTGGTGAAGGCGGTTAGCTTGGCAGAGTTTAAAAGGGGGTTAGACGGTTTCCTAAAGGACAAGTCCATAAACCACTACTAAATGGACTTGGGAAAAATCCACAATTCCGGGAATAACATGTATAGAATGTTTGTACGTTTGGGAAGCTTGCCAGGTGCCCTTGGCCTGGATTGGCCACTGTCGTGGACAGGATGCTGGGCTCAATGAACCCTTGGTCTTTTCCCAGTGTGGCATTACTTATGTACTTATGTACTTATCCATGTCTAAAAAGATGAACAGCCACTTGATGGAGTAAGGGAAGTCACTGTAGGTAGTTTTCTGCCCTAGGGGGAAAGGGAGACATAATTTTAAAAAAAGGAAAAGAAAAGAAGAGAAAATGACAAATAGCTACAGTGGGATTTAAACTCTGGTTTTCTGTCCTGGTTCTTCCCTGGCTGTTCTATCTATTAGGCTATTCCTCCATATGAAAATTATGTGGCCATTTTATAATATGGACATTCCTTTGCTGCCACAAAGATGACCATGGCCTTTGTTTTGCCCCATTCATAGTCTGGATGTTTCAGTTTGTAAAACTGATGTTCATGATGGATGTAGCCAACACTTGGACATTCCATTTCTCATGTATTTTAGAAAAAGCTATGTGTGGACAGATCCTGTTCTAAAATACATGAGAGATGGATGTCCATATTCTGAACTGAATGTCATTTCTAAAATGCCCTTTGTTGTGGCAAAGCGATCAAGGTCTTATGGATTCAATTTTTTTTAACACAGTTTGGGACTAGGTGTCACACATCGATCACTAGTAAATTAGGCCTCTCTGAGAGGAAGATTTAATTTTGACCAACCATCTCCTTTATCTATACCCAGGTGTACTGGTTAGCTGCCAGTGCTTTCCAGGGGGAAGCAAAATATCTGGAGCTGGAGGTATGTTGCTAACTTTCCTGGGATAATGTAGCCTGTGAACTTTACCTCAGGCTGCATTCTACATATACATAATAATGAGCTGCTTTTACTGGTGATAGAGCTCATTATTTTTTTTTATCATACATTGGACCAGATTATTTTGCAGTAAGCTGATTATAAAATAGTACATTAGTGCAAAATATCATACATTTTCAGGACAATAACGCACAATTTTGCAATAGCACAGTTTAGTAAATAGACCCCTAAGGATTTTTTTTTGTTACCTGAAACAATGAAAAGTAAAAGGTATTGCTCAAAGTCATAAGCTTCACAAGTGGGACATGAACTACTATTTTTCAGGCTGCTGCTCTAACCACCAGGCTACTTGTCCACCTATCTAGTATTTACATTGTATTTAATAAATAGAGGCTTATCAATATGTTTTTTGTTACATTTGTACCCCGCGCTTTCCCACTCATGAAGCTTGAAGTCAGTCATTCATGAGCAAAGTAATCTGTAAGGCATGAAGGGCTAGGTTTACCAAGTGGCACTGTAGGCGCGTTAGTGTTTTTAACACATGTAAATGGTGCATGTGCTTTAAACGCTAACACACCCATAGAAATGTATAGGTGCATTAGCATTTAACACGCCTTAAATTTTACAGGCGCAGTAAAAATGCTAACCTACCTTAGTAAACATACCCCGAAGATTGTCTTCATTGTGAATTATGATAGTGGCAGCATCCGCAAATAAGAGTTTTCTAATCAGAATATCATGTAGCTCAGTTTTTGCTCTTAGTTATAATAGGTTGAACAGTATCCTACTAGATCTTATATGAGGGTATAATCTCTCAGATGCTGATCCAAAGACATGCCTTAAAAGGAGTGCAAAAAAGATTCAAATAACTGAGGGGCCCTTATACAAAGTGGCAGTAGGGCTACCACCCATGAGGCATGTGCTAAATTGACACTACCACCCGATTAGCGTGCCCACCCAGCGGTAATGTCAAAGTTGGTGCATGCTGTTTCCCGCAGGTAGAAAATATTTTCCTATTTTCTACCACGTGGGGCATTGCCAGTGGTAATCGGCAGCGCAGACACATTGGCATGTGCTGCATGAGTACTGCACATGTAACACATGAGCCCTTACCGCTAGATGAATGAGTGGTGGTAAGGGCTCAGGCAGTAAATAGCCAAGCACTAGAAACATAGAAACATGATGGCAGATAAAGGCCATATGACCCATCCAGTCTGCCCATCCTCTGTAACCCCAAATTCTTCCTGTTCCTAAGCGATCCCACATGCTTATCCCATGCCTTTTTAAATTGTGGAACAGTCCTCAATTCCACCACCTCCACTGGGAGGCCATTCCACGCCTCCACCACCCTTTCTGTGAAATAATACTTCCTTAGGTTACTCCTAAACCTATTCCCTCATTCCAGAGCTCTCCTTCATTTGAAAAAGGCTCTCTTCCTGTACATAAATGCCCTTGAGACTTATAAGGTCTGTGCCAGAGCCGGTGGTGGGAGGCGGGGCTGGTGGTTGGGAGGCGGGGATAGTGCTGGGCAGATTTTTACAGTCTGTGCCCTGAAAATTGACAGTTACAAATCAAGGTAAGATATATACAAAAACTATCACATATGAGTTTGTCTTGTTGGGCAGACTGGATGGACCGTGCAGGTCTTTTTCTGCTGTCATCTACTATGCTACTATGTTAAACATTTCTAGCATGTCTCCTCTCTCCCTCCTCTCTTCCAGTGTATACATGTTGAGGTTCATAAGCCTGTCCCTATAATTTTTGCATTCAAGACCGCTTACTAATTTCATAGCCGCCCTCTGGACCGACTCAATCCTGTTTATATCTTTCCGTAGGTGCGGTCTCCAGACCTGCATGCAGTACTCCAAATGAGGCCTCACCAGAGACTTATACAACGGCACTATACCTCCTTTTTCCTGCTGGTCATGCCTCTCTTTATGCACCCAAGCATCCTTCTGGCTTTGGCCATCGCTTTTTCTACCTATTTGAAAGCTTTAAGGTCGTTAGACACAATCACCCCCAAGTCCCGCTCTTCCTTCAAACACTGAAGCACTACACCCCCTATACTGTACCATTCCCTTGGATTTTTGCGACCCAAGTGCATGACCCTGCATTTTTTGGGATTAAACCTTAGTTGCCAAATATCTGTCCATTCATGTAGCTTTGCTTTAATTCTAGTGCACGGGCAATTACTGCAACCATTGAAAAAAAAAGTCTTTTTTCACAGCGGTGGTAAAAAATGGCCTGGCGCATGCCAAAAACATGCATCCATACTACTGCAGGCCACTTTTTACCACAGCTTAGTAAAGGGATCTCTGAAAGAGCTTTGATAAATCCATGTTTTACCCTGCTACATATGCAAAACACCTATTGGATAGTGTCATTCATGATATTATAGATGGCATTGAGAAACTTGGGAGAACCATTAATGTTTTCTAGCAACTGAGACAGATTCCCTCTGTTCACAAGATAGAAAGCCTTAGTGGGAGTTAATTAGTATTTTAAGGATTGCTGTGCCTCCAGCATTTTTCCAGCCGCTGTCTGAGGAAAGTGATCATATCAATAGATGACCAATCAACTTAGAAGCTCAGCTGTGACTCAGCCTACACTATAAGCAAGGCTGAGGAGTTGATTTATGGCAATGCATGCAAAGATTTGCTAGGCATTCTTAGGAGGCAGATACCATAATTGTTGTTGCAGTTACTTCTGTCATTTATTTTTATACAGAGAAATAAATTTAGATGGGGTGTACTCAATATGCAAAAACAACATACATAAAATGCACAAGGGAACTGTCAAATAGTCATCCCACGAAAATCTTCAGAAACCTATATATTTTTAATAGTATTTAAAAATCATAATATATCAATTGGGTGGGTTGATGCAGAACAATGCTCAACAAAGATTTAGCTTACTTAAACAAATGCAATCCAAACTCCAACATATTTCAGTGAAATGCTTGCTTTAGGGGCCATTAGGAGATCTTTAATCCAAAGAACAAGCCCTATAACCAGACATGTTTCCTGGAGGAAAAGTCCATTGTCTGCTATTGAGACAGACATGGGAAACAACTGCTTGCCCTGGGATTTGTAGTATAAAGTGTTGCCACAATTTGGGTTTCTGCCAGGTACTTGTGACCTAGTTTGGCCACTTTTTGGATACTGGGCTAGATGGACCACTGGTTTGACCTAGTATGGTTACTCTTATGTTCTTATGTTCTCACAGCCCAATGTGTATGTTCCAAAATACATGTAAGCCACTTCAAATGAGCAAGCAGGTTCCCATATTAGGAGAACAGCATTTGTGACTCCCAACAATGACAGCAGCAATAACATTGTGCTTTTTGCTTTTGCATCTTGTTTTTATACATGTTCTGAAGGTTCATACATTCCTTTCAGCATAAACAAGAAGGACTGTGCAGTATGTTTATATTTATGCTTATTAAAATCTTGATATACTGCCATTTCTTAATAAAAATAGTCAAAGTAGTACACATAAAATGCTAATAATACATTAAAGGGCACTTTTACTATATAGTGCTAAAAACTGGCCTACACTGTCTCCAGTGCAGGTCATTCTTGCACGCTAAAGTCATTTTTAGTGCCGCTGGTAAATGGTTGATTTTGACATTTCTTAATAATGGCTATGTACTAGTTTTCCTATTAGCACATTGGCATTAGCATGTGAGCACTTATTAACATCTATTTTGTAAGTAGTAAAGATAATCCTGCGCTAATCAGTTAGCACACAGCAATACCCATGTGCTAACCAATTAGCATAACTGCACCCACTCTCTGCCCCCAGTGCTAAAAAATAAATTATTTTTTAGTGCATGGGTAGTGCACAAACATGCAAAAATTAATGCGGGATACCTGAGCATGCCCCAGAGTAGTGCATTTTAACCTGTTGTAAACACATGTGTTTACTGCAGCTTAGTAAAAGGAAATTAGAAAAGGAAAAGAATGCCAATTAAAAATAAGAAAGAAACAATCATACCAAAGAGCAACACTCAACAAACAAATTGTAAAACATAAATTCTAAATAAGCTAGACTGTCCCCAAATGCCTGTCATTCACTAAGACCAAACGCCGCCCTGAAAAAGTGAGTTTTTAAACGGGTTTTACATTTTACAAACCAGAGTTCTGAACATAAAGGAAGGGGAAGACTGTTCCACAGTTTTGGGGCCAAGTGGAAAAGGCAGAGTTCCTAGTACCAACATAGTGAGCCTTTTTGAGGGATGGACATCAATGGAACAGAAGGCACAAGTAGGAGTATAAGGTACATAAGTATTGCCATACAGGGACAGACCGAAGGTCCATCAAGCCCAGCATCCTGTTTCCAACAGTGGCCATCACAAGTACCTAGCAAGATCACAAAACAGTACAACACATTTTATGCTGCTTATTCTAGAAATATATTTAAAAAATTAGAGAAAATGGCAAAGCTCTACCTTATTATTTTTGTAAAAATACACAACTATGGATAGGAAGAGCAATTTACTTCAACCATAATATATTGTATGTAAAGGGACATCTCATACTGTCACACAGGTATATATCAAACCTCTGCAATTGTGACACTGTATAATCATCGACTGCCCCCAACCTCCAGTAGTGCTCACAATTTGCTCATAGTGCATCACTTATTAACGTATTTCAAAATAAAACAGTCCATATGTACCCTTGTGCTCACATCAATTTCATTTTTTTGTAATTTTTGTGAACCACTGTTACAACTCAACAGTTCAAAAAAAGCTAAAACGTGGTTGAAGTAAATAGTGCAAAAATCTTTGACTTATCTCAATGTTGCATGGAGCTGCACGCTACTATGTTGTATTTCAACTCATTTAACTGTGGGTCCCATGCGCTCCACAGGTTTCACTTGCAAACATTCAATGATATCTCCGGTGTCCGTGCCAGCCCGACAGGAGCCTGTTTCACAATCATATGCTTTGTCAAGGAAAACGGCACAAATTTTTAACAGCAACCGGTGCATACAAGCAGTAGATTTTCTCCAAGTCCATTTTAATAATGGTCTATGGACCTTTCCTTTAGGATGCCATCTAAACCTTTTATAAACCCCACTAAGCTATCTGCTTTTACTACATTCTCTGGCAACTAATTCCACAGTTTAATTACACGTTGAGTGAAGAAATATTTTCTTAGATTTGTTTTAAATTTACTACTTTGTAGCGTCATTGCATGCCCCTAGTCCTAGTATTTTGGAAAGAGTAAACAAGCGATTCATGGCTACCCGTTCGACTCCACTCATTATTTTATAGACCTCTGTCATATTTCCCCTCAGCCATCTTTTCTCCAAGCTGAAGAGCCCTAGCCACTTTAATCATAGGGAAGTCATCCCATCCCCTTTATCATTTTCATTGCCCTTCTCTGTACCTTTTCTAATTCCACTATACCTTTTTTTAAATGCGGTGACCAAAATTGAACACAATATTTGAGTTGCAGTCGCACCATGGAGTGATACAAAGGCATTACAATGTCCTCATTTTTGTTTTTCATTCCTTTCCTAATAATGCCTGACATTCTGTTTGCTTTCTCAGTCACTGCCGCACACAGAGCAGAGGGTTTCAATGTATCATCAGTGATGACACCTAGATCCCTTTCCTGGTCGGCGACTCCTAATTTGGAACCTTGCATTGTGTAACTATAATTTGGGTTCCTTTTTCACACCTGCATCACTTTGCACTTGCTCACATTAAACGTCATCTGCCATTTTGATTCCCAGTCTCGTAAGGTCCTCTTGTAATTTTTTACAATTTAACAACTTGAATAACTTTGTGTCAGCAAATTTAATTACCTCATTAGCTACTCCCATCTCTAGATCATTTATAAATAAGTTAAAAAGCAGCGGTCCTAGCATAGACCCCTGAGAAACCCACTATCTACCCTTCTTCATTGAGAATACTGACCATTTAACCATACTCTCTGTTTTCTATCTTTTAACCAGTTTTTAGTCCACAATAGGACACTACCTCCTATCCCACGACTCTCCAGTTTCCTCTGGAGTCTTTTATTAGGTACTTTGTCAAACGCCTTTTGAAAATTCAAATACACAATATTGACCAGCTCACCTTTATCTATGTTTGTTCACCTCTTTAAAGAAATATAATAGATTGTTGAAGCAAGATTTCCCTTCACTAAATACATTTTGTCTTTGTCTCATTAATTCATGCTTTTGAATGTGCTCTGTAGAGAGGAGTTCCCAGGTTAAGCAGATGAAGTTTTGCACATTTCATGACAAGGGTTGTAAATCCAACCTTTCAAGAGACTTCCTTTTTCATATGCCATGTGTGGCTCTCTGATCTCTTTCTGTTCCTCATCCATTTCCCTCAAACTGGCAGACATAGAGGGGCATAATCGAATGCGAACGCCCATCTCCATGGGCGTCTATCTCTGAGGACGGGTCCACGAAGGGGCAGGCCAGACCGTATTTTCAAAAAAGATGGGCGTCCATATTTTGTTTCGATAATACGGTTGGTGCCGGGCAAATGCATCAGATTTTGGGCAGATTTGAGCTGGGTGGTATCGGTTTTCAGCGATAATGGAAACCGAAGACGCCCAGCTCAAAAAAAAACCAAATCCAAGGCATTTGGTCATGGGAGGGGCCAGGATTCGTAGTTCACTGGTACCCCTCACATGCCAGGACACCAACCGGGCACCCTAGGGGGAACTTGTAACAATTAAAAAAAATTAAAATACCTCCCAAGTCCATAGCTCCCTTACCTTGGGTGCTGAGCCCCCCAAATCCCCCCAAAACCCACTCCCCAGAACTCTACACCATTACCATAGCACTTATGGCTGAAGGGGGGCACCTAGATGAGGGTACAGTGGGTTTTGGGGGCGGTTTGGAGGGCTCCCATTTACCAGCACAAGTGTAACAGGTAGGGGGGATGGGCCTGGGTCCACCTGCCTGAAGTCCACTGCACCTACTAACAACTGCTCCAGGGACCTGCATACTGCTGTGATGGAGCTGGGAATGACATTTGAAGCTGGCATACAGGCTGGAAAAAATGTTTTTAAAGTTCTTTTTTTTGGTGGGAGGGGGTTAGTGACCACTGGGGGAGTCAGGGGAGGTCATCCCCGATTCCCTCCGGTGGTCATCTGGGCAGTTGGGGCACTTTTTGGGGACTTGTTCGTGAAAAAAAGGGTCCAGAAAAAGTGACCCAAATTCTTGCTTCTGGCGCCCTTCTTTTTTCCATTATCGGCTGAGCGCGCCCATCTCTCCTCGGCCAATAAACACGCCCCAGTCCCGCCTTCACCACACCTCCGACACGGTCCCATCAACTTTGTCCGTTCCCGCGACAGACTGCAGTTGGAGGCGCCCAAAATTGGCTTTCGATTATACCGATTTGGGCGCCCATGAGAGAAAGGCGCCCATCTCCCGATTTGGGTCGAAATATGGGTGTCTTTCTCTTTCGAAAATAAGCCTGATTTTGTGACAATGAGGACCTCTTTCAAAACAGTGTTTTCTCTAGAGTTAAGCTTTGAATAATATTATACCCAACAGTTCATTTTTATCAATTCCTAATGGTCTTTTCTGTAGTTGACTTTAGGGGGCCAGTTTACATGTTGAAAGACAAGTTCATTTTTTTAATGCCATCTATCCCTCACATGCATACTTTTATAGTGCATATAACCCTATACACCCCACATATATAGACCTCCACCAAGCGAACCTCTTCCATATTCACCTATACAAACACACATTTGCCCCATACAACTCCCTAAACCCCAATTGTAAACAAATATAAATTGCTTTACTAGAGTCACTATACAGAATATGGTGCCTATTCTTGAAGCATATGGATGTCTGGAAAGGCTGAAATGGACATCAATGTACATGAAACATCCAAGTACAGATTTTGCAAAGGTAGAAAAGGGACAGCCAACACTGCAGTACATCAGAATTGCAAGGGGGTGTATTGTGGATATACTTTGACAGATTAGGGAATTAATTGCCAGAGAATGTGGTAAAAGCAGTTAGCAGGGTTTAAAAAAGATTTGGATAGTTTCCTAAAAGAAAAGTCCATTAGCCATTAATAAGATGGACTTGGAGAAAATCCACTGCTTATTTCTAGGATAAGAAGCATAAAATCTGTTTTACTTTTTTGGGGATCTTGCCTGATATTTGTGACTTGGATTGGCCACTGTTGGAAACAGGATACTGAGGTTGATGGACCTTCAGTCTGTCCCAGTATGGCAATGTTTATGTTCTTATGTCAGGGCACTAAAAGTTATCCATTAAAGAATGACACTGTTTTTCAGCATTTGTTATTAATTGGGCAGTTGCAACATTTCTGAGATATGTGGATACAAAGTAAGTGTACAGACATATTAGCATCTACAGTATGCTTATACAATTTATGCAGGCAATACAGGGGAAGAAAAGTGGAGAGGGGGGGAGGGACTGGCATTTCTTTGGCAAACTTTATAAAATATACAGATATGCCCCTATTCTTACTGGCACACATAGTTCAGAGATGTGCCTACATTCTCTAGGATAATAGGTGAATATGTTGTCTTTAAAAAATAGCACAACATTTGCACCTATGTGTCTTGTGTCACGATTGTGACTGTATTCCATGCCTGCAGTCACTTTGCCCCCGGGTGGCCGGGTCCTGTAGTTGCTGTGGACTGTTTTTTCCCTGTTTCTCAGACATCTTCCAGGTTCAATTCTGGTCCTGATGTTAAAGCACTCCAGACTTGCCCTGAGGTTTCTGCTGCCAAGCCTCACCTGTGACATCATCTGTAATTGCCTTTATTAAGCACCTTGGAACCTTCAGGCTTTGCCTTTGCAACAGTGGCCGGAGTCATGGATTCAGGCAGGGTTTGTACGGGATATAACCTTTTTAGAGTTATTTCCCATATTGGCGGCTTTACATATTTGGGGGTCGGGTTTGGCAAATAAAGCTATTGTTTTTAATTCAGATAATATGGCAGTAGTAGAGAGTTTGAATAGATTATCTGCCAATACAGTACCAGTTATTAATTTGATAAGAGCAATAGTTTTGCAGTGTCTGCGTTGGAATATATCCTTAAAGGCGAAGCATATTCCTGGGAAGCAGAATATTATAGCGGATGCTCTTTCTCGCTTTAAGTTTGCAGATTTCAGATCCAAGGCTCCCATGGCAGACAACAGGCCGACAACAGTGCCAGACATCGTTTGGACTTATGGCCCCGGGAAGTGTGGGAGTTAGCTCTTCAGGCATTGTCGCCGGCAACAAGGAAGAAGTATATCTCAGCTTTTCTGTTTTATATGCAGCACATGATGGAGTCTGGTAATGGAGGGTTGTTCACCACTGTTGCATTAGTGGGCTTTATATCAGCGGCTCGAAGGGAGGGTCGCAGTAGGGCACAGGTGGCTATTACGATTGCTAGTATTAATTTTTTCTCCAAATTGTTTGGCTGGGAGAATCCCACCAAGGCTTTTGTAGTGTCAAGGATGATGAAAGGGTGGCACCGGGTAGTAGGTTCCTCAGTGGATAACCGTCAGCCTATTCTGCATGGTGATCTGTGTGCCTTGTTTGCAGTTACGGATGAGGTGTGTGACTCGCCATTTGAGGTACGGCTATTCCGCTGTGCCTTCGCATTGGCTTTTCATGGGGCCCTTAGGGTGAGTGAGTTGGTGGCCCAGTCCAAGTCTGCGGGGGCTGACAAGGGTTTGTTAATGCGGGATGTGACTGTTACACAGACGGGGATTGATTTACTCATACGGAGCTCAAAAACTGACCAGTTGGCTAGAGGTTCACACATGTGGATTAGACCTCACTTACCGGAAACTACATGTCCTTTATACAATTTGCAACAGTACCTACAGATTAGACCAATGGGGGGTGTCTGGCTGCTGCTTCATGCTAATGCGTCCCCATTGACGCGATTTCAATTCATCAAAGTATTGCAGTTGTGTGTTACTCGGGTGGGTTTGGAATCTGCAACATTTAGTTCGCACTCATTCAGCATTGGGGCGGCGACTTCGGCTGCTATGCATGGAGTTCCATGCGAGCAGATTAAACGTTTAGGCCGGTGGGGCTCAAATGCGTACAAAAGATATATTCGGCCTCCACGTTAGTAGCCCTGTTAGGGTTAGCCCTGTTAGCCCTGTTAGGGTTAGCCCTGTTAGGGTGGGTGGTCTTTTGCAGTGGGGTTTACTGGGGTTGGCTTTCCTGTTGTTGCCATAATTGATAATGTTAATTGCATGTGACTTGCCAATTTGTTAATTGCATGTGACTTGCCATATTTGATAATTTGCCAATTGCATGTGACTTGCAGGTGACGTGGTGGAACAGTACCAGATATGGATCTGTGGTCACTCTTATGTGCATTGGGCACATACAAGAGGGCAGCGGTACGACCTGATGGGGTGAATTTGGGCTTCCCGAGGGGGAAGGTGGCTGTACGATGGTTGGGTAAGAGAGGGATGCTGTGGGCTCAATTGTTGCCAACCATAGAGTGGGAGTTGATGACTTCCAGGGCGCCACAGTTTCTCATCCTGCATTTAGGGGGCAATGATTTAGCGGGGATGAACAGTGTGCTATTAGTGAAAACAATACAGAAGGATTTATTAAAACTGGCATGTTTGCTGCCCCGGACCAGGAGGGGCGAGAGGTCGCATACAGCGCTCGATGGCACACGCAAAAAAATTAATAGGTGGATGGGTAAATTTATGGGGTCACTTAAGGGGCAAGTGATTGTGCATGAGTTCCTTAAAGAATCTTGTGCGGGTTTGTATAGATCGGATGGGGTCCACCTGTCTGACGTGGGTCTGGATATATTCAATTTTGATTTGCAGAATTTTATTGAAGCCATTACGTTGGTGGTAGGTCGCAGCCCGGGTTTGGGGGGAGCCCGCGGCGAATGAGGAGTCGTTGCCGTGGGCTGTGGCATAAGCTATGGAACTTAGGTAACATTAGCGACGAGTACACAGCACCTCAGCGGATAATATGGCAAAGTGAGTTACTATGTATATGTTAATGACCTGTTGAAAGTTACAATACTGAGCGAAATGTTATGCCTGCATGCGGGCAGGATTACAGAACAAGATGGACACGGCTAGTCTCCTGGCTTGGACGGCCAGGGGGCCAATAGCTTTGGTTAAAGTGGTAAATGCATCCTTGTACGGGATGCATTTGATTGGACAGCGTGCTATAGCAGACAGCACTGAGGAGGAACAGGGTGCTTGGACGGCACAGCCTGTAGTAATATAAGCAAGAAGGGCTGTGTACTCGGAGGGAGATGTTTATCAATGATGTTTATCAATGATGTTTACCAATGATTGTTTATGTGGAGGTTTACGGTAAATAAAATTTTGGGACCTGGCTGCGGCCTAAATAAATCCACATTCGTTAAAGAAATTGGCTTCTGGTGGTGTTTTAACAGAAGGGGGTGACTGAGTGAATGCCGAATGCCCGTGTTGATTGATTTACTAGAGACACTATACAGAATATGGTGCCTATTCTTGAAGCATATGGATGTCTGGAAAGGCTGAAATGGACATCAATGTACATGAAACATCCAAGTACAGATTTTGCAAAGGTAGAAAAGGGACAGCCAACACTGCAGTACATCAGAATTGCAAGGGGGTGTATTGTGGATATACTTTGACAGATTAGGGAATTAATTGCCAGAGAATGTGGTAAAAGCAGTTAGCAGGGTTTAAAAAAGATTTGGATAGTTTCCTAAAAGAAAAGTCCATTAGCCATTAATAAGATGGACTTGGAGAAAATCCACTGCTTATTTCTAGGATAAGAAGCATAAAATCTGTTTTACTTTTTTGGGGATCTTGCCTGATATTTGTGACTTGGATTGGCCACTGTTGGAAACAGGATACTGAGGTTGATGGACCTTCAGTCTGTCCCAGTATGACAATGTTTATGTTCTTATGTCAGGGCACTAAAAGTTATCCATTAAAGAATGACACTGTTTTTCAGCATTTGTTATTAATTGGGCAGTTGCAACATTTCTGAGATATGTGGATACAAAGTAAGTGTACAGACATATTAGCATCTACAGTATGCTTATACAATTTATGCAGGCAATACAGGGGAAGAAAAGTGGAGAGGGGGGAGGGACTGGCATTTCTTTGGCAAACTTTATAAAATATACAGATATGCCCCTATTCTTACTGGCACACATAGTTCAGAGATGTGCCTACATTCTCTAGGATAATAGGTGAATATGTTGTCTTTAAAAAATAGCACAACATTTGCACCTATGTGTCTTGTGTCACGATTGTGACTGTATTCCATGCCTGCAGTCACTTTGCCCCGGGTGGCCGGGTCCTGTAGTTGCTGTGGACTGTTTTTTCCCTGTTTCTCAGACATCTTCCAGGTTCAATTCTGGTCCTGATGTTAAAGCACTCCAGACTTGCCCTGAGGTTTCTGCTGCCAAGCCTCACCTGTGACATCATCTGTAATTGCCTTTATTAAGCACCTGGGAACCTTCAGGCTTTGCCTTTGCAACAGAGGTCTTCAGATGTGCTTTTGTCTGTGAGTGCTTTTTGCAGTTCTAGCTCTGCTAGCCCTTGTCTAGTTTGTCTTTAGCTTATGTTTCTTATACTGTTTCTGCCCTGTGTGTCTTTAGCTTCTGTTCCTTACTGCTGTTTCTGCCCTGTGTGTCTTTAGCTTTAGTTCCCTTCCTGCTTGTGCATCCTGCTTGTCCTTTCCTTCCACCCTATCCTGCTTGTGTCTGCCTTGCTTGAAAGTCCTGAATCCAGTCCAGCCAAGTCAAGTCTGTTCCAGCATCTGGTTCCAGTCCAGTCAAGCGAAGTCTGTTCCAGCATCTGGTTCCAGTCCAGCCAAGTGAAGTTTGTTCCAGCATCGGGTTCCAGTCCAGCCAAGCGAAGTCTGTTCCAGCATCTGGTTCCAGCCAAGCCAAGTCTGTTCCAGCATTGGGTTCCAGTCCAGCCAAGCCAAGTTTGTTCCAGTGTTTGGTTCCAGCCTGGCCAAGCCAAGTCCATTCCAGCTTTTGGTTCCAGTCTGGCTAAGTCAAGGCTGTTCTTGCAGTTTGGGTGGTTTTCCTGCTGTTGCCGGTCTCTGGCAGCAGCCCAAGGGCTCACTACTCCGGATCACCCTCAGTGGCATGACATCTTGTTTCCCTAGATGCCTGTTACCCTCTCTGGGGTGATTTGAAACTGAGTACACAAGCATAATATTACTGGATGCTTTTTAGCCATAGCCTTTATACCAATTTACAAAGGAAGCATTTCCCTTTTGCAAATAAATTTATGTATTTATTTATCGATTGGGATTTATTAACTGCTTTTATGAATAGATTCACCCAAGGCAGTGTACAGTAGGTACAGTTTAACATAAAACTTATAATTTTGTTAACATCATAATAGTAAAATAACCAAGAATAAACATAAATACAATAAATGAAGTACACTTGAAAACAGTAAATTGAAGCCTAATAATAGAACTACCGTTAAACAGTGTTAAAATATCCATTCAACAGCACTGGAATTCAAATTAAAACTAAAGGGGCAATTCTGTAATTTGGCACCTCATTTTTGGTACCCCGATGTAGTGAGAGGGGCACAAATTCTATAATGGCATCAATATGCTCTGATACCATAAAAGAATACTAGCGTAAAACCTGCATTCACTTATGGAATAGATGGCATCCCCGCATATGCTTGGTCAATAGCAGATGTAAGTGGACATGCCTAAAATGTGCCAGTCAATGCACACATCTTATAGTATGCTATAAGATGCAAAACATGCCCATTTCCCATCCATGTTCTTTCCTGTGTACACCCCCTTCCCAATTATGTGAAAAATACAGGTAAATGCAGACACACCTAATATAGAATTGTCTTTAGGTATGCATGTGTCTGCTTTCAGCTTCTATCCTACTTGAACAGTTCCCAAGACTTCTAAAATACAAGTAAATACTTAGAAAAAGAAAGAATGAATATTGTTACTAATAAGGATAACTTACATAAAACTTCATTTGTAATGCATAGGGTCTGAAATATGTGCTATACAGTGTAATTTAGAAATCTTGCATTCAAAGACTTTTGCGGGGCTACACTGCTCTGCTAAGTTGAACTGCATGAAGTAATATGCTTTTCTGTGTCTCTATTTACATTTACTGTATATACTTGTCAGATGGACAGGAGTGAGTCATAATGAAAAGTATCTGTTTTGTTTTATAAGTTAGTCCTGACACAGATAGTCATAATAAAACTCTGGCTTGAATACTGAATTGTCTCATCCATTGTGAACAAAAATGTGTCTAGACAAACACAAGATAATAGTGAAAAATTACACTAGTGGTATGTGCCAGGAGAATGTTACATACCACCTAGCATTATCATTTTCTTCCAACTTTCTAAACATGATTGCCTTACTTGGTGGTGTCTTTAAAAGTCAAAAACATATGTATTACTGTACTTTAGAGAACATTTTTACCATGAATTAGTTAAGGAATAGGCAAAGGGTTGACAAAAATGATTTTCTCTGACCTTTACTACAGGCAGTTAAATACAATTTAGTCCATTTTGAGTAATTTGAGAACCCTGTAAACATTATCCACGAGCCTTAGGAAGGATTGTCTCAACTATGACCTTTAGAGTAGACAAATGACAAAAGTGTCATACTAAGCCATAATACAGTACGATCAAAATATTGTGTCACATTCATTAAAGAGAAAAACATGGTTTTAAATTATTCATTTTTGTGAAGCACAAACATTACTTGAATAACCAAAATAAGATTTTGAAACAAGACAGTCCAATTATTTCTATTTCTACATTTCCACTTTTATGCCATTCTTTTCCAATAGGAGCCAGATGATTCACAGCTTCAACATACTGATACAAACAAATAAACAAGCAAAAACCTCACAGAATAAATCCAAACCATAGAAAATATGTAGAACCCCCCCCCCCCCCAGAACATATGTTACTATGAAATAATATTATTAATATATATTCATAATTAGAAATTTGGCAATATTAATTCAAAACCAATAATTCCATGGTATTATAATTAGAAGAATGTTCTATAGGGCTAAGGGAAAAAAAAAAAACAGACAACCAGATCATTTTGGTACACAAAAGTTTGTGCCTGGTACTTGCTGCCAGGGTGAGAAGTGCCACAGCCAAAACAAGTACTGGAAACCCTCAAGATTTTAAGGGGCCTTTTACTAAGCTGCGTAAGCATCTACACACATCCAGTGCGCACCAAAATGGAGTTACCATCAGACCACCACATGGCTCTTGCGGTAATTTCATTTATGGCGCACGACCAATAGGCGCCTCTGAAAAATATTTTTTTATTTTGGGCCGCGCATAACGGACGCACGTCAAGTGGCATTTGTCATGCAAAGGTCATAACCACCCGGTTACTGTGTGAGTCTTTACTGCCAGGTCAATGGCTGGCGGTAAGGTCTGAGACCGAAAATAAACATGCAGCAATTTTCATTTTGCCGCATGTCCATTTTTGGCAAAAAAAAAGCCTTTTTTACAGCTGCGTTAAAAAATGAATCGGCGCGCACCCAAAACCCACGCCTCCACTACCGCAAGCCATTTTTTCAGCGCGCCTTAGTAAAAGGACCCCTAAGTTTGAAAACAACTGCTGAGCATCAGACGAGGGCCATGTCCAGAAGGGGGAGCTGCAGTTTGCTGGCTTCAGAAAGAAGACAGCACTGGGGAAGGAAAGGAAGATGGGAAGTTGTAGTAGTTGCAGTTGCTGTCATTAACCTGTAGAAGGAAAGGGGGGAAAAGCTGTGAGGGAAAGGGAAGGGCAAAAAATATCAAAATAAAATAAAGAGATTAAAAATCAAGTGAAAACAACAATAAAACCTTTAGCTCCTTTCCAGTTTCAGGTGTCCTGCAAGCAACACTGCATGTTCATTTTTTCTTTTTTATCCCACAGCTAAAGGCTGAGATTATTCAACTACTACCGAGCAAAAGGAAGAACAATGGCAGGAAAATAACAAGAAAAGTTAGGTGTTCAACCCAGATAAACCTGTCACTGTCAACCCTTGGTTTGTAAAGACAGATAAGAAATAATTTAAAAATGTAACCAAGCATGTTTAATCACTGGCAGTTAAGTAGACCCTGCAGCAATAACTGTCTGGAACTGATTAAGCTGAAAAGGCAACATGGCTTGATTCTTTCATTGTTTTGAGCAGAAATCTTTGATACCTGTGACTTAAGAAAAAAGGTTGTGAACTTTCTAGGATGGTGTGTATTCTAGCTCAATTTATGCTCAAAACATGACTAGATCCACATTTAAACTCTCTAATAAAAGACAATAGTAAGTCCTTTAGATCGCTCGCTGTCGACAAAGAGGCCCTCCCTGCCTCGTCGGCAGCTCTTATGCGGCGCGTGAAACACCCCAGCAGCCCCGCCCCCTTCCGGCCTCCCCACCGATGGCAGGCAGGGTCCCTTGCCACATCATCCAGGCCGTCAGAGGTGAAGCCGGAAGAGAAGGGGCGCTCAGGCCAGGGAGCTGCCGTGCGGCAGCCGCCATGTTATGTGCGGCTGCTCGGCATGCTCTTCGCTGGCCTTCCTTCACTTTGACAAAAAAGAAACACTGTAATTCATTATTCAACAAATAGATTCAAAACTATCTTTATGAAACAAAAATTTTATGTGAAACCTTCATTCAGTAACTGGTGCACCTCTTTGATCAATAATAACTTCAACTGAACAGTTACATAGTAACGTGGAGGGGCATATTCGAAAGTCGCCGGCAATCTATTTTGGCGGTGGCGCAACAGCTGGCCAGATCTGTATTATCGAAAAAGATGGCCGGCCATCTTTTTTTCGATAATACGGTTTAGCCCGGCCAAATGCCAGAGTTCGCCGGGTTTAAGATCGCCAGTTTTGTTTTTCAGCGATAATGGAAACAAATGCCAGCCATCTCAAACCCGGCGAAATCCAAGGCATTTGGTCATGGGAGGAGCCAGCATTTGTAGTGCACTGGTCCCCCTGGCAGGACACCAACCGGGCACCCTAGGGGGAACTTCTACAAATGTTAAAAAAATACACAAATAGCTCCCAGGTGCATAGCTCCCTTATCTTGGGTTCTGAGCCCTCCAAATCCCCGACAAACCCACTCCTCACAACTCTACACCATTATCATAGCCCTTATGGGTGAAGGGGACACATACATGTGGGTACAGTGGGGTTTGGGGGGTTTGGAGGGCTCAACACTTAGCACCACAAGTGTAACAGGTAGGGGGGGTGGACGTGGGTCTGCCTACCTGAAGTGCACTGCACCCATTAAAAACTGCTCCAGGGACTTGCATACTGCTGTCAGGGAGCTGGGTATGACATTTGAGGCTGGCATACAGGCTGGTAAAAAAAGGTTTTTATTTTTTTAGTGTGGGAGGGGGTTGGTGACCACTGGGGGACTACAGGGAGGTCATCCCCCATTCCTTCCAGTGGTCATCTGGTCAGTTGAAGCACCTTTTTGAGGCTTGGTCGTGAAAATAAAAGGACCAAATAAATCCAGCGAAATACTGAGTAACGCCGTTTTTTTCCCATTATCCGCGAAAGCCAGCCATCTGGTAGCCACGCCCATGCTCGCCTATGTCCCGCCTTCACTACACTGCCGACACACCCCCTTGAACTTTCACTGGCACAGCAACGGAAAAGCAGCGATACTGTCAAAAAAGCCGCTTTCGATTATAGCGATTTTGCCGCTTTTGAGAGATCGCCGGCCATCTCCCGATTTATGTCAGGAAATGGCCGGCGATCACTTTTGAAAATAAGCCTGATAATAGTTTAGGGACCCTTTTACAAAGGCTGAAAAATGGCCTGTGGTAGTGTAGATGTGTGTTTTGGGCATGCGCAGAATAATTTTTCAGCGCACCTGTAAAAAAGACCTTTTTTAAATGTTTGCAGAAAATGAACGTGTGGCAAAATGAAAATTGCCGCGTGTTCATTTTGGGTCTGAGACTTTACTGCCAGCCATTGACCTAGCGGTAAAGTCTCATGCGGTAACTGGGCAGTAATGACTTACATGTGTCAAATGCCACTTGTGCGTTCAATATGCGCATCCAAAAATAAAAGTTATTTTTCGGATGTGTGTATCAGATGCAAGCCAAAAATGAAATTACCGCAAGAGCCACATGGTAGCCGGGCGGTAACTCCATTTTGGTGCGCATTGGGTGCACGCACTTACACGGCTTAGTAAATGGGCCCCATAGTAACGTGATGTGGAGGGGCATAATCAAACGGAAACGCCTATCTCCATGGGCGTTTATCTCCGAGAACGGGTCCGTGAAGGGGTGGGCCAAACCGTATTTTCGAAAAAATGGATGTTTTTGAGCTGGGCTTTTGTTTTTTTTAACGATAATGGAAACTAAAAATGCCCAGCTCAAAAACGTCCTAATCCGAGTCATTTGGTCGTGGGAGGGGCCACGATTCGTAGTACACTCGCCCCCCTGATATGCCAGGACACCAACTGGGCACCCTACGTCAGTGCAGTGGACTTCAGAAAAAGCTCCCACATGCATAGCTCCCTTACCAAGGGTGCTGAACACCCAACCCCCCTCCCCCAAAACCCACAAATGTACAACACTACCATAGCTCTTAGGGGTGAAAGGGGCACCTACATGTGGGTACAGTGGGTTTTGGAGGCCTCCCATTTACCAGCACAAGTGTTACAGGTGGGGGGGGGATGGGCCTGGGGCCACCTGGCTGAAGTGCACTGCGGTACCCACTAAAAGTGCTCCAGGGACCTGCATACACGCAGGCCTCTAGGACTGGTTGCTGCTATATAACCTTGGCACACCAGTTGACACCTGAAGACTAATCTCTCCGAAAACATCCTTTATTGGAATAACCGCCTTTACTCACAGTTAACTGCAGATCAGAGGTTGTGCCCCACTGGCAACGAGTCTCCCTGGTACTGAGATGAGCAGTAGGTCAGAACTGGCAGAATGCTGTACAATGCCCTCATTCAGCCACATTCAAGGGAAGAACTAAGTTGTCTAACGTGGCTAACACAGGAAAGGGAACTAAAACTGGCTTACAAAAATGGCCACTACCGCATGGACTAAACAGGAAACACAACAGGGCACACTCTGACCTAGTAGGCAGGGGGAAAAGTCTACCGACTACCAACATTGTGAGACTGTAACACAAGCTAATGAAATCACGGAGCCCAATACCCTACACCCACTACAATGCAATGCTGATGTGACCCTGTACTGCACCCGAGAGCCACATCTGACCCAGGGAAAGGCTGTGACAGGATCGAACACATTCTGCTGTCATGGAGGTGGGTACGGCATTTGAGGCTGGCATACAGGCTGGGAAAAAAGTTTTTAAAGTGGGGTTTTTTTTTGGTGGGAGGGGGTTAGTGACCACTGGGGGAGTCCGGGGAGGTCATCCCCGATTCCCTCCAGTGGTCATCTGGACAGTTGGGGCACTTTTTTGAGACTTGTTCGTGAAAAAAAGGGTCCAAAAAAAGTGACCCAAAATCACGGTAAAAATGCCTTTTTTTTTCCGATTATCAGCTAAAGACGCCCATCTCTCCTCAGCTGATAACCACGCCCCAGTTCCGCCTCCACCACACCTCCAACACGCCCCCATCAACTTTATTCGTTTCCGCAATGGAGTGCAGTTGGAAACGCCCAAAATCAGCTTTCGATTATACCGATTTGGGCGCCTTTGCGAGACAAACGTCTATCTCCCGATTTAGGTCGCACTATAGGCGTTTTTCTCTTTCGAATATAAGCTGGATAGTAACATAGTAGATGATGGCAGATGAAGACCTTTATGGTCCATCCAGTCTGCCCAACAAGATTAACTCATTGTATGTGCTACTTTATATTTATAGAAGACCTTGATTTGTCCTTGCCATTTTCAAGGCACAGACTGTAGAAGTCTGCCCAGCACTAGCTTTACTTCCCAATTGCTGGTGTTGCCACCCAATCTCTGCTAAGCTTCTGTTGATCAATTCCTTCTGAACAGGATTTCTTTGAGTTTATCCTATGTATTTTTCAATTCTATTACCGTTTTCATCTGCACCATCTTCTGTGGGAGGGCATTCCAAGTATCCCCCACCCTCTCCATGAAAATAATACTTCCAGTGTCTCACATTGCCCTTTAACAATTTTGGCCTATTCTTCCATATGGAACATTTGCAGACATATGCTCATATGAATAGCATGCATCAGGTTTTGTCAGACTTCTTCAGCTTAGGGCCCTTGAAAAAGAGTATGCGATGTTCATCTGAATGGCCCCAAATGTTTCAACCTTTTCTAAATATTTGAGGATCCAACCTTCCATTGACAGATAAATAGTCTATAATTGAAAAAAGGTTGAAGACTACAGCAACTCTACATAGAAGTACTCATCCTACCAAGAACACCCCCAAGAACTAACCAGAAATGTAGATGCTATTTGTGACTTCATTCATAAAGATCTGCAGGCCTCTGTCACTGCAGTTGATATGATGGTTCATGCATTAACCACTGGGGAAAAAAATGAATGAGGAGTGATAGAAAAGAAGAAACTACTGCTCTCTAAAATGAATATTGTTGCCTAATATTTCTCCAAACAGCATCTGGATGACTCAGAAAACCTCTATAAGAACAAAGAACCAAAGTATAAAGACAAAACAAATGTGGGAAACCCTATTAATATCTCAATATTATAATAAGAAATAATAGTTCCCTTCTATCATAATATTTCTAGTCTTATCTTGCTGTATGGAAAAAAAAAACATAATAATAATAATAATGGTGGGGAAATTATAATCCTTAAAATTATTAGGTGGAAGGTGGAATTCTCAAAAATATAACTCACCCATGCGGGGGTATCACTGCAAGGCGGATTAACACCCTAGAAAGTGGACAAGCTTCTCAATCATTCAATATCCCCTAGTGGAGATATTCAATAATTGAGAAGCTTGTCCACCCTCTAGGGTGGTAATCCACCTTACACTGGATTTCCTACCATTTTGTTTCTACGACCATAGCAAGTACTGTGCATATGTCTGAAGGAAATGAAAGTACCAGTACATATCTGCATATGTTCTGTGCATAAATATTAGGAATGTCATTTGCAATAATATAGGAAATGTCAACAACACTTCCTGTGTTACCACATGCATTACAAAAAAAAATGATCTAATTCAATCACCACTTAGTCTTTACTTCAGCAGTATCATTCAAGTTACACTGCTTACAAATAAGCCTTTCTTCCTAACTTCAATCATATAACTAAGGAGAGGGAAAGACTTCAGACGCTCGATACCCCTACTCGATATTTAATAGTGGGTATCGTGCTGCTCAGCATTTACTGTTGAAAATAAATTTTTCTTTATGTAAACTTGCTGGCGAGCATCCTCACGAGCCGGAAAAACCTCTCCAATATTCATATTATTCATAACATTCTTATCAAAAACGCTCTGGCACTTATCTGTTATGCGGTTTGGACTAATGGGTAACCCCCAACAGCGAGCTAGCTAGCAGTTTTAGGCTGCACTAATGATTAGCGTGTGCTAAATGCTAAAGACATCCATAGAAATATATGGGCATCTCTAACGTTTAGTGCATGCTTATTTGTAGCGTATGTTAAAAAAACGCTAGCACACCTTTGTAAAAGGACCCCTCAGCCACCAGTGTGCAGTTCTACCGCTTAGCTTTTTGCATCAACCTCTGTGTTCGGAAGGGTACTGAAGGAACCAGGAAATAAATGGGTAAGGCTTTTGACAAATACAGTAAAATAAGCTGAAAGGCTGTGAAAATATCAACTGTAGGCTTTGCAGATGGAAGATCCATATAACTTGTTTTTTTTTCTTTTTTTTTCACAACAAATACATTTAAGAATACAGCATTGTCTGTTTTATTATAGCATTTCTTTGTACTTGGCCCTTGAGGCTATTAACAAGCAATGCAGTTCTTTTCCCTGACAGCTAAAGGCAAACAATCAAGCAGGATATTTCAGTACTGAGTATTTGTATACTATAATTGGATGTTATGTATGAAAGTAGGAGAGGAGCTAGTATCGTGATCTTTGACTATATGCATCTGTAAGTACTTGTAATGGCTCCCTTCTGATGGGAAAGTAGCAGCAACTTGGAAGGCTAATCTATTCTGACTTTCTTAAAATCTGATTAGGATGCTTCTGTTAACTTGATAAAAATGCTATGATCACAAAAGTGTCTGATGTGACAGCATACCCTGCAGAGTGTTAGGAAAGAAGGGCAATAAAGTCACCTTCAAAACAACAGCTTGAAAAAAAATATTAAAAGCCTTCATGACAAGGAAATAATTTCTTTATCCCTTCTATGGTATCAATGAAGTATGAACATTTTCCCTATTTTTCAAAGATAATCTTATCTTGCTTCTGTGTTGTGTGACTATAATCATTTCTGCTTTACCAATATATGGGTTGCTTCTGCATCTAACCATTTTGAAGCCATTTCTGCATAGGATGTCTTGGTCAGCAATGGGATGTTCACAGTTTCCCAGCTATTTCATGCAAAGACTGCTGACCATGGAGTAAATTGTAAAACACATATAGGTCTGCAAGAAATATATGTGCATTTCCTTAAAAGTGCAGTGGGTAAATTCATTTTATAATACAAATACAAAAATGGTTAGCGGCATTTGGCAGCTTACTCATGTGTCATAAGATCATAAGCATTGCCATACTAAGACAGACTGAAGGTCCGTCACAACCAGAATCCTGTTTCTAACAATGGCAAGCCAGGTCACAAGTAACTGGCAAAATCCCAAAAGAATAAAACAGATTTTATGCTGCTTATCCAGAAATAAGCACTGGATTTTCCCAAGTCCATCTTAATAATGGCTTAAGGACTTTTAGGAAATCATCCAAACTTTTTTTTTAATCCTGTTAAACTAACTGCTTTTACAAATTCTATGTCAACAAATTCCAGATTTTAATTACATGTTGAGTGAAGAAATATTTTCTTTGGTTTGTTTTAAATTTACTACTTAGCAGCTTTATTGCGTGCACTCTAGCTCTTTTATGATTGGAAAGAGAAAACAAGAGATTCACGTTACCTGTTCCACTCCACTCAGTATTTCATAGACCTCTATCATATCTCCCCTCAGTCATCTCTTCCCCAAGCTGAAGAGTCCTAGCATCTTTACCCTTTCCTCATAGGGAAGTCATCCCATCTCCTTTATCATTTGTATCACCCTTCTCTGTACCTTTTCTAATTCTGTTATAGCTTTTATGAGGTGCAGTGACTAGAACTGCACACAATAATCAAAGTGTGGTCACACCTTGAAGTGATACAAAGCCATTATAGTATTCTCTTTAGTGAATACATATATTCAATGTCACTGACTATACATTTTTCCATCAGCAAGCAGAACTAAGTCAGGCACACAAGTGGGTGATATCATCCGATGGTGCTGGGATAGAACTGCTCTCCCAGAGCTCAGAACTTGGAGTAAAGTTCTGAGCGTGTGTGGCTCTTACCCTATGAAATGGTCTCCTCTGCTTCTCAAATTTGTTTCTGCCACAGCGCTATCCCAAGAAATTTTCTATTGGCATTATTTCTGCTTAAATTTTCAGTTTACTATTAAAGTTCTTTGATGTCTCGGCCTTTCACAGTACAGTGAATAGTTTTTCATTCTCAGTCCATTATCTTTTCACCTATGCCATCTTTATTCAGGAATCTTCTACCTAGTGGATCTATATGTATTTTGTCATGACTGTAGAGATCCCCGCCTCAACTTTGAAGATTGTATGATTTGCATGGTTATGCCTATAGCTCAAACACATGACAGGATTGAACATCTTTGTTGTCATTTGAATCACTTTTGTGACTTTTTCTGTGGCAGTATATCAGACTACTCAAGTAATGCGGCAAATACTTCCATTTCTCACTTACCTGGGAGCTCTATCTTACAAAAACACCTCTCACTTGTGCAGAGGTAGACCAGAATTTATGGAGGCTACTCTTCTTATTCTACTCAATTGGAGGTAGCAGATTCATTAGCTGTTTCCCTTGTGCACAGTGGTGCGGGATTTCAACAGTTTCTTCTGCACAATCATTCCATCACTCCCTGTGCAGCAGCCTTGAACATGATTTGCAATGCTGCACAATCAACCACAATCACCAATTGTGGTTGATTGTGCAGCATCTTCCTTCCTCACAGAGTTCCAGGTCGATGCTCAGTCTATGCCATCTCACACTGTGCAAACCATCCCTGCTTTCTGTATGCAACAACATCACCATATCATTTTAAATTATGCTCTGAAAAGAGGGCTGGGCAAGAAATGAATAGGAACACATTAAATCTGTGCAGTCAAGATGCTTTGTATCGACTCTTTTCTGTTATCTCACTCTAATTATTTGTAACATTGGCACTTGCATCCACTTCTGTACTCACTCACAAATTAAACCACACAACTACCATCATTCATGGAAGAAAACTTGGCCACACCTTTATTTCAATATCAACCAATCAAAAAATAATTACAAACTACTAGTTAACAAGCAACTTTCAAATGACCTTACCATCTATGTTGCTTATGTTGCTAGTTGATGCTGAACTAGCTGCCCAAATTCCATCAAATATATTTAGTTATTCATCATATGTATTCCTTTGAGACCTGTGGCATCGACAAGGCCTCAGCTCGGCTTGTGGATGTCTCGCACACAGGCATCACAAACCACAAAGAAAATAGTAATTCAGATTATAAATACAGGTCTCTTAGCAATTGTTTGTTGTCTTTACTCATCGCTGTGACCCCCTACCCCAACCCCAAAGAAACAATCCCACCAATACAAACAACACAGCACAAAATAAGAATGATGAACACATATTTCCAACAAAATTCAAAAACAAAACTAATAACCCCAAAAAGGGGCAGGATGGATGGGAGAAAAATTATCAAATTTAACACCTCCATGTCCGCACTCCAACTACTCGCCACCCTAGTCCTTCTTCACATAATATCTCATCAGCTTCAATGTTCTATTTCCTCCTTTCTGCCTTCACAAAATTTCAATTACATCCCAGCTTCCAATAACTCCTTCCTTCTTAGCACTCCTCCTAATACCCTTAATTAAATTCCGCATTAAGTTCCTCAAACCTCATCTTAAATGTCTTTAATTTAACTCCAATTTATTTTAATAAAATCTTAATTTTATACCCAGCAGCTCCACATAAATTAATTAACTTTGCTTTGATCTTCCAACCCTAATGCTTCTTTCTTGCAATATTTTATTTTTGTTACATTTGTACCCCACGCTTTCCCACTCATGGCAGGCTCAATGCAGCTTACCTATTGTATACAGGTACTTATTTGTACCTGGGGAAATGGAGGGCTAAGTGACTTGCCCAGAGTCACAAGGAGCTGCCTGTGCCTGAAGTGGGAATCAAACTCAGTTCCTCAGGACCAAAAGTCCACCACCCTAACCACTAGGCCACTCCTCCTCCATATAAACTTGAAACTAATTTCCATGCCACTAATCCTCCTTTTTCATTTGACTCCCTCTCTGCACCCAATCCCATATCATAAATGCCCTACTCAGATGGCATACACTTCAGCTGGAACGATGTCAATGTTATATTGTCCTTGGGTAATTCCTTGGGCTTCCTTTAGAAGTAGCCCTAAACAACAAAGAGAAATTTTAATTTGAGACCATAAATTTTACTATACACCCACTCTTTATTATTGGATTTTCAAAATTACTCACTTTATATGTACTCTAGTGATATCTCCTAGGGTGGCACCCAAAATGAAGTTTCAGACAAAAGAGGTCACCCAAGACACCTGTACGTCCTAGAAATACTATCAATAAAGCAGTCAGCGACTAGCTGCTTAGTACGTATCACATGATGAAACAAAACCAACTGCCTTCAGTGTTCAGACAAATTTAAACAAAGTATTAGCAACTTAAGCAGTTCATAATAATGTTTATAGCGTAATTGTTTCAGCTAACAGTAACAATGTTTATTGGTGGTGAACTAAATATATCAGTTATTGTCACTGTCTGAACCTCCCAGTGCCTCTGACATTTGTCCAGACAGAAATGACTTCCACTTCTGGAAACTTTGACCTGCATTCTGATGCAATCCAAAGAAGATATAACTTTTTTTTCCTTGCTTTTAGTGATGCAGTTATTGAAGTCTTGGATGAGTGCTGAAATTCACCATCTTCAGGAATGCTCAAGATGGCAACCTTGACGGACATACAGGTCTGCTTCTTGACATATTTTCTTCTTCAAAGAAACAAGATGGCAGACGATCTGCAAAAACCAATGTGGAGACAAACAAAGCAGATCAATCAATAATATGGTTCAAAACTTTATTTTCAGAAATTTGCCCCACACAGACTGTGTTTCGCCCACAAGGGCTGCGTCAGGGGCTCTATAAAAGCAAATAAAATCAAATACAATTAAAAACATATATATTTGTATAATACTATATCATAAAATGTTAATAATAAAAAAGAAACCATATCAGATATAAAAAATCAATCAAACACTTGGAAGGAAAAATCAACTATCGTTGAGGAAATAAACATTAATTATGTACATAAATACCTACATAAACCTATGTTTACAGACACACAAATTTGAGTAATACAAATAAAACATAATCATAAATTCTCTGTTATGCATGTGATAAATATCTGAAATAGAGATAACTGATTTAGATAACATAAGGACAATAGTCCAAACAATAATTAACATAAAATATCATTTATGCTTACATATATAAAAAATCAGACTCTCACAACAATTATAACAAAATACCTCATACAATTTTATCACTCAATAAAGCTCACAAAAATAATTATATAGCAATATATATTTATAATGTATTTAGAATGTCGGTTATAATTACATATATACAAAAAAGTAGATAAAATATTAAAGGGACCAAAATAAATCATATGATTTGATAAGACAACAGCCACACAGAAAAGATTCTATGGCAATACTTATTTAAAATGTCATTTGTTATCAGTTATCTCTTTCAGAGAAGAATGGCATATATGTTGGATGAATGCCTTAATAAGAGAAATCTCTTTCTTTAGTGTTACTTAAAACATACATAATCAAAATAATAAAAAAACAAACAAAAAAACCTATAGTAAGAGATTTCTCTTATTAAGGCATTCATCCAACATATATGCCATTCTTCTCCAGACCAAGCCTAATCTAAGGGACAATTTCTAGAAGACCAGTCTTGAAAGGGATATAGATTGTCACATCACCAGCATAAATAAAAATGCAGAACCCCGCTGCCTCCAGCCTTTCACCTAATAGAGCCATCATAACATTGAATAGGATTAGAGAAAGTGGTGAGCCCTGTGGCACACCACAGTCAGGAGA
Organism: Microcaecilia unicolor; assembly: GCF_901765095.1. Classification (NCBI taxonomy): domain Eukaryota; kingdom Metazoa; phylum Chordata; class Amphibia; order Gymnophiona; family Siphonopidae; genus Microcaecilia; species Microcaecilia unicolor. The sequence goes on from NC_044037.1 coordinate 62,074,019, forward strand.
CCAAGAAGGTGAGAGAGAACCTGACAACTTCACCTGATATGATCTAGATTTTAGGAAGCCACGGAATCATTGGTGGACCTTCCTACACAATCCAAACTGATTAGGATATGAGACAATGTTCTGTTGAGGATTAGGAATTAATTGTTTGATGGAGAGAAAACAGAGGGTAGGGTCAAATGGCCAATTCTCTCAGTGGAGGAGGGTGAATAGTGGAGTATACCAGGGATCTGTATGGGGACTGGTGCTATTTAACACATTTATTAATATCTGGAAATGGGAATGACGAGAGAGGTTAATGGAGGTAGGGTACACTGTTATGTATATTTAATATGAGTATTATTTGTATTCAATTGTTTTTTCTGTGTAATAGACAGCACTGTTAGCACTGTGTATTAGGAGTGCTTTTCCTATAGTTTGCAATAGCCTGTGATTGACTCCTTGTGAGCTTTCCCTATTGGCTGTTAGCTCTGAGCTAGGGTCAGCCCTCCCTCTCTGCCCCTGTGGGCTCGTGACTGAGCCCAGTTTTCCTTGCATGCCTTGGTGATCAGAAGCTATTCTAGGGAGCTGGTCCCCCCTTAATCTACTGTAAACCCATCAATAATTTTTATAATTTCCCCAAGTCATTCTCTATTTATTTTCCATGAGATTCTCCCCCTTATTCTCTTTTCAGCTGTGCTGAGGTTCTGGCCATCCCCTTGTCTCTGGGGTGGCTAGATACAGACTCTATGTGCAGAAGGAAACAATTCTCTTCTGAGCAACTGAACTGCAAGATATATTTTCTTTGTTTATCCTGAGTACTACAATAAAGAAGATTTGCTTAAGAATTGAGAGTTTACTGGTAAAGCTTCCACTTGGGGATAGTTTAAGATGTCTGTTGAAGCTACTCTATACTTTGCAGACAACACAAAATATTCAAAGATGTTAAAACACATGAAGATTGTAAACAATTGCAGAAAGACTAGGCATCCAAATTGCAGATTAGATGTGGAGGGAATGTTCGATTTACCATCTAAATCTCATTTTGGACATTTTCCTGAAAACATCCAAAACTTAAGTGGTGAACATAATGATTTTTGGACCAGAAAAATGTGTATCTTTTTGTTTTGTAAATGGCTATTTGCTAGATGTTTTAGTATGCCTATCTTTTTGGATCATTTTAGGAAAAAAAAAAGTCCAAAAGGAAAATGCACAAAAACGGGCCATTGGAATGTATGGGGGTTAGAATTCTTAGTAGGCTGGCCACATAGACAACCCAGCAGAGCAGTGGGACTCCTAGAGGGCACTGCAGTGGACTTCATATAAAAGGGTTCCAGGTACACATCTAACTATTACCCCCCCATATTGTATGATAAGCCCTCCAAAACCTACCAAAAACCTACTGTACCCACATATAGGGGACACCTACAGCCATAAAGGCTATTGTTGTGGTGTACAGTTAGGTACTGTATGTTTTTGATGGGTTTTGGAGGGATCACACTTTTCAGCACAAATCTACAAGTTAGAGTGGTATATGGGCCTGGGTTCCCTTCTCTATACTACACTGCACAGATCACTAGGCTACTCCAGGGATCTGCTTGCTGCTCTGCTATAACATCTGAAGTTGTCATGGAGGCCTCACTGCTCTGCTCATATGCTTGTGTGGCCAGTTTACCAATAATGCTTCCCCCCCCCCCCCCCCCCCCCAATATATCCCAAAATAGGATTTAGATGTCATATCAAAAATGGCCCTACACATACTTTTCCATTGGAAATTTTAAGGAACTATGTTCATGGAGTACTTGGAATTCCAAAAGAGGCTTTACCACAAACCTCTGAGGTTTATTTATTGCCATAGAAAAGGCGCTAGAATCCTAATCAGGAAGACCTTTCTGCTGATAGTCTGAATGCCACACAAATTTTGGAAACATCTTTGGAAGAGGAAGCAATATGACTTACCCTCTGAGTGACATTTGTTTTGGCTCCAGATAGACTGAGTCATGAATTATATTTTAGGAATTCAGAAAAGCTGGGTGGAAAAGTGTGGATTTTACCAGTTATCTATACTGAGATGTAGGAAAGAGGAATGCAATTTTTGTTAATGCGATCAGAAGCTTTGACTCTAGGCACTATTTTTTTTCTACATTTCCCTTGTAAATGTTTAATTCGATTGGATAGTAATCATTACTTATTCTATGACCCTAAGCAGCTTCTAGCTTTTCTTGATAATCGATAACCAGTCAGGGAAGTTGATTAATAACTCTATATGGAAGTTTAAAGTGGAATATTCCAGTCTAGGTCCTCTTCTTCTGTTTACTTTTTATTTTTTTTATTATTGAGTAATTGTGTATTAAGATCAGCAGCCTTAATTTCCTTATGGGACTGATCCCCCTCCCTTAATTGTGTGCTTATAAGAAAACATGGTGCTTTAATATTTTGAATTTATGATTAATATTATGGTTAAGGTTTTTCTTTTTTTTATATGGATATTAATTTATACATATGACTTTATTCCTCATGCATATTTATGCTTGTATATTCTTTAAATGCAAAGAAATAAAACAAATTAAAAAACTGTGAGTACTGTAGATATACACGTGCATATATTGGATACACGTGTATATGTTGGATACACAAGTTGAACCTGGACACCTTGTTGGGCAGACTGGATGGACCATGCAGGTCTTTATCTGCTGTCATTTATTGTGTTACTATGTGTAAGTACCAGCTTTTTTTAAAATCACTATTTACATACATTTCCCTTCATTCTATAACTTGGTGCCTAAATCTAAGCGTTATTTTCACACTTATATTATAGAACTAGTAAAAATGACCCGTTTCTGACAGAAATGAAACGGGCACTAGCAAGGTTTTCCTTGCAGTTCCAGCTTGGCCTCCTCTCTCCCCCCTCTCATGTGAATTTCAGGCCCCTCTCCCTGTGCTCTGAGTTCCATTCTCCCCTCTCCTTCGAGTTGCAGCTCTCCCTCCCTCGGTCATTGTCGTATGAGTTGCAGACCCCCGTCTGTGTCCTCCAAGTTCCAGGCCCCCTTCCCTCCCTCTCCTCAGAGTTCAAGGCCCACCATCTCTTCCCTGCCTCCCAACCTCTCATCCTTTACATGGGAGGGCAGACCAATGTGAATTGTGTTAGAAACCTAGGAATGGAGATTGTAAAGAGTATGTAGGACAGGCCCCAAAGGAACCCTGGGATAGGCCAGAATACCCCCGTTATAGGCAGGCATTCCCCAGGAAAAAACTAGAAATAAAGAACTACAACTCCCAGCATGCCCCAAGGGAGACCGGGGATAAGAGAAACTATGTGCATTCCCAGGAGTCTCCAGAGGAGGGCCGCAGGGGAAGGAATAAGGCTGATTCTCCAACCTGGTGGAAGAGGTGGTGGAACAGGTGGGTGGAGAAAGAGGAGCCACCAAAGAGCTTTAATGAAAGAAAGGGTGAGCAGCTGGGAGAAGGGCGGGGCGAGGAGAATATGGATTGGGCTCCTGAGGAGAGAGAGGCAGAGAGTGAGCCTTGCCCTATGGAGTTGACTGAACCGGAGAACACCCTGGAAGAGCCGATGGACTTTTCGGCTCTGGCTCAGCGAAAGCCAAGGAAGTAGCGGGGCCAAGCCAGGTCAAGCGGGAGGAGGTCAGGTAGGAGTATGACTGACCAAGAGGGTGGGACCCTAGGCTTTGAGCCCGCGCAAAGCCGTTACTGAACTGTGTTTTGAAAGCCTGGCTAAACTGAGCTGTGTTTTGCAAGCTTGGCTAGACCTGAACTGTGTTTTGAAAGCCTAGCTGGACTGAGCTATGTTTTTGAAGCTTGGCTAGAACTGAACTGTGTTTTGAAAGCCTGGCTAAATTGAGCTGTGTTTTGGAAAGCTTGGCTAGAACTGAACTGTATTTTGAAAGCCTGGCTAAACTGAGCAGTGGAGTAAGGCTTGGCTAAAAGTGAGCTGTGTTTTGGAAAACCCCGCTACACTGAACAGGGTTTTTCTTTTTTGTTGTTTGCTGCTACTCTTCCCCAGGAGGGAGGGAGAGGAAGCAGCTGTGGAAGCCTGGACTGGGAAACTAACCGGATTGAGAAAGGTGAATGATATCTGTGTTTTGTTTTGTGTTTTGGGGCCACAACTGAGGGAAGGAGGGAAGCCCCTCCTAGGCAATAAAAAGCTGCATTGTTCTGAGAAAAAAAAGGAGCAGTACTGAAAGGAGTTCTTCAGGCTGTGGAGAGCTGCAACCGCTGAGGGAAGAGGATCCACTTTACAATTGGTGTCAGGAGTGGGATCGCGTCGTGGACCTGTCGCTCGAGGAGGCCAAGACCAGCAGGACAGAAAAGCCCGACGGAGGGGCCAACGCTGAGAAAGGCGCAGACCCGTCTGGGGTTCCGGTAAGCGGGGCCTAGATTGGGGGAAATAAAGGGATCCTAGTAAAAGGGGAAACATAAGTAGTGAAACCGCACTTGGAGGTGTCCTCTGTTTTTTTCCCCCCCACCAGGAGTCGCTGTTCCGGAGCAAGGATGGACCCCAAGGAGATCTTCGCTTGGATGACGATGCAGTTCCAGAAACAGCAAGAACTGACGGGGAAGATGGTGGAAGACTCCTTGACGGCGGCACGAGAGCAGCAACAACCGGTGCTGAATATGCTCCAGGACTTTTTTCAGCGAGGGATCGAGGCTCCCAGGGGCGGTGGAGCCGGAGCAACTGGACAGGGGCCAGGAGGAAGCGGTGCGGTAGGACCTTTACCCCTGAACTCACTTACATGGGGAAAGTTGTCTGAGCAGGATAATGTAGATGATTTCCTGACCGCCTTCGAGAGGGTGGCAGTGGCCGCAGGGTGGCCACAAGAGCAGTGGGCCATGCGGTTAGTGCCTTCATTATCTGGGGAGGCTCTAGGAGCCTTTAGAGACTTGGCTCCTGGGGACGCTGCCATCTATGGGAGGTTGAGAGAGGCCATTAAAGACCGGTATGGACTGAGTACCCAGGCTTATAGGCGTAAGTTTCGGTCCACTAAATGGGAAAAGGGGGAAACCCCTAAAGCACTGGCCACTAGACTGATGGACTTGGTAAAAAAATGGTTGGAACCTGATCGCCACACCACAGGAGAGATTCTTCAAGAATTAGTAGTGGAGCAGTTCCTGCAGGGCCTTCCCAGGGAGATTAGGGCAGGATTGGTCCAAAGGGGCTGTAAGACGGTGGAGGCTGTGACAGCCGGGTTGGACTGTTATTTGGAAGCCCAACATTGAGGAGAACCTGACCTGGAGGGGGGTAAGCCCCGACCTGTGGGAGGCTGGGGTTCCAAAAGTTCCCTCTTTAAGACAGATCCCCAGGGGGGGGAAACCCGATTACGGCTGGGGGGGTAAAAAGCCCATAGTGCCCTCAGGCCCTGAAAGAAAGGCCCCCTCGTATGAAGGAAAAATCTGTTATAAGTGTGGGAAGACTGGGCACTTCCGGAGGGATTGCCCAGGTCGAGAGGGATGGACCTCGCAGGTTGCCCAAGGGTTTAGGCCTCGGTATACTGCTAAGGTGGAGGTTGAGGGTTTACCGATTGTAGCCATGTTAGACTCCGGGGCAGACCAGTCCATGATCTCCAGGAGGTTATGGGAACAAATAAGAAAGAGGAGGACAGGAGGTAAGGATACCTATGAGGGAGCAGTGGCTATTCAATGTATACATGGGGCCAGTACTCGTTATACCCTCCATAGGGTTCACGTGAAGGGGCCCACAGGGGAGATAGAGATAGCCGTGGCCGTTCTGCCCAGACTGCCACAGGAGATGATTTTGGGAAGGGACTGGCCCCCCTTTACCGAGTGTATTAGTGAAAAAAGAGTGTTGGTCACTACCCGCTCTCAGGCTCGGCAAGACCCTGAGACTGAGGAAGAGGGAATAGGAGGTATTTTTCCTTTTCAAGGGGAGGTCTTAGGGGAGCCGGGAAAAGAGAGAAAGGGGAAAGCTTTGAAAAAAAAGGAGCAGAGGGGCAGACGGGAGGCCTTGGAGCAGGCAAGAAAAGAAAGTTATCTGCCAGTGGCCCCGAAAGAATTGAGCGAACAGTTTCCCCAGTTTCATAGGGAGCAAGCCACGAACCCTACTTTAGAGTATGCCTGGGAACTGGCCCGACAGGGGGAGGGCCAGGAAGCCCCGGGGTTCATGATAGAGGGGGACATTCTATATCGCAGGGTACCCAATTGGGAGAACTCTGAAGCGGGGAGACAGCTAGTAGTCCCCCAAGCTTTCCGTCCCCTAGTAGTAAGGCTCGCGCATGATCACCCTTTGGGGGGGCATAAGGGCTCCCAAGCTACCCTGACTCAGATATTGAGCCGGTTTTATTGGCCAGGAGTTTATGGGGAGGTGGAGAGGTATTGCAAGTCCTGCCCCAACTGTCAGAAGGTGGCAGACCGGCTACCGCCTAAGGCACCGTTAAAACCCCTTGCTAGAGTGGAACAACCGGGGAGGAGAATAGCCATGGATATTATTGGCCCAGTAACAAAATCTCAGAGAGGCTTCCTCTACGTTTTAGTGGTTATGGATATGGCCACTAGGTACCCCTGGGCCATTCCTTTGAGAAGCATATCAGCGAAGGTCATTGCCAGGGAACTGATAAAAATCTTTTGTGAGGTGGGATTCCCCCAAGAAGTTTTGACCGACAGGGGGTCCAACTTTATGTCAAGTACCTTAAGGCAAGTGTGGGAGGCTTTTGGGATACAACATATCCGTACAGCGGCCTACCATCCTCAAACTAATGGGATGGTGGAACGTTTTAATAGAACTTTAAAAGGTATGTTAAAAAAAGCGTTAGGCGAGGATAGGACGGGTTGGGACCAACTGTTACCCTTCGTGCTATATGCCTACAGGGAGAAGGTGCAGGACTCATTAGGAGTGGCGCCTTATGAATTGATGTTTGGACGGAGGCCCAGGGGAATTTTAGATATTTTACAGGAACACTGGGTACCCCCGGACACCTCCGATCAGTCAGTGGTCGAATACCTACAGGATCTGAGGACCAGATTAGATAAGTTACAGGAATATTCCCAGGAAAGGCTTGAACAGAGCCAAAATCGGCAAAAGGAATATTATGATAAGGGTACTCGGGAGAGGGAGTTTGTAATAGGAGATAGGGTCCTTATCCTAATCTCGGAGGATCCTCATAAGTTTGCCTCTAGGTGGAAGGGTCCCTGGGTGGTGAGGAGGAGACTTGGGCCTCTTACATATGAGGTGGCGAACGAAAAGGGGCGGGTCCAAACCTTCCACGTTAACCTGATGAAACCCTGGGTAGCAAGGGTAGGCTTTCAAACCCGGGGAGATGAAAAGGAGGGAGAGGAGTTGGGACCGCAAATAAGAGATATTTTCAAGCCCGGTGAACCAGGGGTTAATCCCCGGTTGACACAAGTACAAAAGAAAGAGATAGGAAGGCTCTTGAAAGGGTTTGATGATGTGTTGACAGCCTGCCCTGGAAATACTCACCTAGTGGAGCATGACATCATAACGGAAAGGAGTAAAGTAGTTCGGCAAAAGCCCTATAGGCTGTCCCCCATGAAAAGGAGGGAGGTGATAAAACAGGTCCAGGAAATGTTAGACTTCGGGGTGATCGAAGAGTCAAATAGCCCCTGGTCAAGCCCAGTGGTGTTAGTACCAAAACCCAAAGGGGAGTGGAGATTCTGCATAGATTTCCGCCAGCTTAATAATATTTCTCAAGCAGATGCATATCCTATGCCCTATATTGAGGAGCTGGTGGACAGGCTAGGATCTGCACAATATCTCACCACCCTGGACTTGACAAAAGGGTACTGGCAGATTCCCCTTACGTCAGGGGCACAAGCTAAGACCGCCTTTAGTACGCCCATAGGCCTGTACCAGTTCAAAAGATTGCCCTTTGGCCTTAATTCAGCTGCTGCAAGTTGCCAGAGGTTGCTGGACAGGGTTCTCCGACCACATCAGGCATATGCCGCCGCCTATATGGATGATGTGGTAATACATAGTGGAGACTGGAACACCCATTTAAACCAGGTAGAGGCAGTGCTGCAGGCTTTTAGGGAGGCAGGTCTCACCCTGAACCCAAAAAAATGTTATTTTGCGCAGTACAGGGTGAAGTATTTAGGGTATGATGTGGGAAGGGGAGAGGTACGGCCCTTATTAAATAAGGTTAAAAGCATCCAAGAGTTTCCCAGACCAAACACCAAGAAACAATTGCGTAGATTCCTGGGGATGGTAGGGTATTACCGCCGGTTCATCCCTCATTTTTCCGCAATGGCCACTCCCTTGACTGACATGCTGAGAGGGAAGAATCCGGACCACTTGAGGTGGGGAGGGGAGGAGTTGAGGGCATTTGAACAGATGCAGAGGGCCCTGTGCCAGGAACCTGTGCTGAAAGCAGTTGATTTTGAAAAGCCCTTTGTCCTTCAAACAGATGCTTCGGGGAGGGGGTTAGGCGCAGTGCTGTCCCAAGAGCATGAAGGGGAGGAACACCCGGTGCTTTATTTAAGCCGGAAGCTCCTGCCTCATGAGGAACATTACTCCACCATAGAAAAGGAGTGTTTAGCCATACGATGGGCAGTGCAGGAGTGTAGTGTCTATTTAGAAGGGAGAAAATTTAAGTTGGTAACGGACCATGCTCCCCTAAAATGGTTGAATGTAATGAAGAATAATAATGGGAGACTAATGCGATGGTACTTAGCATTGCAGCCTTTCCAATATTCGGTGGAGCATCGTCCCAGGCGATGTTTAGGAAATGTTGATGCCCTGTCCCGGGTGGAGGAGGAGGAGGAAAAAGAATGCGGGGGTGGAAATTTAAGGGGGGGGGGTATGTAAAGAGTATGTAGGACAGGCCCCAAAGGAACCCTGGGATAGGCCAGAATACCCCCGTTATAGGCAGGCATTCCCCAGAAAAAACTAGAAATAAATAACTACAACTCCCAGCATGCCCCAAGGGAGACCGGGGATAAGAGAAACTATGTGCATTTCCAGGAGTCTCCAGAGGAGGGCCGCAGGGGAAGGAATAAGGCTGATTCTCCAACCTGGTGGAAGAGGTGGTGGAACAGGTGGGTGGAGAAAGAAGAGCCACCAAAGAGCTTTAATGAAAGAAAGGGTGAGCAGCTGGGAGAAGGGCGGGGTGAGGAGAATATGGATTGGGCTCCTGAGGAGAGAGAGGCAGAGAGTGAGCCTTGCCCTATGGAGTTGACTGAACCGGAGAACACCCTGGAAGAGCCGATGGACTTTTCGGCTCTGGCTCAGCGAAAGCCAAGGAAGTAGCGGGGCCAAGCCGGGTCAAGCGGGAGGAGGTCAGGTAGGAGTATGACTGACCAAGAGGGTGGGACCCTAGGCTTTGAGCCCGCACAAAGCCATTACTGAACTGTGTTTTGAAAGCCTGGCTAAACTGAGCTGTGTTTTGCAAGCTTGGCTAGACCTGAACTGTGTTTTGAAAGCCTAGCTGGACTGAGCTATGTTTTTGAAGCTTGGCTAGAACTGAACTGTGTTTTGAAAGCCTGGCTAAATTGAGCTGTGTTTTGGAAAGCTTGGCTAGAACTGAACTGTATTTTGAAAGCTTGGCTAGACCTGAACTGTGTTTTGAAAGCCTGGCTAAACTGAGCTGTATTTTGAAAGCTTGGCTAGACTTGAACTGTGTTTTTTTGAAAGCCTGGCTCAATTGAGCTGTGTTTTGGAAAGCTTGGCTAGAACTGAACTGTATTTTGAAAGCCTGGCTAAACTGAGCAGTGGAGTAAGGCTTGGCTAAAAGTGAGCTGTGTTTTGGAAAACCCCGCTACACTGAACAGGGTTTTTCTTTTTTGTTGTTTGCTGCTACTCTTCCCCAGGAGGGAGGGAGAGGAAGCAGCTGTGGAAGCCTGGACTGGGAAACTAACCGGATTGAGAAAGGTGAATGATATCTGTGTTTTGTTTTGTGTTTTGGGGCCACAACTGAGGGAAGGAGGGAAGCCCCTCCTAGGCAATAAAAAGCTGCATTGTTCTGAGAAAAAAAAGGAGCAGTACTGAAAGGAGTTCTTCAGGCTGTGGAGAGCTGCAACCGCTGAGGGAAGAGGATCCACTTTATAAGATGTATAACATTGGAGCTGGAAAATAAACTATAGAATTGTTTAAAAGATGAAGGCAGGGCCGTGCTAACACGGTAAGCGAGGTAAGCATGGCAGAAGAAGGCGGAACACAGCAAAGGGAAGGCTAGACGTCAGAAGCGCCGCCTCCTTCCCTGACGCTGCTCTGCTGGAACCGCCACCACGGAGGTAAATTTAAAAAGAAAAGGGATGTTGCGGGAGGGTGAGCGAGGTGAGCATGGTGCGGCGGTGCCCCCCAAAGGGAAGCAGCGTCAGGGAAGGAGGCGGCGCTCCCAACGTCTCTAGCCTTCCCTTCGCTGTGTTCCGCCTTCTTCTGATGTCAAGGATGACGTCAGAAGAAGGCAGAACACAGCAAAGGGAAGGCTAGACATCAGAAGCGCCGCCTCCTTCCCTGACGCTGCGCTGCCGGAACCGCCACGGAGGTAAATTTAAAAAGAAAAAAAAAGAAAAGGGATGTTGGGGGGAGAGAAGAGGGCAGGCAGTTGAACAATGGGAGCGGGAGGGCAGGGGAGAAACGAGAGCATGGATGCGAAGGGGGGGCATGGATGCGAAGGGGGGGAGAAGAGGGCAGGCCAGGCTGGGACATGGGAGTGAGAGGAGAGAGAGGAGCATGAATGCGAGGGGGGTCATGAAAGAAAGAGAGGGGAATTGCTGGATAGGGATGAATGGAGGGGGCAGGGGACAGAGGAGCATGGATGGGCATGGATTGGGAGGGCAGGGCTCAGGGAGAGAGGGGAATTGCTGGAAAGGGTTGAATGGAGGGGGCAGGGGACAGAGGAACATGGATGGGCATGGATTGGGAGGGCAGGGCTCAGGGAGAAAGGGGAATTGCTGGATAGGGATGAATGGAGGAGACAGATGGGCATGGATGGATATGGATTGCAGGGCAGGGCTCAGGGAGAGAGGGGAATTGCTGGATAGGGATGAATGGAGGGGGCAGGTGACAGAGGAGCATGGATGGGCATGGATTGGGAGGGCTGGGCTCAGGGAGAGAGGGGAATTGCTGGAAAGGGATGAATGGAGGGGGCAGGGGACAGAGGAGCATGGATGGGCATGGATTGGGAGGGCAGGGCTCAGGGAGAGAGGGGAATTGCTGGAAAGGGATGAATGGAGGGGGCAGGGGACAGAGGAGCATGGATGGGCATGGATTGGGAGGGCAGGGCTCAGGGAGAGAGGAGAAATTGCTGGACATAGAGGGGAGGGAAGAGAGATGAAGGAGATGAAATGAGGGAAAAGGAAGAAAGGAGAAAAACTGCACATGGATGAAGAAAATAGGCAGAAGCTGAGGACCAGAAATGAAGAAGAAAGGAGGAAAGGAAAGAAATAAATGGAAAGGAAGCCCTGGAAACGGAGTTAAGAGGACAGATAGCAGCAGAATCAGATACTGGGCCAGCATGATCAGAAAAAGAAAGTCACCAGACAACAAAGGTAGAAAAAAAATCATTTTATTTTCATTTTAGTGTTTGGAATATGTCCACTTTGAGAATTTACATCTGCTATCTTATTTTGCAATGTATAGCTATTTGTTTCTAAGAATATTGCTGACAATTCCTGTCAGTGTGGCAAGTGGTGAGCGATCATTTTCACGGGGGGGGGGGGCGCCGCCGCCGCCAACTGATAGGCTGCAGGGGGGCGCCAGAGACCCTAGGCACGGCCCTGGATGAAGGGAACGCAGAAATTGTAAAATGTTTATTAGAAATATAATGTTTGTTTACATTTGCAAGATTTCTTTATAAACAACATTTTTTGTGAAAACTTTGTTATAATGAGGGAAAAACTTTCCTTGTTCAGGATGATCTATGACTTTTACAATTGCATCAGAAGATTTTCAAACTCGTGAAAATGCTACATACAGTTGGCCATGTGTAAACACTGGTTCTGGTAGGAAAATGCCAACATTTTCAAATGTTTGTCCATGTGACTTGTTAATTGTCATAGCAAAAGCCAATTTCAGAGGAAATTGTTTTTTACATAATGTAAATGGGAGGTCAGTGTTAGATGGTGCTAGTTCAATATGTGGTATAAAAACAGTACTCCCTGCAGCTGACCCAGTGATTACTTGGCTAATAATAAGGTTAGGTTTCAAGTATTTGACTATTAAGTGAGTACCGTTACATAAACCTGTCTTGGTATTTAAATTCCTCAGTAGGATAATTATGGCTCCAATTTTTAAATGCAGTTTATGGCAAGGCATTCCAGTTGGAGTTTGTTCATGAAGGAATTCTATAAGGTATAGCTGATGTTTCTCATGATTGGAGTAATGAATGGAGTCCGAACTTAAATAAGTAACTGTCTCACCTTCTAAAATATTTAGAACAGCCTCATTTATCTTGTCTACAAGTGCATTTTTGGGGCAAAGAATAGCCTTTTTAGAAAAGTTAAAAACAGTATCTGCGGTAAGTTTTTCACCAAACACAGCATTTACTATATTGCCATCACAAATGTGCTTCTGTGGGATTTTGATATTATGTTTGAAACCATCTGGACATGGAAAATTTCCGTCTGCTAAAGTAATTAGCCACTTGTTGAAATCTGGATCTACAGAGCGGACATTGTTGTTTAATTTTATTATTTTTATTTTTTCCCATAGTTGATTTAATTTAATGGTTGCTTCAATAATTTGAGCTCGGTGACCGTGTGGTACAACTGGTAGAGTTTATCTAAAATCTCCACCAAGGAGAATAACTCCCCCCCCCCCCCCCCCCACCAAGTGGTTTCTGATTGTTCATGATGTCTTTGAGGAGTCTATCTACAGCAGTAAGTGCTATACTGGGTGCCATAGTTGATTCATCCAAAATAATGATTTTAGCATCTCCAATGATGGCAGCATCATTTGGTGTTAATCTGATACTTGATGTTGACGTTTCGAGTAGAGGAACAGGTAACTTAAACTGTGAATGATAAGTTTGTCCTCCTGGAAGGAGGTTTGCAGCAATTCCTGTAGAAGCAGCAGGTAGTGCAATTCCTCTATCTCCTCAGATGTAGCTCAAGATAGTGTTATACGTATATGTTTTTCCACTAGCACCAGGACCGTCTAGGAAGAAGCACGTGTGGGTAATGTTTTTTGTATTGCATGCAGAAGTATAGTATGACATGCTCCCCTTTCCTCATTGTTTAGGTTTTGAAGCATTTGTTGAGCTTTACAGTTTTTATCTGCAACGTTGAAGGCAAGTTTAGGATCTTCTATTCTCTGGATGATTGTTGGTAAAACCAAAGTGTTAAAGTTTTTTTCCATGTGTAGTCAGAACGTCCTGGATTTTGTGAAGGCACAATTGTTCACAAACAGAGCAATCACCTTGGCAACCATTGATGTGTTGAAAATCTTGTATCAAAGCAAGTTTGTATTTTTGGAAATTTTGTAATGCATTTGATGTTACGGAAAAAACACAAATGTATGCAAAAAGGTGTCTGAGTTCCTGAGGCATGCTGCATGTGACTGCATCATCTAAGGTGTTCTCCCACAGAGCTTCATCCTCAATGAGGCCCATTTTCTTGGCTGCATCTTGAAATGTATTATAAAGAATACGTTGAACTGTTTTTAAGTCTTCAAATGACTTTGCACCTGGTTGGTGTAGTATTATTAGCCTTAAACAGTAATTCTCAGGGTCTGCACTTAGGGGCCCTTTTACTAAGGCATGCTGAAAACTGGCCTGCGCTGGTATAGATGCATGCTTTGGATGTGTGCAGGTCCATTTTTCAGCGCACCTGGAAAAAAGGGCTTTTTTTTGTGGCCAAAAATGGACGTGTGACAAAATTAAAACCAGCACACATCCATTTTCAGCCTGATACCTTACCACCACCCATTGAGTTAGCAGTAAGGTCTCATGAGCTAACCGGGTGGTAAATATCAGTGTGCACAAACTGCCGGATACCACCGGGTAAGCGCCACGCAGTAGAAAATAGAAAATATTTTCTATCGCATGTTTTGGACGCATGTCAAAAATGGAATTACCACCCGGGGCACAGGGTAACTGGGCAGTAGTTCCAATTTGACTTGCATTAGATGCACATAGGCACCTACACACTTTAGTAAAAGGGCCTCTTAGCACATAAATACAATGATGCATTCAAAGGGGAGGTACATGGGCGGGACCAACATTTAAGCATATTGCCTATAGAAAACTGTATATTATATTCTAAAGTGCCATATTTAGGCATGCACAATTATGCCTGTATTGACATGGCATAAGTGGGTGCACCAAAACGTTGGGGCATAAATGCCAGCTGACACTAGTATTGCTTAGTGGAATCCTGGCATCCAGATGTTGTTATAACATTAGTGCTCAGCATGCTGTGTCTGGGTACCTAGTTATAGAATGGTCACACTGGGTATTTATAAATACAGCTATTTAAATGTGTATATGTTGCTCATGCTTTCAGAAATGACCTCCTAAATGTGTAAATTATGTGAATGGAAGCCCCATTTTGTATAGAAGCTCCAAATGGGAAATGGGATATAGAGATTAGAGAGAAGCTTGACCAGAACAAGGCTATATGGGCAGGGACTGAGGGATTAATCCTATGAAAGATTATAATAGGGATTGAACATAGAACCTCCAGCACAGTAGCATGAGGGCAAAAAAACAGTGCACAAATCAATAAGCAGCAGAGCCAAGGAACAAAGTTCACTCGACGCAGTGTGGCAAAAGTCCCACTTACAGATTGTCTAGGGCAGATGAAGGACAGTGGAGCTGCCCTAATCCATATGGATGGAGACCTATCAGGGGACGTGGTATGTGGGGGCCAGGACCTTCATTAGTAGGATCAAGGGTGGTTTTATGATGCAATAGCTAAGGTAAATGTCCATAGGCGCCCCGTATAAGAGGCTTGGGGAGGCTAAGCCTCCCCAGCCCGCCACTGCCCCGCCCCCCGCCGCTGCCGCCGCCCGCCGTACCTTTAAATATTATAGTTTTGCTGGAGTCGCGGGCAGCCGGCATTGAAGACATCGGCAGGCTTACGCCGGTTCCAGCAGCCTTCCCTTCCCTCGTTGCAAGTCGGATGATGGCTCCGCCCTCATAGAAACAGGAAATACGTCAGAAGAGGGCGGAGCCATCATCTGACTTGCAACGAGGGAAGGGAAGGCTGCTGGAACCAGCGTAAGCCTGCCGATGTCTTCAATGCCGGCTGCCCGCGACTCCAGCAAAACTATAATATTTAAAGGTACGGGGGGGGGCAGGAAGGAAACAGGGTAGACGGGAGAGGAGAGGAGAGAAGGGTTGCTGCACATGGTGGAAGAAGGGGAGAGGAGAGGGCAGGGGAGAGGAGGGTTGCTGGATGGAGGGAAGGGGAGAGGAGGGTTGCTGGACATGGTGGAAGAAGGGGAGAGGAGGGTTGCTGGATATGGTGGAAGAAGGGGAGAGGAGGGTTGCTGGATGGAGGGAAGGGGAGAGGAGGGTTGCTGGACATGGTGGAAGAAGGGGAGAGGAGGGTTGCTGGATGGAGGGAAGGGGAGAGGAGGGTTGCTGGACATGGTGGAAGAAGAGAGGGCAGGGGAGAGGAGGGTTGCTGGATGGAGGGAAGGGGAGAGGAGGGTTGCTGGACATGGTGGAAGAAGGGGAGAGGAGGGTTGCTGGATGGAGGGAAGGGGAGAGGAGGGTTGCTGGACATGGTGGAAGAAGGGGAGAGGAGGGTTGCTGGATGGAGGGAAGGGGAGAGGAGGGTTGCTGGACATGGTGGAAGAAGGGGAGAGGAGAGAGCAGGGGAGAGGAGGGTTGCTGGACATGGGTGGATGGAGGGGAGGGTAGGGGGGAGAGGAGGGTTGCTGGACATGGAGGGGGAGGGAGGAGGGAGGAAGGAGATGAGATGACAGAAAAGGAAGAGAGTAGAAAAACTGCACATGGATGAAGAAAATAGGCAAAAGCTGGATCCACTGGACAGTCAAGTTTGCGGAGGACCCAGCTTTTACTTACGGATGTAGCACAAGAAATGAAGAAGAAAGGCGGAAAGTAAACAAATAAATGGAAAGAAAGCCCTGGAAATGGAGTTAAGAGGACAGATAGCAGCAGAATCGGATACTGGGCCAGCACAATCAGAAAAACAAAGTCACCAGACAACAAAGGTAGAAAAGATCATTTTATTTTCATTATAGTGTTTGGAATATGTCCACTTTGAGAATTAGGTGTTCAACATTAAAAGTTTATTTACTTATTTATGACATTTTATCCCACATTAAACATGAATTAGGATGTTTTGTGGCTCTACACGAGAATTGTGATATTATGATCCCTTGTTTCAATATTGTTGACGGTCTGCATTTTCCGTATGGGTGGTATATTGGTGTATTAGGTTCTACCCAGTGTAATATTTATGGTACAGTAAGGTTCAGAGTGTGTTTTTGCACAAAGTTGTGCATAGTGTTTTGCAGTTGAGCGATTGTGGTTAGTATATGCTTTGAGCAACCACTTTATTCTTTGACATATGATACATAGCTAATATCTAAATTTAATAAAAGGTATTAATTGTGACATTTATTTTTTTTTTCTGTGTGTGATCAGACAAGTATGGATTTAAGCTCCACCCCTGGCCCCACCCCTAACCCTGCCCCCTTTAGCCTCCCCAAACAGTTGGGCCACCGACCGCCTATGTAAATGTCTATTGGTAGCACAAGCACACCTGTACTATTGGCAGCCTGAGAGTTAGCATGTGCTAACTCCATGTGCAATCCACAGTTCACTCCCATTCTTTGCTAATAACTCTGTCCCATAACATGGCCTGCAGTTAGACCACAAATTAGCACATGCTCTCATGCCTGCATGGAAACAATTACCATGATTGTGTGTTAACAGCAAATGCTGACACACTTGCAAACTACTTAATACACTTCAGTAAAGAGGCCATTATGTTCATATGGTTTGTACCATCTCTGATAGTTACAAAGAAGAACAGATAAGCTTTAATTGTGCACTGATTGCTTGAAAGAAGCATAACTTTCAAAATCTAGCTACCAGTGTAAAAAGAAATAAATATCACCTGCAACTTGTTTGTTGACTATTAATCTTCTAAGTAAGAACAACAGTGCAAATGCCTTTATTTACCATTCAGGCAAAGCAAATTCAAACAGTTTAGCAGATAGACCACTTATACTAAAATACAAATCTTACAAATACAAATAATAAATCTTTTACTACAATACTCCCACATGCCACTGGAATATTTACTCTTCTAAGAAGTGCCTGCAATGAATCTGAAGAAGTCACTACTTTTCTGGTGACACCAGATGACTTATGCTGTACCTTTTGAAACATTTTCCAACTTTATTGTAAGAAAAGAAAAGAGCTTGTTTAAAAAGGTTAAGGCTCCAGTTTGAATCTATATCCTTCAAGTACTGAAACATTTTTTTTTTTAAGTGTCTGTTTCTAGTCATTTGACATTTAAATGATGAATTTGAATTTCTTCAAAAAAACATGTTTAGACATATATTTAACAAAAATTGCAGCAAAACATTTAATCACCTCCCTTTGGGCCCTGCCATTTGGGTGCCTATACACGTGAACACAAAACTTTTGGGTACCCAAATGATGGTGTCTACGAGTCCTGCTTCGGAGAAGCATGAGCCTGCAACAGGAGCTTTGTGGTCCCCAGTGAGGTCAGTAAGGTGCCACTGGTGTTGGACAGGTGGCAGACTTGACTGACAAAAGATTTTGGGGGCAGCAAGCTCAGGCAGAAGTTTTCCAAAAGGGTCATAGTGGTAGGAGGTAGGATCTTAATCGCACCAGTTGTGACCAGGACCCCTGAAAACTCATCAGTTTGAAATGGGACTTGTCTCATGGCTCCCATGACCGAGTAGTAAGGTAGAAATTTCATTGTTCTCTCTGTAGGCCGCCTCGATATTAAGAGGTTCTAAGTGTACCCAGTGCAAGTTGCTCAGGCAGGGAGCACTGCTGAGTAGGCAGGACTCCTGGACTTTACTTCAGGCTAGGATCTCAGGGACAGAAGGGTGCAAAATGTTGCATACACCCCCGAGACCTGCAACATCAGCAGCTCCACCTAGGGAGGCACACTCTCCAGGGAAGAGTTGAGGCCCCTTGCCATTAATAAGTATATCTAGGGGAAAGCAGGGCTCATGCTGCATAAATATCACCTGATCTCCACATCAGCTGAGCTGATTTCAGCTCTTGTGTCATTTGGCCTGTACCTTTTGTGCTACTCCCTTGTGGCGTTGATTGCTTCTTGGTGTTGTGTTGTGCTGGACTGGGTGCCATGGGGATCACAGTCACTCTCTGCTGCACCAATTACTCAGAACTCTTCTCTCTGCACCAGATTTGGTGCCACTGTTTTCAACCTTCTTTTTCATTTAAAGGTATAAATTCATGGCTTCATGTCATTTTTATCACCGACATCCAAATGTCACAAGTGCCAAAATGATGGTGACAAAACAGCTGTGCCTGAACGGCAGAACCTAAGCCATGCCCCCATATCACATCCCTTTCTCCTGGTTTCTCTATCAATCCCCTATCTCCTTCTTTTAGGATTCTTTCTTTCCTATTTCATCTCATACTTTTTTCCCTTCAACATATCACCTATTCCTTCCTTCCTTCCGTTATATTTTCTTTCCTGACTCCACTTATGCTGCCATGTTTCTGCCACTAGCTCCCAGTAGCTAAGAACATAAGTGTTACCACACTGGGATAGACCAAAGGTACATCAAGCCCAGCATCCTGTTTCCAGCAGTGGCCAATCCAGGTTACAAGTGCCTGGCAAGATGATCCCAGAACAGTACAATACATTTTATGCTGCTTATCCTAGAAATAAGCAGTGGATTTTCCCCAAGTCCATCTTATTCATGGCGGTTTACAATGATCTATATGAGGTTGAAGCTAAAGTGCTGGAGAACTGTATCTTTATAGTTGGACCATATTGCAACTATTAATAATATTTTAATGTAGGATTAATGGTAGAATGTGAAACAGAAGATGCAATCTGTTAGAATAGTTTATGTGTATTGTATCATACCTATTTTAAAATGCAATTAAGTTGTTTTTAATTTAATTCTCCTAGAAGGATCTCACCTGTTAAAATAATTTTAGCATAACTGCTACTTTTCACAAACCTATACCCTGTCAAATAATTTAAAGTCACATAAAAATAAAAAAGACAAAAGCGTAGCATTACAGCAAAGTCAATGCAGATTCAAACAAGTAACATGAACTAGAAGAAAAATAAACTATATAGGGCTACAAGAATGCTAGATAGAAGCAGAAAGAAATCAGACTGTTGAGTAGAAAGATTATTGGGAAATGTGTCAAAAATATATAATTCTTGACACATCATGGCAGGTATTACAGCTGTTTTGTAACTCTTCTAATGAGAAATGAAATTATAGGTGTTACCTGCAGTTTTAATGAAGTGCAATGCATCAGCATTAAAAGTATAAGTTATTTTCACAGTCAAAGCTAAACGTGAGAGTTTGTTCTTGTAAATTAAAACATCAGTAAAAACCCATTTTGGGCACAAGCAAAATGAAAACTTTTCAAAAGCTTATAAGTTGGTTTGATCCTGAAATGTGGTAATAGCGTAGATGGCCACAGATAAAATGAGGAGACGGAGCCAGAATTCAGAGGAAGCAAATTTAATTACTTAGCTATAGTAGAATCTCCAACATCGAGACTCATTGAATATAGTGATTTAGGCTTAGGAGATTACTTCAGGCCCATGGGGATGCATATCTGTTACTGTTTTTGACTATGCAGCAGTGGCAGCATCACTACTTACCACAGGCTGTGCCATGAATAGTGCACACTCTACAAGAGAGCACCCTTTTGCCCAGTGAAAAGGTGTCATTATTGACAGAATTGCCCCAAAATGGAAAAAAAAATCTCATAAATGACACAGGAAGTTAAATGAAACAACATTTGTGGTCTCTCCACCTCTAAGAGCTATTTCAATGATAGTAGCAGAACAGACTGCACTAGAAATTCAATGGTTGAGTAACTCAGTGGGGCATTTTTGAAATGACGTCTAAGTCCAACTTTAGATGTTTTCCAAAAAACATCCAAAATCTGAATAAGAAATAAATTCATTTTCCAAAATACTGTTTCTAACAAGGTTTTGTGCTTTGGATGTTTTGTTTTTTGGTCCATTTTGAAAACAAAAATGCCCAAGTGTAAAATGTAGAAAAATCAAACAATTGGGATGTAGGAGGGGCCAGCATTTTTAATACACTGATCTCCCAGACATCCCAGAAGATAAATGGGGCACCATAGTGGATTTCAAAAACATGTTCATAGGTACACATCTCACCATTGCTCCCTTATCTTGTCTGCTGAGTCCCCCAAAATCTACCGCCCACAGCTGTACACAATAGCCCTTATGGATGAAGGGGACACCTATATGTGGGTACAGTGGGTTTCTGGTGAGTTTTGGAGGGCTCATAGTTTCCACCACAAATGTGACAGGTAGAGGGAGATAGGGACCAGAGTCCCCCACACCCTGGTGCACTACACTGCACTGACAACTACATTACTCCAGGGAATTTGCATGCTGCTCTAATAGACCTGGTTCTAACATCTAAAGCTGTGTTAGAGATTGCTAAATCATACTTGTATTCACATTTGTGAGGGGTGTTAGGGGGTCATTGACCACTGGGGGGGTATTGGGGGGTCACCCCTGATTCCCTCTACTGGTCATCTGGTCATTTAGGGCACTCTTTTGTGCCTTATTCATTATAAAAACAAGTCTAGCTCAAAATGTCTAAGTTTTGGTCTTGGATGGTTTTGTTTTATTCCATTATGGCTGAAAAATGTCCAAGTGTTAGGAACACCCAGATCCTATCTCTAACATGCCCCTGACATGCCCCCTTGTGATTTGAACGCACTTCTGATGGACTTCATAGAAAATCTTTTAAAAATTGGTTTTGAAAGAAAAATGTCCAAATGCAGATTTATGCCACTTTTTTGATGTTTTTCTATTTTGTCTACTGCTCACGTCTACGTGAGATTTTCCTCCTCTCTTTGTTTGACTTCCTAGTGACTTCACTCCAGATATTAGCTCAAATTTAATCACGTTGTGATCACCATTTCGCAGTGGACCCAACACCATTAATTTTTGTACTAAGCCCTGCATTTCCACCAAGGACTAGGTCTTAAAATTTGCTTATAAATTATAACTTGCTGTCAATTGTTTGCGATTGAGGAAACAGCACTCCAAGATACCATGTACATATGTAAATAGCAACATTTACACGAAGAAGGTATACACTTGCAAATAGTGATTTAGGAAAGTTTCCATTTGCTTATGTGAAGCCTCAGGACATACAGATTTCAAAGGTGAGTGGTAATGCAAGAGGGAAAGGGACTTGATCCCATAACCAGCTCCTTTCCCAGATAGTGGGCCTGCTTTGTGACCTGGTATCTGGGTTGCTGCAGCCAGGAACTTGCAAACTGCAACAATGAAAAGGTATAAAATGAAGATGTTCTTTTTTTTCAACATCTTCATTTCTAAAATCACCGCTCCTGCTTGATGTGATGCACTCCTTTACATCCTTCTAGGTGTTTTACAAAAGGTTTTATGTTCAACAGATACTTCTGTGAAGTAGAGGGACAATAGAGCATGTCTTGACCTGGTGGTCTCAATTCTCTTAAGATCGACCTTCAACAATACCATCAAGACTCCACCTCACAATGATATAGACAAAGCAGCAGGAAGTGAAGGAAGAACCTAGAGCTCAGGGACAGGGACAAAGTAGCACCAATATTGCATGGAACAAAGCAATAAGAATATTAGAAAGAAGGATCCAATTTGTTAACTTAAGAAATTTTATCCTGCAAGGAACTTGGGGTCCGATATTCAAAATGAGGATTCTGTGTTCAGTTGAATGTATCTGCTCCTGGTCTCCTGTCTCCTCAATCTGTACTGTTTCTGCTTTCCTTTGTCCCATTGTGAAGAAAGGAGTTACAACTGCTCTATCAGAGTTGTACTGGAAGCTGTATCTATTAGTACTTTCCTTAAAGATTCCTCTTTAGCTTGATTGATGGACTACAGATGGTCATTCTAGAATGCTTTCTCTTTTCTGCATTTTTGTTGCTTCAGGCTCTAGATGTCTCAATTACCTTTTATTGTTTGCTTTGATTACATTTTCTATGCCTACACTTCCCAGGACTGCCTCTCATTTATGAGTATTTACTGTACTATACAACCACAGTCTTCAAAGGTGACAACCCAGTCAGATTTTTAAGATTTCCATAATGAATATAC
Source organism: Microcaecilia unicolor (assembly GCF_901765095.1). Lineage (NCBI taxonomy): Eukaryota > Metazoa > Chordata > Amphibia > Gymnophiona > Siphonopidae > Microcaecilia > Microcaecilia unicolor. The sequence continues at coordinate 62,096,237 of NC_044037.1, forward strand.
AAAAATATACATTTGCATACAATGGAAGCAGTACATACAAATCAATCTCATGCATATACATTGTGAAAATCTGACTGGGTTGTGGCTCTCAAGGGCTGCGGTTGCTCACTCCTGGAATAACCCAATATAGATTTGGAGATAAGAAGCTTCATATAAACCTAGCTTACTTGGGTTCCTTTTTTGCCTTAATGACATATTGGTAGTGGCCTTTTCTCTCATTATCCAAGAGGTGTACTAGTAGTGTGGGTAAACATACTAAAAGACCAAATTGTAAAAGCCAACTAATTAAGTACAGGGAAACCAAAGTTGGGATGTTCAACATTTTCTATGTATTTTACAAAAACGTAATGGTACATGGAGACTTTTGTAAAATTAAGAGAGGCTGATGTGTCTGACAGCTCTTATAATGAGAACAGCCATTTTGAAAAAAAAAATACAGAAAGAGAATGGCTCTGTGGTACTTTTATTTACTCCAGTGTTTCCCAAGTTGGTCCTAGAGTATCCCCTTGCCAGTCAGGTTTTCAGGATATCCACAGTGAATATGTATGAAATTCATTTGAATACACTGCCTCCATTATATGCAAATCTCTAATCATATTTATTGTGGATATCCTGAAAACCTGACTGGCAAAAGGATACTGCAGACTGACTTGGGAAACACTGATTGTGAGAAATTTTCACATCTTGACCTAAATTCCCCTGTGCACATACTATCTAAATTATGCCTTAATGAATCACATCTGTCAAGATTCATCACCTCTGAACAATAGATAAATATATTTCTAGCATCTTTGACTCAGTTCTATGTAGTGTCTCTGCCTCTCCTACTCCTGCCACCCACTAAAAATAGCACAGCCTACAAAGAATACATCTGTGAATAAAACAGTCATTACGGATGAGGTGAGATCTTTAATATTAAGTAAAGAATGAATTCATTGGAATCAGGAATCACAAAATGTCATAGTTAAAAGAAAAAAAATACTTAAAATGTAAATACACTCAGCACCTAAATAATTTTGAGAAAACTTCTCAAAGTTTCTTTGTTGAATTGCTGAACATTCAGTCTTTGTATTTGTACCCTGCTGTGGAAGCTTTTCAGAACATCTTACTGCAATTTCATCAACTAAATATGCTTCAAACTTCTTTTGTGTACCACTGAATATCTGATGAGATCTCCTTTTGTTTTCTGTGTGGTACAGCAACACAGGAGTGAGAATTCAGTTGCTGTTAAAAAATATCTGTGGGTACATAAGATCAAAGAACAGATACATTGATCTTTTTTTCACTCAAACAGATTTCAAAGAATACATTATTCAGTGCTGTTGAGCTGTCCTTTATTTTGCTGTTTCAGACCTAAATGAAATGAGGCATATATGTTCAAGGGTTCTTAATGTAATTAATTCATTTTTAAACGTATTTTAATTTATATATTGCCTAAACAGTGGATTATCATGCATTAATTAATAATAAATTGAGACATCTCGTTGTCCCTTGCTTACTGAAAAAAAAAATCCCTTGCACTGTCAAATTGCCTAAATATACAATTATTTTATTTTGTTTACTTTCCATTCATGGAAAATGCTTTGAGTCAGTTACAAAAGAAACTCTGGGAGATACTGTGACATCAGACTATAACTACAGAAAAATTGAGTAACATTATGAAACTATTTGAGGTGCATGATGCTGATGGTTCATTCATTAGAGTTTCCGTTCACCATGTGGTTGATCACTAAGGTATGTAGCTATTAAGATGCCTTATAGCCATGTGTTCTTTGCCTCTTAATGTAGGTTCAGTGGCAATGTGCATTATATTACTGTGCTGTTCTAGGCAAGGTGAGGTGACAAACATCCAACAACCAGTTAAACCATTCCCAAGTAAAAACATTACCAGTAGACTCTTAGGTCCCTGTTTACTAAGGCACGCTAGTGTTTATAACGTGCACTAAAATTTAGCGCATGCTAATGCTAGAGACACACATATATTCCTATGGGCGTCTCTAGTGTTAGTGCACACTAATTTTTATCAAGCACTAAAAACATTAGTGTGCCTACAGTGCAGCTTAGTAAACAAGGCCCTTAATTCTTAATCCAAATTTTTAAAATATAGCAACCACAGCAAACAAAGGGCTCTGTTTACTAAGCCACGCTGTAGGTGTGCACACCTTTTAGCGTACACTAAAAATTAGCATGAGTTAACGCTAGAGACACTAATGCGAATATAATGGGTGTCTCTATCATTCACCAGCATGTCTTAATAAACAGAGCCCCAAGAAAATCAACTTACAGTTCATTTGCTTGAACAGAATTGTTGCCTTCTGCACATATAGTTTGTATCTAGCCACCTCAGAGGCAAGGAGATGACCAGAACAAAAAGGGGAATAGCAGCCATAGTACACAGTGCTATCAATTACACAGACAATGCAATTTAATACAAATATTCCTCATACTAAATATACATAACAATGCATCCTGCTTCCATGAACATGAAAGCAGAACAATTACTGTAAACCATAGTGCATAGTGATAAGATATGAAGCATTCAAATGCATGCAAAACAGCACATTAATATGTAAAATTGAATAATTTGGCTTGGACAAGACAAGCTGCATTATTCCTGGAAATATATTGTCAGAAAAAAGCAGGCAGTATAATTCAATTCCGCAAGCATCAGGTTGCAAAACCACAGCCCATTGCACCTTGAGCTGCTTCTTAAATCGTCGGAGCTGATGTATATTCCTGTCTGAACCCCCCCTTTTTCTTTTTGCTAAATCACCTTTATGTGTGTGCCCGATGCAACACCTTATGTGTGTGCCTGATGCAAAGAGCTCCTAGCTTTCAGAGAATGTGTCCATTCTCTTGAGGCTAGAGTTGCATACTTGGTGGAGTTGAGGGAGACAGAGAGGTACATAGAGGAGACCTACAAGGATGTTGTAGAGAAGTCCCACCTCCAGTCTGGTAGCACATTCCACGCTCATGGCCCAAGAGATAGGCAGAGCTCCGGAGTCTCGTTGCATGGATGAGATGATGGTGCAGGGAGGAGGGTTTTAAATTTGTTAGGAAATGGGCAACATTCTGGGGAAGGGGGAGCCTATTCTCAAAGGATGGGCTCCACTTTAACCAGGGTGGGACCAGGCTGCTGGCATTGGCATTTAAAAAGGAGATAGAGCAGCTTTTAAACTAGAAACTGGGGGAAAGCCGACAGTTGCTCAAAAGCACATGGTTCGTGATAAGATATCTTTCGAAGATATCACCAAAACAGGGAAGATTGGGTATCTCAATAGTGAGGGTGCAAAAGAGACCATAGTAGATCAGGTGTCCTTAAATAAAAATAAAAATCAGACAAAAGATTGCAAATTAATACTGTCAAGTACTGAACATGATGTAAATAGGAACAACAAACATAATTTGAAATGTCTATATGCAAATGCCAGGAGCCTAAGAAATAAGATGGGGGAGTTAGAATATATTGCACTAAAAGAAAAATTAGCTATAAATAGGCATCTCTAAAACCTGGTGGAAGGAGGATAACCAGTGGGACACTGTCATGCCGGGGTACAAATTATATCATACTGATAGGGTGGATCGAATTGGTGGAGGGGTAGCATTGTATATCAAGGAGAGCCTTGAATCAAATAGATTGAAAATTCTGCAGGAAACAAAACGTATCTTGGAATCACTATGGATTGAAATTCCATGTGTAAAGGGGAAAAGGATAGTGATAGAAGTGTACTACCGTCCGCCTGGCCAGGATGAACAGACGGATGCAGAAATGTTAGAGGAAATTAGGGGCGCAAACAAACTGGGAAACACAATAATAATGGGTGATTTCAATTACCACTATAAATTATGGAATATGTAGAATATAATCACCACAATTCTTAAAGATTCTACAATAACAAAAGTGTTCAAGGGTGAAAATAGGCTCCCAATTATGAAAGATAGTGGAGAAAAAAAGACCTCACTCCTCTTTTTAAAGGACACACCTTTTAGTTAGAGAGGGGACCTCCTTAATCATCAGTCTTAAAAAGACTCCACATAAATTACTTTCATACTGCATATGCCATAGCACCCTTTCAAACACTCATAGATGAAGACACTGCTGCTAAATACAATGTAACAAAAAAACCGTTACTTATCTTGGATGGTGAAACAAACGGAGCCTTCTTCCACATATCCGTGCAGTTTCTTAATACACTTCTGCACTCCAATATACCTCTTGGGCTTTGCCAGGTAGGTCCTGAGGGGCCTATGGGGGGGGGGGGGTAGAAAGGAGTTGGGGTAGAGGAGACATTTAGGGGGAGAATCTGAGCTTCAGAACCATCTGGGAAGGTCTGAGCTGGGGGGGGGGGCATCTGAGAGATGTTTAGCAAAAGGTGACTTTGGGGGGAGATACTTTAGTTCAGCCCCTTTAGGAAAGCAGCTTGGGAGCATCGAGCTGTGGCTTTGCTTTGCATCCTGATGCTCCCAGTATGGAAAAATAGTTCTGCCTGCAAGGTTGATTGTAAACATCATTATTCTTGTACCACAAGTGTCTGACCTGCAGTACTGAGATAAATATCATTGCAACAATTTTTGTTTGTTTATTTGCAACATTAATGATACATTTTGTTCATACTTTATACTTTAGAAGGCAGCAGGCCTTGTTTGATTTTCCAGCATCACTCATTCATTGTGGAGATATGATGGAGAAGGTCCATGATTATCACTATTCAATCAGTAGTCACACCTCACATAGTAAAATCCCCAGACTGGTTTGTAGATACTGCATGAAGGTATGGGAAATAGGCATATCCTGCTGTAGTGATCCATAGTGATCCACACGCTCATATGCATATGGATGCACTACCACTGGCTCTCACTCCAGGAAAGCGAACAAAGGGAAACACTTCATTTCAACCAGACTCTGGCACTACCCAGTTGCACCCAGCAAAACACCCTGTGATTAATCAAGAACCACCTGACCAGCCACACTACATGTCTGACTTCAGACAAACCTCAGCACACAACCAGCAACAGATATCTACAGCCAATGCACTAGAAACTTCAGAGAGAGAAGATCTGGCAACACACATGGCTTGCAAAAAGATGGTGAACATGGGGCTGTAGAGACTAAATGTGGCCTACAGCGTCTGTTTCAACCTCACCCCCTCCTTTCCTGAAGAGACAGAAAGAACATGGGCCAAAGGTCCATCAAATCTGGTATCTTGTTACCAACTATGGCCAATAGTACCTGGCAGGATCCCCCAAAATAGTAAGATTCCATGCTTTTCACCCTCAGGGATGAACAACGGCTTATAGACTTCTCCCCAGAACTTATTTTTTTGTTTTTTACTCACACCTTTTTCTTCAGTAGTAGCTCAAGGTGAATTACATTCAGGTATTCTAGGTATTTGTCTAAACCAACGCCAGCTATTCTAACTGCTTTTACCAGATCCTCTGGCAACAATATAAGTAGAAAGTATATAAGTATTGCCGTACTGGAACAGACCAAAGGTCCATCAAGCCCAGCATCCTGTTTCCAACAGTGGCCAATCCAGGTTACAAGTACCTAGCAAGATCCCAAAACAGTACAATACATTTTATGCTGCTTATCCTAGAAATAAACAGTGGATTTTCCCCAAGCCAATTTTTAAAGTGGCTTGTGGACTTTTCTTTTAAGAAGCTAGCCAAACCTTTTTTTAAACCCACTAAGCTAACCGCTTTACTACATTCTCTGGCAACGAATTCTGGAGTTTTATTACATCTATCTTTCCTTACCATCCTTCCTACTCCTTACCCTTCCCTATCTCTTTTCCTTTTGTTATCCCATCTTTGCTTGCATCTATATTCAACTCACATTTTCTCAAACCTTACAACTACTGTGTTTACTACAATTTGTAATATTCTCCTCTAGACTTTGTAATTGTATTTACTATGTAAGCCGCATTGAGCCTGCAATATGTGGGAAAGCGCGGGGTACAAATGTAATAAATAAATAAAGGATAAACAGATACCCATCCTTTGATATACTGGTTGGTGTGTTGTGGTACTCTGGGTACTTATTTTGTGATGGACATTTGTCAAGAGGGTGTCCTGAAATCAGTTGCCATGGCACTTTTCTCATACTATGGCAGTATACTGAAAACTGTTTAATAGATAGTTAATTCAAATGCTTTGCGAGACTAATGATTTCTTGTCAGCTAAACACAGTGGCGTACCAAGGGGGGGCGGTGGGGGTGGTCCGCCCCGGGTGCACACCGCTGGGGGGGTGCTGCGTGCCTGTCAGTTCTTCGTTTTCATGCTCCCTCTGCCCCAGAACAGGTTACTTCCTGTTCCGGGGCAGAGGGAGCATGGAATTGAAGAGCCGACAGGCGCACGGCACCCCCCCTCCAGCTGCGTGTACCCGGGGGGGTTCTTTCACCGGGGGGTCACGCTGCACCCAGGGGTTGCGCTGTTCTGGGGGGGGCGCTGCACCTGGGAGGTGGGGCACATCAGCGATCCGCCCCGGGTGTCAGCGCCCCTAGGAACGCCACTGGCTAAACAGGACTTTGCTTTGCACATCTGAAAAACTACTGAATTTTATTTTGCCTTTTTAGAGGCAAGGCACTATCTATACTCACTTTTGTAAGTTATAAGGACTTCATCACAACTTCTGAGTTTATATATAATCCTGATGCTCTCAAGTAATTAACTTTTCATTTCATGATTTTATTGATTTCAAAATAGAATGCAAATAAGGGATCCATTTTTGGAACCCCTAGCAAAATGGAACACAGAAGGACTGGTAGATCATTAAGCAAATACCCTAACTAGATAGTTCTAAAAGTGTAAAACATTTTGGACTCAATTCTATAAATGGTGCCCAAATTTGGGCACTGAAAAAAAAACAGCGCTAAGCACTGTTCTATGGATGGCACTAAGAGTTGGGTGTTCTTTATAGAATAGTGTTTGGTGTCGGGATCCACACCCAATTTTGGGCAGGAGGATTTACACCAAGTAAAAGCTGGTATAAAATCTCATGCCTGTATTAGGCATGAATCTCCCTTATTCTATAAAACTAGTAAAAAAGGCCCGTTTCTTAACGCAATGAAACGGGCGCTAGCAATGTAATGAGTTCCTGCCATTAATGTTTCCACGGTTGTATTCTGAATATAATTGTTGTTTACATGTGTAAGATTTCTTTATATACAATATTTTTTGTGTAAACTGTGTTTACAATGTGGTAAAAGATTTCCTTGTTCAGGCCTTCAATCAGTTTAACAATCACATCAGAAGAGCTCCTTACTCGTGAGAATGCAACATACAGTTGCCCATGTGAGAGACTGAGAGTGACAGTGTTTTACAGACAGTGTAAGAGAGAGATACACAGAGTGATTGAGTGTGTGTGTGTGTGTGATGTCTGTCTGTCTGTGTGTGTATGTGTTTGAGTGACAAAGGGGCATAATCAAACGCGAACGCCTATGTGTAAGAACATCCATCTCTGAGAACGGGTCTGTGAAGGGGTGGGCCGAACTGTATTTTCGAAAAAAATGGACGTCCATCTTTTTTTTCGAAAATACATTGGATTAGGGCGTTTTTGTTTTTTTAGCGGTAATCGAAACCGAAGCGGCCCAGCTCAAAAACGACCAAATCCAAGGCATTTGGTAGTGGGAGGGGCCAGCATTCGTAGTGCACTGGTCCCCCTGAGATGCCTCTATGCCAGCCTCAAATATCATACCTAGCTCCATGACAGCAGTATGCAGGTCCCCAGAGCAATTTTAGTTTAGTTGGTGCTGTGCGGGACCCATGCAGAGAGGAAAAATCAGAAGAAAAAAAAAAAAACAAGCAAGCAAGTGCAGTCAGGGACGTCTAAATTAAACTGATAGTAAAAGGGGGAATTGAACCAACAATCTTCTGATTACAAGCTCAGTGCTCTAGCCAGTGTGCCAGCTATTCAGTTGCTTAGACATCCTTCCCTCTCTATTAAGTCCCTCCAAGTTTCTGCCAGCCACTCACAGCTCCTTTAGTTGACATCAGTGTCAGATAAACAGCTGTGATTGGCTGACAGAAACTTGGAGGGACTTAATGGAAAGGGAAGAATGTCTAAGCAATTGACTAAGGTGGTGCACTGGCTAGAGCACTGAGCTTGTAATCAGAAGGTTGTTGGTTCAATTCCCCCTTTTACTATCAGTTTAATTTAGACGTCCCTGACTGCACTTGCTTGCTTGTTTTTTTTTTTCTTCTGATTTTTCCTCTCTGCATGGGTCCCGCACAGCACCAACTAAACTAAAATTGCTCTGGGGACCTGCATACTGCTGTCATGGAGCTGGGGATGACATTTGAGGCTGGCTTACAAGTTGGAAAAAAAAGTGTTTAACGTTCGTTTTTTTGGGGTGGGAGGGGGTTAGTGACCACTGGGGGAGTCAGGGGAGGTCATCCCCGGTTCCCTCTGGTGGTCATCTAGTCATTTAGGGCACTTTTTTGGGACCTGTTCGTGAAAAAAACGGGTCCAAAAAAAGTGACCTAAATTCTCTCTAAAAACGTCTTTCTTTTTTCCATTATCGGCCGAGCACGCACATCTCTGCTCAGCCGATAACCACGCCTCAGTCCCGCCTTCACCACGCCTCCGACACGCCCCATCAACTTTATTTGTTCCCGCAACGGAGTGCAGTTGGAAACGCCCAAAATTGGCTTTCGATTATACCAATTTGGGCACCCGCGTGAGAAAGACGTCCATGTCCCGATTTAGGTCGGAATATAGGCGTTTTTCTCTTTCGATTATAAGCAGGAAAGTGATTAAATGTTTGTCTTCCCTTCCGTTCTGTGCACTTGCCTCCACTGATGTTCGTACCTCCCTGTATATGATTGTTTGTTAGAGATTCAATCCACTCCACTTCCCTCCTCCAAGTTCCATTCTGTCTGATTGGTTCTTCGTTGACAGTGAGAGCCAATGAAACGCTGAACTACAGACTTATGAAGTCTACACTGCCACAGTGCCATGGAGTCAGCTTCAGAATGTTGGAGGTGCTTTTTATTATATAGGATAGTGCATAAATTCCATGAAAGCCCCTCATCTGCCCATGTCCCTCCCATGGCTGCACCCCCTTTTTGGATCTGCATGGATCCTAGCATAAATTTTAATTAATGCTGATAATTAATATCTAATAATGGGGTCATTAATTAAAATTGTGCACACAAATTAGAGTGTTAACAGATAGCATTCTACTCAGCAAACCACAGTACAAATTACTACATAGGATCTTCATCAGGGATTCTCAAACCTGTCTTGTAGTCTTTCAAAAATGGAAGAAAATTACCAAACAAAAATTCATAAAAAGCAAATTTATTCACCACATGAAAATAAAATAAGTAACAGTCAGCTCAACACGGCTGCATTTTGACCTCCTAAAAGGCTGCAACTGGGGCTTAAAAGAACCAACTGTTAAAAAACATATAAAATCATAAAAGTATAAATGATAACACAAGATGAACATATTAAAACCACGTATTACAGACACAAATTTCAGCATCCTTACACATATATCCAACATAAATAAATAAATAAAATGAATAATTCATTCAACTTGAAGGTACATATCACAGTGGTACAGCTTAAACAATTCTATATACTAGGCTTAAAACAGCTGAAAACAAAAAGATACATATATTAAGATTCTATATATGGTACCTAAAAAATTCAGTGTTGAAATCAGTGCTGACTAAGCGTATTCTATAATCAGTGCCTAGACTTAGGCACCGATTATAGAATACGCTTAGTTTATATCTCAGCGCCTAAAACTACATGCATCCATCTGGAGTAGCCTAGTGGTTAATGCAGTAGACTTGGATCCTGGGGAACTGGGTTCAATTCCCACTGCAACTCCTTGTGATTTTGGGCAAGTCACTTAACGCTCCATTGCCCTAGGTACAAACAAGTACCTGTAAATACTATGTAAACTGCTATGAATGTAGTTGCAAAACCCAAAGAAAGATGGTATATCAAATCTAATTCCCCTTACAAAAACAGTGCATACATTTATGCACACAGGGCCATATTCTGTAACTACGTGTATAAATTCAGAATGGATGAGGGGAGATATGAGTGAGGTCTACAAAATACAGCATGGTGTAGAATGAGTAGAAGTAAATTGATTTTTTTACTTGTTCCAAATGTACAAGCACTAGGGAGACACTAGAGGGTGCTACATAGAAATGAATAGTTAAGCTCTGGAACTCTTTGCCAGAGGATGTAGTAGCAGTTAACGTATCTGGGTTTAAAAAAAGGTTTGGACAAATTCCTGGAGGAAAAGTCCATAGTCTGCTATTGAGACAGACATGGGGAAGGAACCGCTTGCCCCAGAATTGGTAGCTTGGAATGTTGCTGCTAATTGGGTTTCTGCAAGGTACTTGTGACCTGCCTTGGCCACTGTTTGGAAAACAGGATACTGGGCTTTATGGACCACTGGTCTGACCCAGTATGGCTACTCATGTTCTTATGTAACACCCATGAAACACTCATTTCTTTACTCATAACCATGCCCTCTTTTGCCTGCATGCATTAGAAGTTTGGCGCATTTCATTACTGAATATACTTAGCGAGTTGTCCGTGTAAATTCTAATTAGTGACAATTAGTGCTCATTATTGATTAAGTGCTGTTATCAGTATTTATTAGCTTGTTAAGTTGCACACATTGTTATAGGATCCGTTTGGATTTTGGCACAGATCTCTAGGCACACTATATAGAATCTCGGGTTATGTGTATCACATTGATAGAAAACTCACAAAGTTCAAGGGGAGCTATGACTTTAAAGTTTGTCTTATAAACACCCAAGGAGGAAAAACTACTACAGCAAATGCTCTCCAAAGTCCTTTGTCATACCAGCACCTGGTAAGGAAGACAAGCAATATATACCTTCTTTCTTTAACAGAAACAGCAGTTACATATATTGAGCATACTCTAGCCCCTGTATCACAAGTATCTCACAATAAACAACAGCTTTTCAGCAGTAATTCTTAATGCACAAGAGAAGTTATGGCTTTAAAATTTGCTTTAAAAACATCCAGACAGGGAAAACAACCACAACAAATGTTTTCCAAAATTCTCTGCCATACTAGCACCAGATCAGAAAGGCAAACAACAGATACATATCCTCTCTCTTGAAAAGCAGCAGCAATAACAGCATTTCATGGTGAATGTAATTGGGGCAGTTGAGAGACACACTTGATATAGAGGCTCCAGAGGTCAAAGGTTGCCCAATCAATCCAGGAAGCATCCAAATTGCTTTAAAAACTTTTTTTTTAAAGCATGAAAATGCTATACACTGGTTAAAAAAAAAAAAAACAACTGATATGATGATTGTATACACATATAAATAGCTGGGGGTTAAAAAAAAAAACATACAAAATGGACAAATATAGCCATAAGTACTTAAGTGTTGCCATACTGGGACAGACCAAAAGTCCATCAAGCTCCCGTGGAAGTGCTCCTACACTCTGGCCAGCCGCTCCTGCTCAAGTGGAAGTTCTCCAAAAGATCCCACCACTACCACCACTTGTAAAGCTCCCAGCCACGGAGGAGTGAGATAGGGCCCCCTCACAGCCTGTGTCTTGCCCTGCTCGGTCTCTGCACTTTTACAGTCTGGAAGTTTTCTTTTTACTCTCCGCGTTCTGGGGTTTGGAATTCCACAGGGTCCTTTGCAATCCACTGGATCATGGGGAGAGCTTTATTGTAATCCAGAGTCAGGGCTATCTCCCTCAACTTCTTCACTTTTACAGTCTGGAGGTTTCCCTCTTAGCTGTCCCCTACTTGGGACTAAGACTCCTAGGAGGGTGTGGCCCCCCCAGTGCGTCCCGGATTCCACCACCACTTCCCCAACTCAGCTCCAAACTCCCTCTGAAACAATCCCTCTCTCTCTCCCTTCCCCTTTCCTAAGGAAAGGAAGGAGAGTCTCTGTGCGCTCCCTTCTCCTCCCCTTTTCTCTCAGGTTCCTTCAACTTTCCTGATTAGGGAGAGAGTCAGTGTTGCAGCACAAACCCCACTTTAAACAGTTCACTTTCATCACAGCACAAACCCCAATTTAAACAGTTCACTTTTCCGCTTCAACCTTTTTTTCCCCTCTGTCTACCTATTACCAGGCCAGGGGAATGTATAGGTCCCACCCTTTCACTGTCAGCACCAACTCCTGACAACCTCCCACTTGACCCATGTTTAAACATTTGTTCCTTAATCCCACCTCTGATGCAGCCACCTTTTGCCTCCCTGCATCAAGCCAGAGAACCAGGCTGTCATCTGCCCTCTTAATTCTCTACCTTTTGCTTTGGCAAGAGCTGAGATATCCATGGATTCCTCTTCCAGGTTCTCCTCTCTCTCTTGCTCCCCTCCGTCCCCTGATTGCCAATCCATGGGTTCTTCTACCCTGCCCCCTCCCAGCTGCTCTTCATTCCCCTGATTGATCTTACTCAGAGTCTCCTCCTTCCCCTTAGCCCTCTGGGACTGGTAGTGTGAATAATTCTTACTTGCACTACTCTGTGTCTCCATCAGGGGCTGCTGGGAATTGTAGTCCCTGGCTCTACTCTGTGTCTCCCTGAGGGGCTACTGGGAATTGTAGTCTTTGGTTCTCACTATTTCCTCTGAGGAAGGTGACCAACTGCTGTCCCTAACATGTTGGATCCTTGGGGACCAGAATCTATGGCGACCACCCCTACGGGCGAACTCAGGCCACCCCGAAGGAGCCCTTCTCTCCTCTTCCCTGGCCATTTCCCACTCCATGTCCTCATACTCTTCACAATATCTGTTTTTATTTTGGCTGCTATAAAGTTAACTGGCCAGACCGATATTCAATGCTAACCAGTTAATTTTGTTGTGGTCAAAGATAGACCTGTTACTTAAGTGGCCTATTTTGACCACTTAACATATCCAGTTAAGTGCTAACTACAGCAATATAGCTGATTAGTATCTAGCCACTAACTGGGATAATCAGCGGGAGATAACTGGTTATCTCCCGCTGAATATCTGCAGTTAGGTGCTTAACCCCTATTTAACTGGCAAGTAGCCATTCCTGGCTGATTAAATAGTTTTGAATATTGAGGTGGTGGGTTTACTCTATAAGGTGCCACCAGCCTCTGTCAACTTTTTTCACATATGTATGCTAGCCTGCAGTAAAAACTCTGTTACTGTACATTACCGGCAAAAGTAACATATGGTAACTGCAAAACCTCTGTGGTAACTGTTGGAAGTGTGCACATTTTCCTATGTAGTTGATGTAGAGAAAATACATGTTACTGTATATTAAGTGACAGTTAAGGCAGAGTAACTTACTAAACATGACATGTAAGATACAGTCCATGCCCATTTACTGCTCCATTCCCTGTTATGCACAAAGGGGCCCTTTTATTAAGCTGCAGTAAAAGTGGCCTGCGGCAGTGAAAGTGCATGTATTAGGTTCGGGCTGGGCCAGTTTTTACCGTGTCTGCAAAAAAATGTGACAGGAAAAGGGCATGTTGTAAAACTGAAACCAGCGTGCGTTTAAAACTGGCCTGAGCCCTTAATGCCACCTATTGATCTTGCAGTAAGGGCTCACGCGCTACATGAGCGGTGACCGGTCGGCATGTGCCAGAAACGGCACGTGTGGGAGGAAATAAATAAATAATTCATCCAGGCATTATGGGCACACGCCAAATCTGAAATTACTGCCAGGGGTGCGCTGGCCTGGCGGTAGTCTAATTTTGGCGCACGCTGCAGCTTAGTAAAAGGGCCCCGTGGAGCATGAACTAGTTATGCACTAACTGCTGGATTCTGTATAATGCACCCAGATTTGTGTGCTCAAATTTGTGTGTGCGCTTAAGATGCTAATGCAATTAATTAAATAACAAGCCCTTAACTACCAATAATTGGGTGTTAACAATCAATTAATCATGTTAATCAGCACTCCTTAAAATGTGCTCATACAACTGGCTGTGCACTATAAGGAATGACATTTAACTCTACTAGAGCAAACACAAAAGAGGGCAAGACCATGGGCTTGTCAGGGGCATTTAGAAAATTGCAGACATAGTTATAGAATACTGCCTCAACGAGCCTAACTTGGATGCCAACATTTACACCAGGTTTCAGCAGATATAAGTCTGCACCTAAAGTTAGGTGTGGGATCAATGCTAACTCCCTAATTCTATAAAAGTCACCACATTTTCATGCACATTTTAATTAAATAACAAGCTAATTAGCACCAACAGTTGGCTTTTAACAAGCAATTATTGGCACTAATTACATCAATTAGAATAAACACACATTAATTTAAATGCAGTAGCTATGCCTAAATTGTACGTGCAAGTAAAAAACAGGAGGCACAGAAATGGTAGGCTTATGGGTGGAATGTGGGCATCAGTGGCGTAGCTACGTAGGGCATGAGGGGGCCGGGGCCCCCGCAGATTCACCCCAGGACCCCCCTCCCGGCGAACCCGCCCCTGCTGCCGCCTACCTTTACTTTTGCTGGCGGGGGATCCCACTCCCCGCCAGCCGACGTCTTCTCAGTCCCTCCTGCTCTTCAATTTGTTTGCTGACGTCCTGCACGTAATTGTACATGCAGGACGTCAGACTCAGAGAACAGTTCTGTTCTCTGAGTCTGACGTCCTGCACGTACAACGTGCAGACATCAGCAAACAAATTGAAGAGGAGGAAGCGACTGAGAAGAAGACGTCGGCTGGTGGGGAGTGAGATCTCCCGCCAGCAAAATTAAAGGTAGGCTGCGGCGGCGGCGGGTTCGCGGTGGGAGGGGGGGCGGCAATGTCGGCGGTGGGGGGACGGCGCCGGGGGGAGGGCTAAAATGTGCCCCCTCCCCCCCAGCTCTGGACCCCTCCAAAACGGAAGGCTGGCTACGCCCCTGGTGGGCATTCCAAGCATTCATGCACCTAGTTATAGAATGAGGGGGGATATGCACTTAATTTAGGCACATACATTTGCATCACGTTTTAGTTGGTACAAATGGCCATGTCTAAAATTAGATTTGATTCCCGGGCATAAGTGCTATTCTGTAAGCTATACCTAACTGCAAGTGTGGCTTATAGAATAGCATTTTTTTTGTGTGTGTGATATTATGTATGTTTTTTTGGATTTTGCTCACAGTGGTTTATTAAATGATGACCACTGTGACCAGAATTAGGTGTTAAGATTCAATGCTGGACCATGCCCGGGCAGCTGACTGGATTGTGTCAGGCTACCAACCTTTATGCGGGTCCTGGCAAATATTCAGCCAGGACCCAAGTAAGACACTTATGTGGGTCCTGGTTGAATGTTGGCCAGGACCCACTTTTATGAAGTGGCACTACCAATTATCATGTGCTAAATGCAAAGAAGCCCATGGAAATTGCATGTGCTTCTTCACATTCAGTGCGCCATTAATCAGTAGTGATGCTTTGTAAAAGGAGCCTTGTATAAGATGATAACATTTTTATTATGCAATGTGGTGGTTTGCAAGGGTCTTTGCTTCTTCTTTCAGAGTTTCTGTTTGAGTGGAGTGGAACAGGTGGATGTGAAGCGTCTGTTCACGCTTTCCAAAAATACTAGGACTAGGGGGCATGCGATGAAACTACAGTGTAGTAAATTTAAAACAAATCGGAGAAAATGTTTCTTCACCCGACGTGTAATTAAACTCTGGAATTTGTTGCCGGAGAAAGTGGTGAAGGCGGTTAGCTTAGCAGAGTTTAAAAAGGGGTTGGACGGTTTCCTAAAGGACACGTCCATAAACCGCTACTAAATGGACTTGGGAAACATCCACAATTCCAGGAATAACATGTATAGAATGTTTGTACGTTTGGGAAGCTTGCCAGGTGCCCTTGGCCTGGATTGGCCGCTGTCGTGGACAGGATGCTGGGCTCGATGGACCCTTGGTCTTTTCCCAGTATGGCATTACTTATGTACTTATGTACTTATGTGTTGTAGGAAAAACAAAATCAAAGGAACACAAAATATTTTCTTAATCATTGGTAACACAGTCAACTACTTTACAGGTTGCCTGACAGGCTGTGAAGGTAGAATTGAAAAGCAACCTATTGAAAAGCAACCTGGTATGTTTGGCTGGATGTTCAATAGCTGGAAGCCTGCCGTCAGGAAGCCATATGCTTGGGTAATAATCATGCTAATAGTTCTGGACTGGGATGCACATTCCTTACAGTGCACTCAGCTTATGAGCACATTTTAAAAATTTATTGAGGGGGGGGGTCATTTACCAATGGTTACCACATGCTATTGACATTAAGCCTTTGGGCCCTAGGCTACACAGCAAATGCTGATACCATTAGGACACAAATCATTAGTAAATTATACCTTATGTTATATAAAATTGAACTAATGTGCATTAGATTACAAATTAATGTGTTTGTTTGTTGTCCTAACTTTACCCGGATAGCTAACAGTTAGCGGGCTAAATATTGCCAGTGCCCAGTAAACCCCAGGCTGCACCTTAACCTTCCCCACACACACACCCCACCACCACTCAGACTGCCCTGACAGTGCTGCAACAGTCGCAGGCAATACTGAACACCACCACCTACTTAGTGCTCCTGAATATTGGTGGAAGGCCTGGTGAGCAGGGTTTCACTGTCCAGTTATACCCTGCTCAGTTAAACATATTGTGACCTTTGTTAGTAAAACAAAAGTATAGGTTTGCACTTCAAGTTCAAAATTTTACATCTGCTCACAGGCATAAAGGTCTGCAGGTTTAGTCTAGGTGTGAATTCTGAAACTTTCAGGCTTATTTTCGAAAGAGAAGGGCACCCATCTTCCAACACAAATCGGGAGATGGGCATCCTTCTCTCAGAGTCGCCCAAATCGGCATAATCGAAAGCCGATTTTGGGCATCCTCAACTGCTTCCCATCGCGGGAACGACCAAAGTTCACGGGGGCATGTCGGCACCGTAGTGAAGGCGGGACTGGGGCATAATTAGGAGATAGGCATCCTCGGCCAATAATGGAAAAAAGAAGGGCACCCCTGATGAACACTTGGCCGACTTTACTTAGTCCATTTTTTCTTCTGACCAAGCCGTGAAAAGTTGCCCGAACTGACCAGATGACCACTGGAGGGAATCGAGGATGATCTCCCCTTACTCCCCCAGTGGTCACCAACCCCCTCCCACCCTAACAAAAACTTAAAAAATATTTTTTGCCAGCCTCTATGCCAGCCTCAAATGTCATACCCAACTCCATGACAGCAGTATGCAGGTCCCTGGAGCAGTTTTACTGGGTGCAGTACACTTCAGGCAGGTGGACCCAGGCCCATCCCCCCTACCTGTTACACTTGTGGTGGTAAATGTGAGCCCTCCAAAACCCACTCAAATCCCACTGTACTCATATGTAGGTGCCCCCTTCACCCCTTAGGGCTATGGTAGTGGTGTACAGTTGTGGGGAGTGGTTTATTTGGGGGGGGGGCATCCCCGACCGTATTATCGAAACAAAAGATGGATGCCCATCTTGTTTCGCTAATATGGGTTTCCCCGCCCCTTCGCCGGAACGTCCTTAGAGATGGGCGCCCTTAGAGATGGCCGTCCCTGTTTGATTATACCCCTCTTTGCCTTTACTATTTTATAATGACACATAGCTCTTATAAGATACAAATGGGCACCTACTGAGCCTTCACACTTACGTGACCTTTTATAATATTCCCCTCTACTTGCCTGACCTTTTATAATATTTCCCTCTACTTGCCTGGCATTATAGAGGCAATTCTATAAATTCATTTCCACACAAGTGTGTTAAACTATGTCTTCTTTCTCCATTCTTTGGTATTTATATGCACTTTCCTGTTCAAGTTCCTTTATGTTGCAGTGATTAGTCAAAGAGATGTTTTCAGTTTTGCTCTTTTTTTCCTCTTAGAAAGATTACTTTAGCATACTGATCCAGGCCAAAAGTCATCCTGATATCATCCAAGATGCTTTTCACTAAACGGAGTTGTTGCATTAGTTGGTGGTCACTGGAACTACAGAGTTTCAGGTCATCTATAAACAGCAAATGTAGTGTCACCTCTGGATTGTTACTACTGTTAGGATTAAGACTAAATCTGTAGCTCAAGAAATTAATAGGAGTATTCAATGGATTAAGTATCATTAAAAGAAAAAAAGGAATCTCCCTGAAATATTCCTTGCTGGATCCCGATGTTACGAATGACAAACTGCCCATTTTCATACTTTATATAGAGTGATGTTTACCACATTTTCATGGTGAACTTGATGCACACAATCAATTCAGGTTATTTTCTTGCACTTCAAAGCACTTTATTATTCAGAAATGTGGAATGCTATTAAAGGTTTTCTTACTGTTAATCCATGCAAACGACAGTCGGCATGGTTAAAAAGTGAGGTGAAGGAAGCTATTACAGCAAAAAGAAAATCCTTCAGAAAATGGAAGAAGAAACCGACTGAAAATAATAAGCAACAGCAAAAGGAAAATCAAGACAAATGCAAAGCGCTGATAAGGAAGGCAAAGAGGAACTTTGAAAAAACGATTGCGTTGGAGACAAAAACACATAGGGGCATTTTCGAAAGGGATGTCCAAGTTGCGATTTGGGCGTCCTTGCAAAATGGTGCAATCTAGGGGTGGGGAAACCTGTATTTTTGAAACAAGATGGACATCCATCTTTCTTTTTGAAAATACCATCAGGGAAGTCCAAATCCTTAAATTTCACCGTCCCTAGGTTTGGATGTCCCTAGACATGGACATTTCTGATTTTCGGCGATTTTCAAAACCAAAGATGTCCATTTGGTTGTGGGAGGAGCCAGTATTTGTAGTGCACTGGTCCCCTGACATGCCAGGACACCAACCGGGCACCCTAGGGGGCACTGCAGTGGACTTCATAAATTGCTCCCAGGTACATAGCTCCCTTATTTTGTGTGCTGAGCCCGCAAAACCCACTACCCCAACTGTACACCACTACCATAGCCCTTATGGGTGAAGGGGGGCACCTAGATGTGGGTACAGTGGGTTTGTGGTGGGTTTGGAGAGCTCGTTGTTTCCTCCACAAATGTAACAGGTAGGGGGATATGGGCTTGGGTCTGCCTGTCTGAAGTGCACTGCAGTACCCACTAAAATTGCTCCAGGGATCTGCATGCTCTGTCATGGACCTGAGTATGACATCTGAGGCTGGCATGACATATTTTTAAAGATGTTTTTCGAGGGTGGGAGGCGATTAGTGACCACTGGGTGAGTAAGGGGAGGTCATCCCTGATTCTCTCCGGTGGTCATCTGGTCATTTTAGGCACCTTTTTGTGCCTTAATTGTAAGACAAACAGATCCAGGTGAAAATGTCCAAGTGTTCATCAGGGATGTCCTTGTTTTTTTTCGTCCAAGTGTTAGGCACACCCAAGTCCCGCCTTTGCTACACCTCCGACATGCTGCCTTGAACTTTGGATGTCCTTGCGACCGACTGCAGTTGAAGACATCCTAAATCAAGCTTCGATTATACCAATTTGGATGTCCTTGGGAGAAGGACGTCCATCTTCCGATTTATGTTGAAAGATGGACGCCCTTCTCTTTCAAAAATGAGCCCAATAGTATAATTCTTTTAGGCATATTAAAAGTAAGAAGCTGGCAAAAGAATCGATTGGACCGCTAGATGACCGAGGAATAAAAGGGGCAATCAGGGAAGACAAAGCCATAGCGGGGAGATTAAATTAATTCTTTGCTTCAGTCTTCACTGAGGATGATTTGGGAGAGATACCAGTGCCAGAAATGGCATTCAAAGCTGACGAGTCAGAGAAACTGAATGAAATCTTTACAAATCTAGAGGATGTAATGGGGCAGTTTGACAAATTGAAGAGTAGCAAATTTCCTGGACTAGATGGTATTCATCCCAGAGTACTGATAGAATTGAAAATTGAACTGGCAGAACTATTGTTAGTAATATGTAATTTATCTTTAAAATTGAGCATGGTACTGGAAGATTGGAGGGTAGCCTATGTAATGCCAATATTTAAAAAAGGTTCCAGAGGGGATCCGTGAAATTATAGACTGGTGAGCCTGACGTTGGTGCCAGGCAAAATGGTAGAGACTATTATAAAGAACAAAATTACAGAGCATATTCAAAAGCATGGATTAATGAGACAAAGCCAACATGGATTTAGTGAAGGGAAATCTTGCCTCACCAATCTCCTACATTTCTTTGAAGGGATGAACAAACTTGTGGATAAAGGCGAGCCGGTTGATATTGTGTATCTGGATTTTCAGAAGGCGTTTGACAAAGTACCTCATGAAAGGCTCCAGAAGCAATTGGAGAGTCATGGGATAAGAGGTGGTGTCCTATTGTGGATTAAAAACTGGTTAAAGGATAGAAAACAAAGAGTAGGGTTAAATGGTCAGTATTCTCATTGGAGAAGCGTAGATAGTGGGGTTCCCCGGGGGTTTGTGCTGGGGCCGCTGCTTTTTAACATATTTATAAATGATCTAGAGATGGGGGTAACTAGTGAGGTAATTAAATTTGCCGATGACACAAAGTTATTCAAAGTGGTTAAATCGCGAGTGGATTGTGAAAAATTACAAGATGACCTTATGAGATTGGGAGGCTGGGCGTCTAAATGGCAGATGACGTTTAATGTGAGCAAATGCAAAGTGATGCATGTGGGAAAGAGGAACCCGAACTATAGCTACATAGTGCAAGGTTCCATGTTAGGAGTCACCAACCAAGAAAGGGATCTTGGCGTTGTTGGTGGTGATACATTGAAATCTTCTGCTCAGTGTGCTGCGGCAGCTAAGAAAGCAAATAGAATGTTAGGTTTAATAGGAAAGGAATGGAAATCAAAAGTAAGAACGTTATAATGCCTTTGTGTCGGTCTATATTGTGTTCAATTCTGGTCGCCACATCTCAAAAAAGATATAGTGGAATTAGAAAGGTACAGAGAAGGACGATGAAAATGATAAAGGGGTTGTGATGACTTCCCTATGAGGAAAGGTTGAAGCGGCTAGGACTCTTCAGTTTGGAGAAGAGACGACTGAGGGAAGATATGATAGAGGTCTATAATTTAATGAGTGGAGTGGAATGGATAGATGTGAATCGTTTGTTTACTCTTCCCAAAAGTACTATGACTAGGGCCATGCGATGAAGCTACAAAGTAGTAAATTTAATATGAATCGGAGAAAGATTTTCTTCACTCAATGTGTAATTAAACTCTCAAATTCATTGCCAGTGAATGTGGTAAAGGCGGTTAGCTTAGCAGGGTTTAAAAAGGGTCTAGACAGCTTCCTAAAGGAAAAGTCCATAGATCATTACTAAATTGACTTGGGGAAAATGCACTGTTTATTTCTGGGATAAGCAGCATAAAATGTATTGAGTTTTCTTGGATCTTGCCAGGTATTTGTAACCTGGATTGGCCACTGTTGGAAACAGGATGCTGGGCTTGATGGACCTTTGGTCTGTCCTAATGTTGCAATACTTATGTAATTATGTAGGATGCTTTCTAGGAGATAGATAAGGGCATTTGCACTGAGTAACAGAGTTGGAAGGCTGGCCAAAGCTGAGAAATTCAAAGGTTCATTCTAAGTTGGTGAATTCAGTGGTCAAGGACTTCTTGTGGATGACTAGTAGCCTAATTATCTGGAAGACATAAATAGATAGTATAAGTAGGTGGATGATATAGCTATGGACTCATTCCCAAATAAAAATCTATATCTGTCTAGATAGATAAACACTGTTGCTGCTAAGCAGGAGTCCTCCAAGTGCATTGCTACCAATGTGGGGTGGTGTTTCAGTATTCTGTTTCCAATTGCTGGAGACAGGCAGGCTCCCTGGAGTCCTGCAGACCTTGCCTGTCCCTCACTATTGAAAATTGATAGTGGAACAACATCTCCCACTGGCAGGACCGTAGGTGGAAGACTCACACTCAGCTTAGAGAGAACAGTGTAGATAAGGTACCAGCTACCAGCCAGATCTATTTAAAGCCTAGGTCAAGCTTATAATTGTCAATGAGGGTACTCAGCATTCTGAGATTTTCAAATCTGGTTATTTTGCAAGCATTGCTTTTAATGCGATCAGCACCAACAAAGAGTGTGGTGTTCTTTTTAAGCTTACAGACAGCAAAAAGGCTGTCCTAAATTAAATCACATAGCTCTTAGGATATGGTATAAATGTTGTTGCTAACTGTAGATCCAGTGACAGTCGCCACCAGGGACGTAGCCAAACCTCGGCGGGAGGGGGGTCCAGAGCCCAAGGTGGGGGGGGCACATTTTAGCTCACCTCCCCCAGCTGCTGACCCCCCCCCCCCCCGCCACAGCCGACCCCCCCCCCCCCCCCCCCCCCCCCCCCCCCCCCGTTGCAAGGTACCTTTTATATCCCTGCTGCAGATATCTCGAGCTAAGCTTTAGTAAACAACCCCCTCAGTATGCGGGTCTTCAAGTTTGTCTAAATGGAGATTAATATCACCTATCAGTAATAAGTTATCTGATTTTTGACATGTGTTAGAGGTGAACTCAGTAAGTTCCTGTTCAACCACATTCCAATTACCTGGAGGATGGTAAAGCAGTAAGATATTAAAATGATTTGCCAGTGAGTCAGAGATATTATATGCAATAATTTCTAGACAGAGTGATAGGAGTTCAAAGACTTATATATTAAAATAATGCCACCTCCTCTTTTCTTTTCCCTTGTGAGATGGGTGGTATTGTAACCTGGAGAACATAAGTCACCCTTACATCATAACCAAGTTTCTGTTATTAGTATAAAATCAGATTGTGACTCCTCAATCTGGTCTTTCATAGTTTCAGTTTTATTGATAACTGATCTGGCATTAATATAAGTTAGTGGAATCAGTAGATATGAAACAAAGGCATTTTTCAACAGAGTGATTGTGATTAACTGACTATGTTGAAATGAAGCTAATCTTAGTTTATTATAAAGATTAGATAACGGAGGGAAATTTGATCCAGAGCTTGTTGGGTGACCAGTTTTTGTTATTACTGAGCTAGTCTTCTCTCTAATCGTAAAAAAATGTGGTAACTGTTGTGAAGGGCAAAGAAACTCCAAGCCCCAGAAGGCAGTGCAGCACCAGAGAGATTCAGAACCAAGGCACTACAAAGCCCAGAAGGCAGGGCAACATCAGAGAAGCCAGGAGCTAAGAAACTACAAGCCCCAGAAGGCAGTGCAGCACCAGCAGAGGGATCAGGTGAAGGGAGAAGAATCGATGCAAGAGAGGGAGGAGCCGGGGTGTGATTGGGAGATGAAATCAGATGGGGGAAGGGAGGAGCTCCTTGACCCTTGACCGGGAGGAAGGGGAGGAGAGAATGGAACTGGAGGAGGTGGAAGGAGGGAAGAATGAGGAGGAAATGGAAGTGCTGGTGGAGGGCTCTTAAAGTGAGTTATGAACTGAACTGGAAGGAGTGAATGAAGCCTTGGTGAATTGACCCGGTGGGTGGATGTCAGGTGGTTTTGTGCTGACAAATGAGGGAGGTGGGTCATTAGGTCTAAGAGTGAGGAAGTGACTTAGACCATAACTGTTTAATTTCATTTCTAAGATGAACTGTGTTTGAAGGCAATGCTAAACTAAACTGTGTTTGAAAGCAGTGCTAAACTGAATTGATGAGGAAAACATTGCTAACTGAACTGAATTGTGAGCAGTGCTCATTAGCTGTGTGAAAGAGCAGTACTACTAAGTACTGGATTAGAAGCAGTGCTGGAGAAAACCATATTGGAAGCAGGGTCAAAGTGAACTGTGTGGAAAGCAGGCCCAAGCTGAACTGTATTGCAAGCAGGGCTCCAATGAACTGTGTTTAAAAGTGGAGCTACACTGAGGAGAGGGGAAGGCCTGTGAAGCCTTAAAGCAGATTAAATGTACTCAGGAGATAATAAAGCACTTCTGGTGATTTGCCTGTTGTCCTGAGACCCTGATTATAGACTGTCGACTAAGGAGTGAAGGGCGTGCTTGGTGAAGAAAGGAAGAGACTGAGAAAGGATGGTGCGGATCTGGCGACTGAGCTTGACACTGTCTATGTGTATATATCACTGGAATGTTGTTATAAAAGTCTTCTATTACATTACTTGGTTAATAATTAGCCAAATAAGGATTATATAAGGTAGCCAACAAACTAATTTTTTTAACAAGCCGATTTTGATTGAGCAGGGCTAACCTTAGACCATTTGTGAAATATAGAACCATGTGCAGTCTCTGAATTAGTTGTTCAGTCACTGATGTCACCTGCCACTTTCTCCATGTTCTGCCTCTAAGCTGGAAACTGCTCTCCTGATGTACAAAGTTGCTGGTAGACAGAGGACTTAGAGCAAGTGGAGAACTCAGGAGGCAGCACACATTTAAATAATAAAGTTATTGATGTCACCCACCAGTGTCTGGTTTGAGAGGCCACTTTCCCCTGCTTCTGCCCACATGCTGGAAACTTCTTTCCTGATGTGCCCAAATTTAAACACAATTTTGTGCTTCATAACTATATATAGAATCCAGTGGAAACTGTCAGAGCTGACACTAAAAATAATAAAAGCACCTCCACTATTTTTTTAGTTGTGAAACAAAACTAAGCCGCGCTTTGAATGGGCTGTGTTGGCATTGCTGGGTGGCAAAGACATTCCTAAAAAAACCAACAGTCTCATATCTTAATTGTTGTAGAGAAAACTTGTACTTATCTATTGATAATGATGGAATTGTTGATATTTAACAGCTTAAGAACTGTCCAAGTCCATAGAGTGCAACAGGTAAAGAAAATTCTTCATGGCATTGCATTGTAAATCAAAGATGAATGGTTTTACTTCCTTTTGTTGTACAATTTTAGAATGGGTTCCGCCGCTACAAAGGGGATGTAGTAACAGAAACAGACTTCTGGGACAAGAACAATGATGGATTTTCCATTTAAATACTATGAAACCACAAGGTTTGAATGTTAAACCCGAATGCCAACATTTCCTTTGATTCTTTTAGAATGGTTAAGAAAATTAAGTAAAGATATTTTGTTGAATTCCTTGACAGTGTTTTGGATAAGAGCCTTCATTTTTGTGAAGTTAATCTTTGGTAGCACAAATTTTGGATGGAAAAAGTTGTGAATATGTTGAGAAACTAGAAGTGTTTGTTTTAGTAGTTTAAATTCTATTTTCGAAGTTTACTCTATTTTCAGCTTCTTTTAGGGGTCCTTTTACTAAGGTGTACTGAAAAATGGCCTGCGCTAGTGTAGGCACGTGTTTTGGACATGCGCAGATCCATTTTTCAGCGCACCTGTAAAAATGCTTTTTTTTTTTGGCCAAAACCCGACGTGCGGCAAAATGAAAATTGGCGCACGTCCATTTTGGGTCTGAGACCTTACCGCCACCCATTCACTTACTGGTAATATCTCACGCATTAGCCAGGCGGTAATGGTCTATGCATGTACAATGGCTTTTACCTCCCAGTTAGTGCCATGCACCAGAAAATAAAAATTATTTTCCGGCGCTTAGTGGACACTCATAAAAAATGAAATTACCACCCAGGCCACGGGTTGCTGGGCAGTAATTCCAAATTGACGCACATTGGGTGCACATGGGCACCTATGCGATTTAGTAAAAAGGCCCCTTAGTATATATAAAGTCTAAGGATCCCTGAAACAACTTGATGAAATGTTGGCCCTCATTGGACCTAGACAGTTCTTAAGTTGCTAACAAAATTCATCAAAAATGTCATCATTATCAAGAGAAAAGAGATAAGTATGAGAGTTTTCTCTACAATAATTAAAAGATATGAGACTTTTTTAGGAATTTTTTAATGCCAGTGAAAAAAAGATATAAGCTCTCTAAGCCAATAATGGTTTTAAAAAGAGCTCTCTGCGGAATTGGAGGGCACATAGAACAAAATTCTATCAATGGTGCAGAATAAATCAGCACTGAAAAGAAAGCATACTTTATGATATTCTATAAACCTCACCTAAAGTTAGGCGCACTTTATAGAATACACGTAGCGCCTGCCCCCCCAACTAAAATTTAGGCTTGATCATTTACACCAACTAAGTGCCCACACCTAATTTTGGCACAGATAACTCCCTATAACATTGTGTGCCAATAATTGTTTGTTAGTGACAAATTATCAGCGCTGATTAGCTAGTTAAGCAATTAAGTTGCATGTGCAAATTTAGTCACCATTTATAGAATCCATGGGATAAAGGGCAATTTTATAACTGGGCACTCACATTTACATACTACTTGCATGCTTAAATATACAGAATTTCAGCTCTTTTACATCTGAGCATATACTTGTGCACATACATGTCAAGCAAAGCGACAACAAAGTGTTATGCTTCAAGGGTGCTTATGAATGGTTTAGCACTTAAATGCAAAGGGACATTCACATGGGTGGAGCATGGGAGGGGCATAGGCAGAGCTGCCACTGATACACACAGGGATGGATTCAGTAAATGGCACCCAGCACTTTTCCATAAATGTTGCTATGGGATGAGCGCTCTTTATAGAATACCATTGGATGCCAAATTCTACACCCAACTTTGGGTGCGAGTTCTTACACCAACTGAAACCTAGTGTAAATCCTGACAAGCAAATTAGGTGTGCATCTGCTATATTCTATAATACTGCATGCAATTTTCTAGAATGCCCTTGACCTGCTCATGCCCCTTCCATAGGAGCACCCCTTTGCATTTGCATGCAGATACACTTATGCACTGTCCCATAACTGGGGCACAGAAGTGTATTTCCATGTCAGTCTGCTGTTTCTGGCCCATTTTAGTGCCTTGCATCCATTGCAACGCATTTGTGCTGAAATTTGGGTACGGAATTACCACCTAACTTTACGTATCATTTATAGAATTCCCACCACCACCACAACAACGTATAAAATACTGTAGGTTAATGAGTTCTATTTCCACATTTACGCCAGATCTATGGCTGGTGTACCAGTGACCACATCCTTTTTAGGTGTGTGGATGCCAGGATATACTAGTATTATGGAGTCTGGGCACCCAGATGCTATTACAAAATAGGCTTTCACTATATAACATCTGGATGCCTAAAAGAGGGCACTATGTTATAGAACTACCCCCCTAACGGAAGAGATGGTCTACAGAGGCCTGACATTATATTGTTCATGGGAGGAGGGTAAGGAGGCTCCAAAGGCCTATAATTGAGTTTGGGAGTTATCACTTTGAGGTCATGAGTACTGGACAACCTAATAACTAAATATAGCAGTGTTAGCATGCCATGACAATTTTTAATGTCTATGGTAATGCTGCCTCATCTAGCATCTCATTAGTTGGGTATACCTCATGTTAAATCCTAATGTACCACTATGTTCAACCATGTCTAGCTAGTTAATAAGATGTAATGCAATATTGTTTACTTTATACTGAACAGTTCCACTGTACATTATTACTAATTAATGTTAGCTAATCTTTTGATTACATACTCTTAAATGTAAACCGCTTAGAACTTGTCATTAAAGCGGGCTATAAATGCAAAATTAAATTAAACTAACATGGTAACTCACCCTACCATGCCAGTTTTAACAATGCTTAGACTTTAAAATATAATGCACTGCTAGCAATAAGACCAACATATAGCTCGCATTGCTCTCAGTGTTAATACTGGCTAGTACATAACTCCTCATCAGTTGTATACTTTTTTTTTTTAATTTTCCATCATGTAGTGTTCTGAATGTACAATACTGGATCATTTAAAAAGTACAGATATTTCTAGGAAGTCTGTATGTATTGTACTGGTAATATCAAATAACAAAATGGAGCTAACTGTGCCTTAACATCCAGAGCTCATAAATAATGTGTGCTACAATTTATGAAATTTGACCTTTTCTCTCATTATGCTTTTTCTTTAAAGGAAGGAGTTGCTTGAAGAATTGTGCCAGTTGTCGTCCACCAGAAGTCTGTGATTCCATTTATTTTTATTGAGCACTGTAACAGAAAAACCATTTGCAAATATAAGAGCTGAAACCCTTTATGCTGATGACCTTTATAGATGCAATTAACAAGAAGGATCTAAGACTCTATAGTTACTATGCTTTATCATCATTAAATAATTTAACAGTCCAAAATGGTAGGAAGATCCTAAAAAACAGAGCTAGCAATTATCTATACCTCACTTCCTTTAATAGAAAATATAAAAGCTTCTGTTTAACAAATGTCGTCATTGATAGACATCAGCAAGATTTTTCACACCAAATCAGAAGGAGGATAATTGTATAAGGGCATTTCCATGCTTATAGGTTATATCTACCTATGTTTAAACCCAGCATTTAGATATTTATACTGTATAAACAAGTATATCTCAAATTGAGATTTCGATATCTAAAACTATAAAATATGTATATGGCACGGTCTGGGTCTGTTTTGGGTGGGACTAGAGCATGCCTAAAAATGAAGGGGTCCTTTTACTAAACTGTGGTAAGCATTAATGCATTTTAACACAGCAAAAAAAGGCCTTACTGCGGGATGTGATCAGGCATACTGTGGTAATTTTGTGATCGGTGCACGCTTCGCATGCACTAAAAATTAGATTTTATATTTTTAGGGCTGGTGGGGGTGGAGCTAGGCGTATTTTGTGCTAATTGGTTAGTGCTGGTATATTGCTGATTGCTAACCAATTAGCGTGTGATTAGCGCATTTGGCCTTAAAGCCTGCAAAATAGGTGGTGGTAGAATCAGTGTGTGGTTGTTAATGCAAAAAAGAAAAAAAGTGGTCATTTTACCCAAGCAGTAAAAATAGCATTACTGCGTGGGAATGATCTGTGTAAGGACACGCTAAGGCCACTTTTTACCACAGTTTGGTAAAAGGGCCCCTAAATAGGGAATTGAGCATCTATCTCCAAAAAGATCGATGTGGGAATTTTCACCTGCTACTCGGGCTGTCTAGGTATCAGGAAACTGTCTGACTGAACAGCGCTCCACTGGAAGTATTAGGGGGTAGTTGCCCCTTAATCCCCTAGTGGTTAATGAGATCTCTCTCCCTCGCCCTCACCACACACTTTTCTTAAGCAAAATTGATAAGGGATCCTGTGAAAGGCTCAGGAAAAATGAATGTATCTTTTTAAAATGGCTGAACTAAATGTTTGTATTTTGACACATAAATGTTTATTTCGCTATTTCATAACACATGTTTTTGTGCTCATGTTGACCTATTTATATTTTAGACTTTTATCATTCCAAATGGATACTGCTGCTGCACATAACTGGTGGATAAACAGCAGGCTCTAGGTCAGCAGATGCTGTTCTAAAATACTCGCAGAACTTTTGATATGCTGACCTATTGAAGTTAATTGGGACTCATTAAAGTCTATGCTATTCTATAAGGTATGGTGGCCAAGTCTACAAGCATGTAAATCAAAAGGGGGTGTGGCCATGGATGTGCTGAGGCATATATCAAGTTCTTTTTAGTAATAATAATAATAATAAATAATCATAATAATCATAACTGTTGGATATTCTAGTTTTGGGCCTTCCCTAGTCCCACCCAAAATATACCCACAACACACCCCTTGCTATTTGAAGAAGTGCTTAGTGAAACGCCCAAATTCTGACTTTCTAAAATCAGGATTTGGATGTTTTTAGCAAATGAGACTTTTTTTTAGGCATCACAAGGCATCCACCTGCTTTGAAAATTAGTACCTTAATGTTTAATATTTGGCATATTTATTTATTTATTTATTTATTGCATTTGTATCCCACATTTTCCCACCTATTTGCAGGCTCAATGTGGCTTACAATGTTCCTTCATGGCTTTCACCATTCCAGAGTAAAAGATACAATTGGTATTACATAAAGAACAAGGATAACAGAATTAAGCAATCAGGTATAGACAGATAACATTCAGGATATCAGGTAAGTAGTGATGCGTTACAGTTTCTATTATGGATCATTGTGGTATTGTGGCATATATCATTAAAAGCCATTAACAAGCATTTATCTTGAGTTAGTGAGACCACCTAAAATGAATCATGTTTAATGTTTCAATTGCAACAGGGAAAGTCAGTCTTCTACAAAAAAATCAAATATTTTATATATTATACATTTTTTCACTGTGGAACATAATATATAATAATAAAGACGTACCATAACAACCTTTACAAAAATCTTTAAGAAGTGGTCTAAAAAAGATGACGGCTGCATCCTTAAATAAACTGCTGACCAATTCACATGATTCAAAATAGTCCAACCAGATACAAAATTCAGATTAATGACATCCATCCTACTTCTAAATTTAATCCATATGGACTGAATGAATTGAGTAAAAATCCAACGTTGCTCTTTATAATTACGAAAATATGCAAAATTAAGAAACTATACAGATTCATGTGTACTCTATATACAAGCATTTATACCTATTTCTGAGCAAGCATAAATGTCCATTGGTTCACTTTATGCGTGTTTTCTACAGGACTTAAGCTGCTATTTTACAAAGACACAGAGCTATAGATAGAATGTAGAGATCAGAATTAAATCATAAGAACATAAGAATAGCCATACTGGGTCAGACTAATGGTCCATCTAGCCCAGTATCCTGCTTCCAGCAGTGGCCAATTCATGTCAAAAGTACCTGACAGAGTCTCTCATATAGTAGCAAGATTCATGCTACTGATTTCAGGGATAAGCAGTGGCTTCCCCCATGTCTATCTCAATAGCAGTCTATGGACCTCTCTTCCAGGAACTTGTCCAAACTTTTTTTTAACCCAGATACACTAACCAGTGATATCACATCCTGTGGCAACAAGCTTCAGAGCTTAACTATTTGTTGAGTGAAACAATATTTCCTCCTGTTCATTTTAAAAGTAGTACTATCTAACTTCCTTGAGTGTCTCCTAGTCTTTGTACTTTTTGAAATTGATTTACGTTTACCCGTTCTATACCACTAATTATTTTGTAGACCTCTATTGTATCCCCCTTCTCCTCAGCTGTCTTTTTTCCAAGCTACTGATGGAAAATCTCCATCTGCTGATAAGTTTTGTCCAGCAGAAATAAATGGGCCTTAATAACTGTTACACTCAAAAATTCTGGAACTTTTGTTTGTTGGATTCCTCCTGATGAAGAGTACGAAACAAGGGGGTCCCTTGTTGAGGACTGATTACTCTGTGTTGCAGTGTTTGGAAGTTTCACAGCTTGACCAGATAGACAGACTGACTATAACTTTGAATGTCATGGTATCTCTATTGCAAGCTAAGGGGTCCTTTTAAAAAGACACGGTAGGATTTTTAGCGTGCGCTAAAATAAGCGTGTGCTAACCACTAGAGATGCCCATGTATTCTTATATAGGGTGTCTAATCAGGGCATGCACTAAAAACGCTAATGTACCTTTGTAAATGACCTCCTTAGTGACTTATTTACTGTGCATGGTATTATTTTTGTTTTTTTTTCAGCTGTTTATAGACACTAACTGAGAAGAGAATTGCTAATTCAATAAACCTGAGATATGAAATTGGGCTGTTTTTTTTTGTTACGACAGTTTTTTCTTCTTCTAAGGGAGTTGTTTTCTGTGTGACTTTTTTTAGGCTTTATATGAAACCTGTGCTAAGAGCCTCGATTGGAAGGCCATCTCTGTAGGCTTCCTGGGCAATTGAGGTTTCCTTTGTTATTTACCTTAATAATTGTATAAAACTCTCTTCCGTTACTGTCTTGAGCAAAAAGTATTATGTTGTTTTAAACTCAATAACTGTTCCAATATTGGTTTCCACGACGGAAGATATGTTCTTGACTACATATTGTTGAAGTATAAAGCCATTCATATAGCCGACACTGGGAACTTCCTCAGAGGGGAAAAAAAACCTCATATTTCTCATTCTATTAGTTCTATGCAATGGAGAAACGGAAATCAAAGAAACCATAAGGAGCTCCTTGGGCATAGCATGAAATCAAAGCATCTATTCATGGGATCCTTCTTCTATATGAATGTTTGAATATCTTTTTAAAATGTCCAACAGTCTGAATCATGAAATGTTGTGCTTGATTGAAACTTTCTAAATCTAGTGTGTTTTGTCTAGGATCGATGCCCTGTTTCTGCTTAAACATTTTTTTGTTAAGAGCTCTGCAATTTGTAGTGTTTCATTATACAGGCTGTAACAGATTTTATAGACAACTGTACCATTTGATTTTATTTCAGACAGTACTTTTTTAAATTGTAGATCTGTTTCTGAAATGTGAGGCAGCAAGTGGTCTTAGATTCATCAAACTGACTTTATAGGTATTTATCGTTCTTTGAGAACCTGGAATGGAGATTTCACCATTAATCTATATTGCAGTTAAAAAATATCTACTCAATAAATTCAAGAGTTAACTTCACATGAGCAGTATTACTAAGGAATTGCTTATAGTGGGGACAATGCAGAAAACATTTTAAGAATCATTACAAATGTCTTATCTGTTAACCAATGCCCCCTGTTCAGAAAACACTGACTTCCATGCAATACTAAGGAAGGTAGTTAATAGATGCAAAAAATACAAAAGGTATTCTATGAGAAAGCTGCTCCTATGCATGTTCAGTAACATATATAAATGACCAATCCCTAAAGAAAATCAATGGTAACAGGGAAAGTATACAGGAGAACATAATGTTCAATTATTTTATTTTAAAATAGGTCCTTTGTAAGGCACAAATAGATGCTTCTTAATGTGTTATTGCATAACGTTCTATATATGTGCAAAAGCTATGGATCTGATATTAAAACATGTGGAGGCAAATTTTAAGAAAGGACATGCAAGGGAAATTTAACATCCAAGTCAGGACATGTGGAATGCCCACACTATTTAAAAGAGGTTCTGCCAAACACAAAGGGCTCCTTTTAAAGGCATGGTAGTGATTCCCAGAGTGGCAAATGCAATGAAGCCCATTCAATTCCTTTGGGCTTTGTCGCATTTGCCTCACAGGAGGAGCCCAAAGCATCTTATAAAATAGAAGCAGGGCTGCATGTCTAAGCTCCTCCACATACAAAAGAAGTAATTAAAAAAAAATTATATCTTGGGGAAAACACATATCCCTCCCCCCCCCCCCCCCCCCGCCATACACATTGCAGCAGCTTTCTAAAATCACTGTTCCTTTTGCCAAAATATGGATGCCTGACCCCGAGCAGAAATACTGTGATATTACTGAGAGGTCTCAGCAGTCATTTTGAAGCCCAGAGAAAACATGGTGGGAGCGAGTGGGCATTGTTTCCACATCACTAGACATCAGGAACCACTGGTAAGGCTAAAGACTGGGTCAGGGAGTGGGGGATGTGGGACTTGCAGCTCAAGGGCCATTTTTTGCAGGCCTAGAGTGCTGGGTGGTTGTGACTCCAGTGGAAGCTGTCACATGTCAAGCTTGTGCCCACACATGGGGGCCCCATAGTCTCTGAGGATGGATGTCGTTGAAGGTGGAGTGGGGTCAGGGTTGCTCCAGGAGCTATTGAGGGAGCATTGGGTGCTGGCAGGGGATATTGAGTGCTGCCAGTGAGGGAGGTTGGGGAAGCTGGCATTGGGATGGGGGGAGCGCTGGCATTGCCAGGATCCAAAGTGTCAGGATTTAGAGCTGCCCCTACATCAATCACTTAGATTTGCCTCAAAGAAGGAATAAAGTCCAACAGCTACCCAGTTAGATTTACATGCACTGGAAACCCATTGTATATAAATCTCTCTCATGCATATTCATTGTCCTGAAAATGTGGCTGGCAGGGCATGCCTCCAGAAGAGGGTTGAGAAGCACTGCCATATGAGAAATAAGGAATACACATCTGTTTTTTATTCCACTCAAACTATTCCCTCTCTCCTTATCTTCCTCATACCCACATCTTACCCCATTTGGACATACTCAGCTTCTACATGTCTGAATGGCTCATGTTCTGAAATGGCATTTAAAAGTTTGGGCCTCTCCAGACCTCTAAATGCTGCCATTTGAACTTAAGGATGCTTCTCAATAAGGGCCTTTTCAACCAGACTTAGGAATAAAAATTTTCAGCTGAAAACACATCTGCATTTATGAGCTTAAAAGTTACACTTATAAAATTAGACCTGCCATTCACTTGCTTAAATATGAACCTAATTATTAAGCCTAGTGCTAAGCTCCTAACCCCCCCCCCTCCCCCTGTTTACTAAAGCTTAGCTTGAGTTATCTGCAGCAGGGCCCATTTTATTCCTATGGACCCTGCTGCAAATAACTCGAGCTAAGCTTTAGTAAACAACCCCCTAAGTTTGTTTTTTTTCCTCTTGGCTTAAATCCACCAGGTTGCTAGCATCTTTTTATGCACCTACAATTAGCAGCTCATTGAAATTTTGACTATAGATGCTTAGCCCTAGTAAACTTTCAGAAGCACAACTCTCAGAGGGACCCTTTAAGAAGCCATGTTAACTGCTAAAGCATGCTTAACTCAAGAAAAAAGGCCTACCACACAACATTTTTGCAGTAGTTTGCCTCAGCACATGCTAATTGCATATTTTTTATATAGTTTTTTGGGAGGGAGTGTGGCATGGGTGGGGAGTGCTCTGATTAGCCTGTGTACTAATTGGATAATGTGGACTTAACTAGAGGGCATTTACTGCCTTTTAAATATGAGGCCATAAGTGCTCCCATGTTAACATTTTGCAGATAATGCACTCTAATGCGAACACTAAGAGCATGACCTGAAAAATAAAATGGCAAAAAATACTGCTGTGTTAGAAATAGGCTTAGCACATGAGAAAGTCCCACCTTAAGATACATTAAGCCCAGATTCTAATGCCCTTTATAAAAAGGCCCCAAAGTTCAGAACGTAAATCCTTTGAATACGAGGCCCTAGATTTATTTCAAACATTTTTGCATACACATCTTCAGGGCTGTGTTGTCACTATAAAGATGCCGAGGAGGAAATAAGTGCCCTAGTGTCAAATAACCTGAAATCTTAGACATAATTTATTTTTAATGTGTTTTATAACCTGAGAGTATTTAGCACCACATAACAGCATTTGAGAAAATATATTTCAAAATGGGTAACTTTAGGCAAACGGCACTGTTTTGATGTGCTGCTTTTATAATAATAATGCATATATTACCATCTAAATAAATAACACTGTGTTGATTAAACTGTGTAAATGGAAAGGTCACGTTAGTCTTTCTTAATATAAAACATCATAGTAACAGGGCAAACTACTGCACAATTGAAGATGGCATAGTGCTTTTATTGTGCCGTTTCATTGTAATCAAATAAGGTCAAAAGCAACATTAAAAAAAAAAAATATATATATATATATCAAAATGAAATATAGAATATAAGTGAAACAAGTGAATCTGAGGCAAGAAGAATACATATTGCCCATCTTTAAAAGTGGGAAAAAAAATCAAGGTTCAATGTGCAAAAATAGGGCTCTAATAAATTCCAGATTTCTCAAGATGTCAATTTAAAAAAATGAGTGCTTTACTTTAGCAAATATGCATGGAGGTAGATTTTAGAAAGGATAAAGGGACAAATAAATTACAATTGAGACATCCAGATCTGAACATCTCAAGTTCTGCTAGTATTTAAAATAGATCTGCCGAAATAGTGCTTATTCTAAAATACATGGTAAATGGATTCTATGTAACAGTTGGCTGCAGCAAGAGCATTCATTTGAGAATTATAAATATCTAAAAATCCATCCATATTGCCACCCACTTTTCAGGTTCCTAAATTTAAGAGCCTATTAGAATTGGGAACATAAATGTAGGTACTCAGCCCTAGTACATTTTTAAAGAAGTCAAATTAGGAACCTAACTCTTATAGCTGTATGCTTACCAAGCTCCATTAAGCATCTAGCATGGGTTTTACCTGTTAAGGATTAATACCCATTAAAACAAACAGCTACCAAGGTAAATATCCAGCACAATCTGCTCAACATTGAAAGAGGCAGAGAGGGGTGGCTACCAGTGACAGCTAGTGCACAGGCCATGATCACATATTAGCTATCATGGTTGCCCATAGTACTGTTGCAAATATCGGCAACTCTAGAGCAGGTGATAAGTGCAGCACTGCCTTGTGCTGCTCCTCCAGTTGGCCTCCCATTCATACCCCCCACAAATGATCTGGTCCATCTGACCTCCTCCCAGCAATCAACCCCCCTCCTGATCCAACTGCAAAGAAAGATGCCCCCATTCATACAGAAAGACCCCTTTACAAAGGCAGCCCCCCCAGTGAAAACCTATCACCCAATCCCTGACCAACTGGTCAGCAGCCACCTTTTTAAGCCCAAGTGAGATCAGACAGAAGGACTGCTCCCATTGGGGCCCACTAGCCCACCATGGATGGCCCCTAGATAGGTCCCAGAGGTTCTTCTGGAGTCGGGGTTATCATTGGGAGGCTGCCTGGGTGTGTGTATGTGTGTGTGTGGGGGGGGGGGGGGGGTCTTGCTGTATGAATGGGTAGGGCCAGTCTTAGGCAGGGGCAGTTGGGCAGGGCCTCATGCTCCTTGGTGCCCCACACAGGCCTCTGCATGTCCCTCTCTCTCTCCTTCTCTGCATCTGAAATTCAGCATATCCTCCCTCCCTGTGAGATTTTTTTACTATTCCCTTCCCACTCCCTGCATTGTTGCCCTTGTTTAATCTTCAATGCCGCTGCCCTTCAGCAGCATCAGTGAAGTAAGCAGACTGCCTTCAGCAGCCCGGGGAAGTTTTTCCTCTGCTTCAACACATCTCAACTATACAGGACAGGAATTTGTAGCAGAGAGAAAGATTCTGGGGCCACCTTAAAAGGTCTGCTTACTTCACTGATGCTGCTGGCAGGCAGTGGCACGTAAGATTAAATGAAGGCAGTGATATAGGGGCGGGAAGGGAGAGAATAGTACTAGATCCCACAGGGGGAGGGTGGAGGAAGCAAGGAATGCTGTACCTGCCAATCGGGTGGGGGAAGAGAACCACCACATCACCAGGAGTGGGAAGGAGGGAAGGATAGAGATGCCAGACAACAAGGGGGAGAAGGGAAAGAGAGAGATAGACCA
Source organism: Microcaecilia unicolor (assembly GCF_901765095.1). NCBI lineage: Eukaryota > Metazoa > Chordata > Amphibia > Gymnophiona > Siphonopidae > Microcaecilia > Microcaecilia unicolor. The sequence goes on from NC_044037.1 coordinate 62,133,069, forward strand.
TGGGGGAGGGGAGAAAGGAATCATAGACATGCCAGAATGGGGGAGTAGAGAATATAGGATGGGGTGGGGTAGGGTAGGGAAAGGAAGGAGATAGATTCCAGAAGGACATTGATGACAGACTTGGTGGGGGGGGGGAGGGTAGGGAGGGGTATTGATGCCAGACTGTTGGGTGAGGTGGGTAGGAGAAGGGAAGGGGATAGATGCCAGACCACAGAAAGGGGTGAAGGGAATGAGAGAGATGCCAGACTGTGAGGGGGGAGGGGGAAGAGAATGAGAGATATGCCAGACCATGATGGGACAGGAAGGGAGGGGAGAAGAGAAGGGAAGGAGATTGATGCCAAACTTTGGGGAGTGGGAAGGGAAGGGAAGAAGAGAGATGCCAGGGGAGGGGAACAGAGAAGAAGATAGGGCTAGGAGGTGTGGGGGGAAGGAGTAGGAAATGGATGGGGTTAGGGGATATGGGGAGGAAGAAGGGACAGGAGATAGGTGGGGGTGGGGAAGGAGCCGGATATGGATGAGGCTAGGGGATATGGGTAGATCGGAGAGGAAAAGGGGTAGAAAATTACAAACAGGGAAGATGGATTGAGAATTTGAAAGGCATAGTGTATACTTGGCAGTTTTAGATATGAGGGAGGGGTATATTGATGGGTTGTGAGAATGAGCGAAGGTATGAAATGAGGGATATGAGAAGGGGGGCAAGAAAGGGGGATGATGTAAGGAAGGGTTGAGACATAATATGAATGACATGGAAGACTGAAGAGAAGTCAGGGAAAGGGGGGAGGCCGACAGTCGCTCTAAAGTGCATGGTTTGGGATAAGGTATCTTTCAAAAAAACAACAAAAACAGGGAAGATAGGGTATCCTGATAGTGAGGTTGCAAAAGAGACCGTAGTAGTTCTGCAGGTGTCCTTAAATAAAAATAAAAATCAGACAAAAGATTGCAAATTAATACTGTCAAGTACTAAGCATGAGGAGTGGCCTAGTGGTTAGGGTGGTGGACTTTGGTCCTGAGGAACTGAGTTCGATTCCCACTTCAGGCAACAGGCAGCTCCTTGTGACTCTGGGCAAGTCACTTAACCCTCCATTGCCCCAGGTAGAAATAAGTACCTGTATACAATATGTAAACTTGAGTCTGCCATGAGTGGGAAAGCGTGGGGTACAAATGTAACAAAAATAAAATAAATAAATAGGAACAACAAACATAGTTTGAAATGTCTATATGCGAATGCCAGGAGCCTAAGAAATAAGATGGGAGAGTTAGAATATATTGCACTAAATGAAAAATTAGATATAATAGGCATCTCCAGGTGGAAGGAGGATAACCAGTGGGACACTGTCATACCAGGGTACAAATTATATCGTAGTGATAAGGTGGATCGAATTGGTGGAGGGGTAGCATTATATATTAACGAGATCTTTGAATCAAATAGATTGAAAATTCTGCAGGAAACAAAACACTTCTTGGAATCACTGTGAATTGAAATTCCATGTGTAAAGGGGAAAAGGATAGTGATAGGAGTGTACTACCATCTGCAAGGCCAGGATGAACAGACGGATGCAGAAATGTTAAAGGAAATTAGGGACGCAACAAACTGGGCAACACAATAATAAGGAGTGATTTCAATTACCCCAATATTGACTGGGTAAATGTAACCTCGGGGCATGCTGGGAGGTAAAATTCCTTGATGAAATCAAGGACTGCTTTATGGAGCAGCTGGTACAGGAGTCGATGAGAGAAGGAAAAATTCTAGTGGAGCGCATGATCTGGTGCTGGAGGTAATGGTGCTAGGGCCACTTGATAACAGTGACCATAATATGATCGGATTTGATATTAGCCTTGAAGTGAGTATACATAGGAAATCAAATACATTAGTGTTTAACTTTAAAAACGGAGACTATGATAAAATGAGAAGAATGGTGAAAAAAAACCTTAGAGGATTGGCTGCAAGAGGCATGGATGCTGTTCAAAAACACCATCCTGGAAGCCCAAGGCCAAATATATTCCGCGTATTAAAAAAGGAGGACGGAAGACCAATCGACAGCTGACGTGGTTAAAAAGTGAGGTGAAGGAAGCTATTAGAGCTAAAAGAAAATCCTTCAGAAAATGGAAGAAGGAACCGACTGAAAATAATAAGAAACAGCATAAGGAATGTCAAGTCAAATGCAAAGCGCTGATAAGATAGGCAAAGAGGGACTTCGAAAAAATATATTGCGTTGGAGGCAAAAACACATAGTAATAATTTTTTTATGTATATTAAAAGTAGGAAGCCAGCAAAAGAATCAATTGGACAGCTAGATGACCGAGGAGTAAAAGGGGCGATCAGGGAAGACAAAGCCGTAGCGGAGAGAGTAAATGAATTCTTTGCTTCGGTCTTCACCGAGGAAGATTTGGGTGGGACACCGGTGCCAGAAATGGTATTCGAAGCTGACGAGTCAGAGAAACTTAATGCATTCTCTGTAAACCTGGAGGATGTAATGGAGCAGTTCTACAAACTAAAGAGTAGCAAATCTCCTGGACTGGATGGTATTCATCCCAGAGTACTGATAGAACTGAAAAATGAGCTTGTGGAGCTATTGTTAGTAATATGTAATTTATCCTTAAACTCGAGCATGGTACTGGAAGATTGGAGGGTGGCCAATGTAACACCGATTTTTAAAAAAGGTTCCAGAGGAGATCCGGGAAATTATAGACCGGTGAACCTGACTTTGGTGCCGGGCAAAATGGTAGAGACTATTATTAAGAACAAAATTACAGAGCATATTCAAAAGCATGGATTAATGAGACAAAGCCAACATGGATTTAGTGAAAGGAAATCTTGCCTCACCAATCTACTACATTTCTTTGGAGGGGTGAAAAAACATGTGGATAAAGGTGAGCCGGTTGATATTGTGTATCTGGATTTTCAGAAGGTGTTTGACAAAATACCCCATGAAAGACTCCAGAGGAAACTGGAGAGTCATGGGATAGGAGGTAGTGTTATATTGTGTATTAAAAACTGGTTAAAAGATAGAAAAGAGAGAGTAGGGTTAAATGGTCAGTATTCTCAATGGAGAAGGGTAGTTAGTGGGGTTCCCCAAGGGTCTGTGCTGGGGCTGCTGCTTTTTAACATATTTATAAATGACCTAGAGATGGGAGTAACTAGTGAGGTAATTAAATTTGCTGATGACATAAAGTTATTCAAAGTCATTAAATCATGGGAGGATTGTGAAAAATTGCAAGAGGACCTTACGAGGCTGGGAGACTGGGCGTCTAAATGGCAGATGACGTTTAATGGGAGCAAGTGCAAAGTGATGCATGTGGGAAAAAGGAACCCGAATTATAGCTACGTCATGCAAGATTCCACGTTAGGAGTCACGGACCAAGAAAGGGATCTAGGTGTCGTCGTTGATGATACGTTGAAACCTTCTGCTCAGTGTGCTGCTGCGGCTAAGAAAGCAAATAGAATGTTAGGTATTATTAGGAAAGGAATGGAAAACAAAAATGAGGATATTATAATGCCTTTGTATCACTCCATGGTGCAACCGCACCTCGAATATTGTGTTCTATTCTGGTCGCCTCATCTCAAAAAAGATATAGTGGAATTAGAAAAGGTACAGAGAAGGGTGACGAAAATGATAAAGGGGATGGGATGACTTCCCTATGAGGAAAGGCTAAAGCGGCTAGGGCTCTTCAGCTTGGAGAAAAGGTGGCTGAGGGGAGATATTATAGAGGTCTATAAAATAATGAGTGGAGTTGAACGGGTAGATGTGAAGCGTCTGTTTACGCTTTTCAAAAATACTAGGACTAGGGGGCATGCGATGAAGGTACAATGTAGTAAATTTAAAATGATTTGGAGAAAATGTTTCTTCACTCAACGTGTAATTAAACTCTGCAATTCGTTGCCAGAGAATGTGGTAAAGGCGGTTAGCTTAGCGGAGTTTTAAAAAAATTTGGATGGCTTCCTGAAGGAAAAGTCCATAGACCATTATTGAATGAACTTGGGGAAAATCCACTATTTCTGGGATAAGCAGTATAAAATGTTTTGTACTTTTTTGGGATATTGCTAGGTATTTGTGACCTGGATTGGCCACTGTTGGAAACAGGATGTTGGGCTTGATGGACCTTTGGTCTTTCCCAGTATGAGAATTCTTATGTACTTATGAGAGGATCAGAGGATTTAAAAAGGGAATGGGGTATGGGAGGAAGAGGATGTGTCTCTGAAGGGGTTGAGAGTGGAAATGGGGTTAAAAACATGATGAAAGAGAGGCTATTGGGTATAGCATAACAGACAGGCCTTGGAGGCAAGGGAAGGAAGGAGAGAAAGGGATGGAGCAGGGACTGACAGGGTGATGAGATGAATTGGAGGGTACATGAGGGTGAGTACAGAGGATGGGAATAGGGGACTTAACTGGGTGAAAGATCGGGAGGGGTTTAGGAGACTGGTGAGAAAGAGACAGAGGGGGCAATGGGAGTGCTGGTAATGGAGTGAAAGGGCGATGGTAAAAGCCAAGTAGATAGATGCGGGTGAGAGAAAAGTAGGGGAAAAGCATTAAATGAAAGATCAATGCCAGACAGATGTAGAAAAGAAAAGGAAGAAGAAAAGAGGAGATAAATAAAATAAAAAAAGCCACCCTGCAAAAAAAAAAAAAAAAATTAGGAGAAGACCGACACACTGTTGGAACATGTCAGACTTCAGAAAATATCTATCTCTGATATTTTGTATTTTCATTTCTGTTTCTCTAGTATTGCTGTATATGCAGAGTCTGTCCAGTTCAAATTTTTGCCTTTGTATCTCTATTACTGGCCTGTGATTCCTTGTTTCATATTTGTTGATACGCTGTCTGCTTTTCGAATGTGTGAGCAAATTGAGTTATTGTGCTAAACTAGCAGGCAGTTTTTGTGTACAGTCTGTAGCAGGCCCGTTTGTTCTTTTTTTCTCACTAGATAGTGTATTGGGGTTTTAGGGTATTGTGTAATATTTACAGTGCTGCCTTTTCACATATAAGGTTGTTTCTCTTTATGTCCTGGGAGTTAATGCTGTTATGGTACAGTAAAGTTCAGTGGCGTTCCGTGCTTGGCTGACACCTAGGGCGGACCGCCCCCACCGCCCCCCCCCCCCCTTGGTACGCCACTGGTAAAGTTCTTAGTGCGTTTCTGCAGGAGTTTGTGCTTAGTATTTTGCAGTGGAGAGACTGTGACTAAGGTGACTTCAAAACTTTTAGTTTGTCATAACATCAGACAGATTTTGTGAAATAGTCATCAAATGTACATACATGTGTTAATTTTTACAGGCAGGGCTGGGGGGTCCCACCGAACTGGTCGGCACAGGGCACTGCAGTTGCTAAGGCTGGCCCTGTGAATGGGAAGTGTAATGATCCCAGATCCTTACTTTTCTGGGCCTAGTGCCCTCTTTGGCCTGTAAGACAACACTGGCCAGGGGATTATCAAGTAGCCACAACTTTCAAGGGCTCACCCACAACAAAGCCACACTAAAACTTTTAAAAATCAAAAGCCGCAATGTTTCTTAACAAAACAAAACTCATGGCATATTCATATCACTGACCTGGGATTCATTTCTTTCTCACTTACAACCATACAACAAGTAATTCCTTCTTTCTTTCTTTTACAATTCCTGCTAACAAAACTCTTATCCACACTCTTATCACCTCTCGCTTAGACAACTGCAACTTGCTTCTCACAGGTCTCCCGCTAAGCTATCTCTCTCCCCTTCAACCTGTTCAAAACTCTGCTGCATGACATATGCCTCCAATGTTGCTATGCTCATATTCACCCTCTCCTCAAGTCGCTTCATTGGCTCCCTATCCATTTCTGCATACAATTCAAATTCTTCTTATTGACTTACAAGTGCATTTGCTCTTCAGCTTCTAAGTACTGCTCCACTCTTATCTATCCCTACACTACTGTGTTATTTTTTTTATTCATAAAAATTGTAGGTAGATTAATTTATCACTAGAAAAAACATAGGGAGGGGGTCTTTTACTAAAGTTTAGCTCAAGTTATCTGTAGCAGGCCCCATTTTGATCCTATGGGCCTTGCTGTAGATAACCCGAGCTAAGCTTTAGTAAAAGACCCTCCCCCCTATGTTTTTTTCTAGTGATAAATTAATCTACCTACAATTTTTATGAATAAAAAATAACACAGTTCTGATATCTTATTCAGTTAAATAAATGCAACATAAGAAGTGACATTTTCATTAGAAAACAGAAAGAACTGCAAAATTGAGTAGGCTTCCAGGCTTATTTTCGAAACGATCACCGGGCATCTTCCGAAATAAATTGGGAGATGGCCTGCGATCTCTCAAAAGCGACAAAATCCGTATAATCGAAAGCTGCTTTTTTGACATCATCGCTGCTTTCCCATCGCTGAGTTCAAGGGGGCATGTCAGTGGCGTAGCGAAGGCAGGACATGGGCATGGCTACCAGATGGTCGGCTTTCGTGGATAATGGGAAAAAAAGCGGCGTTCATTAGTATTTCGCCGGGTTTACTTGGTCCTTTTATTTTCACGACCAAGCCTAAAAAAGATGTCCGAACTGACCAGATGACCACCGGAGGGAATGGGGGATGACCTCCCCATACTCCCCCAGTGGTCACCAACCCCCTCCCACAGTAAAAAAAATAAAATAAAAACCTTTTTTGCCAGTCTGTATCCCAGCCTCAAATGTCATACTCAGCTCCATGACAGCAGTATGCAAGTCCCTGGAGCAGTTTTTAATGGGTGCAGTGCACTTCAGGCAGGCAGACCCAGGTCCATCCTCCCTACCTGTTACACTTGTGGTGCTAAGTGTTGAGCCCTAAAACCCCCCAAAACCCACAGTACCCACATGTAGGTGCCCCCCTTTACCCCTAAGGGCTATGGTAATGGTGTAGAGTTGTGAGGAGTGGATTTGGGGGGGATTTGGGGGGCTCAGCACCCAAGGTAAGGGAGCTATGCACCTGGGATCTATTTGCATATATATTTTTTAATTTTTAGAAGTGCCCCCTAGGGTGCCCGGTTGGTTTCCTGGCATGTCAGGGGGACCAGTGCACTACAAATGCTGGCTCCTCCCATGATCAAATGCCTTGGATTTCGCCGGGTTTGAGATGGCCAGCATTTTTTCCATTATTGCTGAAAAACAAAAATGACGATCTCAAACCCGGCGACCTCTGGCATTTGGCAGGGCCAAACCATATTATCGAAAGAAAAGATGGCTGGCCATCTTTTTCGATAATGTGATTACGGCCAACTGTTGCGTAGCCGCCAAAAGAGATTGCCGGCGATCTATTTCGCCGGCACCGTTCAATTATGCCCCTCTTTGTCTCCTACAGAAATCACAAGTTAGTATCTCATACTTTCAGAGATGTCTCTCAATGCATCTATTAATTTATACTAAAGCGTCTATGAATTAAATAAAAAAACAGTAGGGAAGACAACTGCATAATTTCATATAGAACAGTATAATTGCTGCTTCCCTGCCCTAGCCATTATGTTTACAATAAGAGAGAAAAAGACAGTCCATCACTCCAGCATTCAAAACATTATCCCCCGATGTTTCACAATACTGTAGATGAACAAACACTTCATACTGAATGTGCTCATAAGTGTTCTTCAAATTGTCCAATTTTATCACCATTGTTGGTTCAAATCTATTGCATCAATTTTTTGCAAACATGAATAAAAAGAAAAGGTGAAATTATTATTTTATGTTTTGTTTTTGTTTTCTTGCCACAACAAGCTAGGACGATGTACTTTGTCACTCAAAAAATATTTTCCTCTAAACATTGCTGCCAGTAGAACAAATATCTGATAGCTCCACTTTCATTTTCATAAAAGTATAGTACCAAAACTGGTAAGATCTAATTTCTTTTAAGAGAAAACTCCCAACGTCTCCTAACTGAGGGAGTAATTTGCACAATGCCAGTCCTGCAGTCCATTTAGCTTCTTTCTCAATGTTGCCACTGTCTGTCTCTGATAGGAAAAAGGACAAAATAGTGGATAGTGAGAAGTGGGGACAGTAAGTGGAGAACAGCATGCAGAAATTGGCAATAAAAGGGTTCAGCCATAATAGGCTAATTTCTTCTTTCATGTTTCAGTGCCTCATCCTTTCCTAAGGTTTTGCAGCAAATAAATATGATGGTGCTATTCACATGGATGATGCTGATCAATGAACGCCAAGTAACCATGGATTCTGGGAGCTAGGGCTGTTCATAATTCTTTACTGATGAAGGTGAGTAGAGGGGGAGAGTAATGCATTTGATATGTTTTTTTTTTCTTTTTCTTTAAAATATTTTTTCTCTTGCTGATGCTCCCTCAGACTCTCACTGCTTCTTAATACAAATATGGATTGACAAAATTAACTCTTTCTTTTAAAGAATACACAATAACAAATACTTGCATACTGTAAATCGGTTCAGCTCTTTCACCCCAGAAGAATCCAGCCATACCTTGGTAAGATGCACAATTCTTACTTCTGTGTTCGCAATTATCATTTTGATAAAATATTAGCCTACAAAACATCTCCATCAGTTAGTATGCAAAGATCTATTATTTCTCAATAGGAGTTTCATTGCAAAATGCCAGAGTGAATCATCCATGGTCAAAAAAAGAATAGAATCTTCAGTATTTTTGTCAAATTCATCAATACTGAAGCATACGGTGAGGCATTCCTTCAATGGCAAGAATTGTCTGAATTTCCTTCTTTTGATAAGAGAGTGTCAGCAGTTATACCTAGAATGCATAGTTCTATAGATTTCCATTGGACTTTAATGGAAAAAAAATATCACAGGCTGCCCTTAAAAGCTAAGACTTGCACGAAATACTGCAGATTGCCAACATATTTGAGTCTGCTAGCACTGAAAGCATCATTCAGTTGCGCTTTATGGTTGTCATATAAAAACACTGTATGAGAAGCACTCTGAAGTAATTTTGTTACTGATATTTTGAAACATTCAACACTAAGGTTTAGCTAAACTTTTTAAACTATCTATTGAGCAGGGCAAGTTAACGGCTATTTTAAGGAATTGCTGTTATGAGGAAGTAAACAATAATATGAGTTACTAATAATTTATATAAATGGATGACTACCTTATGCAGGAGAAATGTATATACAGTGGGGGAAATAAGTATTTGATCCCTTACTGATTTTGTAAGTTTGCCCACTGACAAAGACATGAGCAGCCCATAATTGAAGGGTAGGTTATTGGTAACAATGAGAGATAGCACATCACAAATTAAATCCGGAAAATCACATTGTGGAAAGTATATGAATTTATTTGCATTCTGCAGAGGGAAATAAGTATTTGATCCCCCACCAACCAGTAAGAGATCTGGCCCCTACAGACCAGGTAGATGCTCCAAATCAACTCGTTACCTGCATGACAGACAGCTGTCGGCAATGGTCACCTGTATGAAAGACACCTGTCCACAGACTCAGTGAATCAGTCAGACTCTAACCTCTACAAAATGGCCAAGAGCAAGGAGCTGTCTAAGGATGTCAGGGACAAGATCATACACCTGCACAAGGCTGGAATGGGCTACAAAACCATCAGTAAGATGCTGGGCGAGAAGGAGACAACTGTTGGTGCCATAGTAAGAAAATGGAAGAAGTACAAAATGACTGTCAATCGACAAAGATCTGGGGCTCCACGCAAAATCTCACCTCGTGGGGTATCCTTGATCATGAGGAAGGTTAGAAATCAGCCTACAACTACAAGGGGGGAACTTGTCAATGATCTCAAGGCAGCTGGGACCACTGTCACCACGAAAACCATTGGTAACACATTACGACATAACGGATTGCAATCCTGCAGTGCCAGCAAGGTCCCCCTGCTCCGGAAGGCACATGTGACGGCCCGTCTGAAGTTTGCCAGTGAACACCTGGATGATGCCGAGAGTGATTGGGAGAAGGTGCTGTGGTCAGATGAGACAAAAATTGAGCTCTTTGGCATGAACTCAACTCGCCGTGTTTGGAGGAAGAGAAATGCTGCCTATGACCCAAAGAACACCGTCCCCACTGTCAAGCATGGAGGTGGAAATGTTATGTTTTGGGGGTGTTTCTCTGCTAAGGGCACAGGACTACTTCACCGCATCAATGGGAGAATGGATGGGGCCATGTACCGTACAATTCTGAGTGACAACCTCCTTCCCTCCGCCAGGGCCTTAAAAATGGGTCGTGGCTGGGTCTTCCAGCACGACAATGACCCAAAACATACAGCCAAGGCAACAAAGGAGTGGCTCAGGAAGAAGCACATTAGGGTCATGGAGTGGCCTAGCCAGTCACCAGACCTTAATCCCATTGAAAACTTATGGAGGGAGCTGAAGCTGCGAGTTGCCAAGCGACAGCCCAGAACTCTTAATGATTTAGAGATGATCTGCAAAGAGGAGTGGACCAAAATTCCTCCTGACATGTGTGCAAACCTCATCATCAACTACAGAAGACGTCTGACCGCTGTGCTTGCCAACAAGGGTTTTGCCACCAAGTATTAGGTCTTGTTTGCCAGAGGGATTAAATACTTATTTCCCTCTGCAGAATGCAAATAAATTCATATACTTTCCACAATGTGATTTTCCGGATTTAATTTGTGATGTGCTATCTCTCACTGTTACCAATAACCTACCCTTCAATTATGGGCTGCTCATGTCTTTGTCAGTGGGCAAACTTACAAAATCAGCAAGGGATCAAATACTTATTTCCCCCACTGTAAGTTGTATCACTTTTATAAAAGGAACTTAGGCACATATTTATTTTTACATAACCACCCCTGAGGAATACCTTCATGCATTACACCTGCTCTAAGGCTCACACAGATGCTACAGCCAGATATGTAACATACATAGTAACATGATAACACAGTAGGTAACGGCAGATAAAGACCTTGTATGGTCCATCCAGTCTGCCAAATAAGATAAACTCATTAAATATGGTATGATGTGATACATCAACCCTCAGATGTATTATAGCATGCCTACAGATCCACGCTGAATTTGGCGCAGATTCTATAACAATGCGCCTAACATAAAAAGCTTAACAAGCTAATGAGTGCTATAACAGCGCTTAACAAGCAATAATGAGCACCAATTGGCACTGATTAGAATTTAGGCTCAGAATTCGCTAAGCATACTCTGTAATGATGTGTGCAGAACTTCTAACACACACAGTTAAAAGGGGTCATGATTATGGGCGGGAAAATGGGCATTTTGTGGATATTCAAAAATATATGTGCTTAGTTATAGAATATGGCCCAGTGCACATAAATCTACATACTAGGATTTACACCATTTTTTCATTGGAGTAAATGAATGCACATAGATTTAGGCACTGAAATATCAACTAAGTGTATTCTATAATCGGTTCCTAAATGTAAGCACTATCGGCACTGATTTTAGCACCAATTTTTTAGACGACATATATAGAATCCCCCCCCCCCCCCATATGTATACCTGGACTAGCGGGTGACGCCCGACAGTGAGCCCCTGTTTCACCGATGCTTCTTAAGGAGCAAAACCCATGGTCACTTGAAATGCCCTGCAAGCAGATAGACAGAAATAATCTTTAAAAACTTTACAGAGAGTTAAGAAAGCTCATGGACCTGCACTTAGCTTTGTTCGCATACCTGATTATTGGACCGACTTCTATCTTCCATGAAGTTCTCTGTGCTAAGATGGCGACTGGTTTTTAAACTGACGCCAACCCTGTCAGCCAATCATATACCTGCTGAAATATTAAAAGGCTAACACACTCTACTTGTAACCCTTTGCCCTCTAGGTATTCCTCGTCTTCTCTGACCCCTTTAAACAGTTTATAAAAAGGCTTTCCATTCCACCCGATTGTTAAGGCCGGCTGGAACTAAGGATTTTAGTCTATAAATCCAATGCTGTTCTTTCTGAACTAATCTCCGATCTCTGTCTCCTCCACGTATTGATTCAGGAATGTGATCAATTACAATACATTTGTAATCTTCAAACTTGTGAGATTTTTCAATACTATGGGAAATTAAGGGAGCTTCTAAACATAAATGTTTTAAATTATATTTGTGATCACTGAGCCTTTCTTTCAGTGGCCGTGTGGTCTTCCCTATGTATAATTTTGAACAAGTACACATTAATATGTATACTACATGCATAGTGTCACAGTCTGTGTCAAATCTTAATTGATATTTTCTTGTGTCCACTGGGTAAACAAAAAACTGTGCCGTAAGCATAGCTGAACAAAATTTACATTTTTTGCAGTCCTTATGCCCTTGAGGAATGGCTGTTTTGGATGTCAATGGGTTGACCTGTAAAATCTCTTGTAAGTTTTGATTATGTGTATAAGCTATTCTTAAATTATGGTTATAGAAGGTGGGATGTGTTTGCATGATTTTCCAGTACTTTTTAATTACCTGCACCACCTTGTTCATACCCTGAGAGTATCGTAAAACACATGTTTGTAGATTTCTTTCTTCATCTGATGTTTTATTATTAGACTGTAATAGCTGACTACGATGGTTGTATTTAGCTCGAGTGAGGGCTCTTTTGATTATTTGCTCTGGATACCCTCTAACCTCAAACTTCTGTAGTACTGCTTTCGCTTGATTTTTAAAGGTGGTTGTACTCTTGCACATCCTGCGATACCTCAGCAATTGCGAAAAGGGTAAACTTTCTTTCATCTTCTTGGGATGGTTGCTTCTGTAATGCAGCAAGGTATTTCGGTCTGTAGGTTTAGTATAGACTGAGGTATTCAATGTATTATGTTCTTGAGTAATTAATACATCTAAGAAATTAATTTGAGCTGCTGAGTGATGCATAGTAAATTGTATATTCGTGTCCCTTGTGTTTAGCCAGTCAAAGAATTGCTGTAAATTATTTAGGTCCCCATTCCATAACATAAACATATCATCGATGTACTGATGCCATTTTGCTATGTGGTGAGGCCAAGGGTTATTCTTTAACCAGTACTTCTCGAATTGGACAATATATAAACAAGCTGTTGAGGGGGCACAAGTTGCCCCCATGGCCACTCCTTTTCTTTGCTGATAAAATTGATCCTTGAATAGGAAAATTATTTTTGTTAAAGCTATAGTTGCTAAATCAATCAAAAATGAAGTCAAAATCTGGTGAGGACGTGGCCTTGTTTCTAGACTTTTTTCTAAAATCTGTAAACATTCAAGTTGGGGAAGTGAAGTATACAGAGCTTCTATGTCTATTGAGTCCAGAAAAGGTTGTTGGTTGCCCCATGCAATTGTTTCTAAGATGTTCAAAAAATGAGTGCTGTCTTTTAAATATGAGCCACTTTGTTGTACGAGCGGCTGCAGAAACCAATCAATGTTTTGAGACAGCGGTTCTAATACTGAATTAATAGATGCCCCTATTTAAGACACCACTAGAGAAAAGTAACAAAAATATTAATAAAAAAAGTAATAAGGCACAAATGGTGAGGTTTTTATGACTCATGATGATGCTCGCCAGCAGTTTTGCACTAGAAAAGTCAATTTTCAAAAGTAAACGCTGAGCAGTGTGATATCCACTATCAAAGGAGATTGGCTATTGAGCATCTGAAGTCTTTTCCTCTCCATATACTTTATTGTAATAAGAGAGATTTATTTGCAAATTGTGGATTTTGATTTGTATTCTTGAATCAAATACCAGGTTGTAATTGAATTATACTATTTACAATGTCAGCACAATACATAATAGAACATTAAAATTGATAGTGAAGGGTAAAGCAAAGATGTAACATATAGATAGGTAAGACAGTAGGAAGAGTTAGAAAGTAAGGTGACTGATTTAAAGAAAGTTGCACATCAGGTCAGAGAAATGGTTAAATATTATCTCAGCTAAGGTAGAAATGGATAAACATGTCCTGCTGCAGTATATGAAGCCTGAGTTACTCCTTGTGTGTGTGAGTGAGACTAGTGAGTTAGTTACTTCTTCCATTAAAAGCTTGGTTGAAGAGCCAAGCTTTCACCTGCTTCCTGAAGTAGAGATAGTCTTGTGTTAAGCACAGCCTTTCAGGCAGTGCATTCCAGCGTGTGGGGGCTACTCTGGAGAAGGCTCGCTTGCGGGTATCACATTGTGTAACGTCTTTTGGAGAGAGTGTGGTTAGTGAAAGTTCTTGGGAGGACCTTAGTGTCCTTGGCAATGTGTGGAGGGTCATCCTATTTTTCAGGTACTCAGGGCCATTTCCTTTCAGGGCCTTGAAGATGAGACATAGATTTTTAAATTTGGCCCTGTATTGTACTGGTAGCCGATGAAGTTTTTGCAAAAATGGTGTGATATGGTGATGTTGCTTGCTTGCAACTTTCTATGAGTCTTGCTGCTGCATTCTGAATCAACTGGAGCTGATGCAGTCCCTTTGTAGTCAGACCATTGTATAGTGCATTGCAGTAATCCAGTCTTGATGTTATCATGGCATGTATAACTGGGATAAGATTTACCTTCTCAATGTAAGTAGAGAGACAACATAGCTGTCACAAATAGTGGAAGCAACTCTTGAAGGTTGCTTGGATTTGGGGAATCAGAGTAAGTATTGAATCTAACTGTATTCCAAAGTTCCTGACTTGTGATTTGAGGGGGAGTTCATACTTCCCAAAAGGGATTTTAATGTCAGGTATATATCCACTTGTGTTAGGGACCCAGAGAAGCTCGGTATTACTTGAGCTCAGGCAAAGTTTGTTGTGTTTAGTCCATTCTTGAATTGATGTTAGACATTATAAACAAATACAAAGAATCTCACCATAAACCCACCCCTCCCCCACTCCACCCCTCCCTCTCCTAGCAAACCCCTCCCCACCATACCTGCAACTATAAGTAGCAAAGCAGAGTTATAAAAGACTTAAATATTCAATAGGTAACCCTGGCCTCTCGATGTAAGAGTAGCCCAAAACGGTTCCCAGACTGCCTGAAATTGAGGCGCTGAGTGGGGTAAATTGCTGCATCTTTTTCTGTAACTCCATAGAATAATCTTGAAATATTTTGATGGGTTCCCCCTCATAGTTTAATGTGTCTCATTTAAGATGGTAGCCACAAAGAATCTGTTGCTTATGGATGTAGTTATAAACTTTTATAATGACCACACTTGGACGGTTGCATTTATCTTGGAGCCAATCCACACAATGTGCTCTTTTCAAGCATAGTTCCCCCTACACTGTCAGCAAATTCCCGCTTTAGTCAGTTCTCCAGCATAGTTTATGTTCTAGGAGACTATCTCAGTCAGCTGTTCACTGTTGCAGCTGCTGTGCTGAAAAAGTGTGCTCTCAAGGCGTCATTCTCTCCACTTCTCCTCGCTGTTTGTCAGACTCTTGCTTTAGTGGTTTCCCCAGCATTGCATCTATAGATCAAGTGACAATCTTTTCCATAAAACGGAGAGGGGGACAGAATCATTAAAAAAAGGTCAGTAAAAGTCCCCTGGGTGAAATAACAGTTTAGGGAGCGTGGGATTCCTAGAGATAGACCAATATTCATCCTCTCTCTTCACAGAATCACGTGATCTCCAAAAATAAAATGTATAAAATGCTGTTTTTCAGGGGGGTAGGAAGGCTGGTGCCTTTTTTTTTGCCTGTTTTCCCCCATTTGCAAATGTTTTGAAGGTTTTTGGTGTTGCAGTAATCAAAGCTCATACATAGTACAATGTTTGAAATTTAATACGAATTTAAAAATATAAGCTGCTATGATGCAATTATCATGCAAAGTGGCTCATTAATTAAGATTTGTGTGAAAACTGTCATGTGTAAACATCTTTACAGGCTAGATTTTAGCAAAAAAAAAAAAAAAGACCATTTTGGTGGTATTCAGTAAGGTGTAGTTATTTTTCCTGAAAAAAAAAGACCTGCAATGATATTTTCACACGCTGGTTCTCAAAAAATCATAAGTTGCTTTGTGTGACATTATAACTTGGTGAGGTGTAGATATCTTTTTTGTTTCCCCATAGCAAACATTTGCATAAAAATTCTAAGGAACTCATTTGTATTTCTAGCAAACTATTGAATGAAAAGGCTACTAGCCTGCACAGAATTTCATAGGTTACTTTTCCTATAACTGTTAAGCATTCTGCAACTTTGATAAGATGTTGACATCTCAATTCAGTTTGAGAATACTACAGAAAAGACAAAAGTTAACACAGAAAATGTAATTATGTAGTTATGGATAAGTAAACCAGTACATCCTGAGGAACATGATAAATGTCTACAGTATGTTCTTCAAAAGTGGTAATTTGCATAAAAAGGAAGCTGAAGGACCTTAATGTGACCTTAGAAGAAAGAAGGTTCAGGAAGATTATGAGAAAATGTAACTTTATTGAAAAGTGACTGGATGCTTGGAATAGCCTGCCAATGGAGGTTGTGATAACTCAACTATTAACAGAGTACATGCTTATATCAAAATATGCAGAGGGTTGTGTCAAGGGCAAAAATATAAAGTCAATATCCAATGCACTAATGTGGCTTGTAGCCGGAGTGACTTCATAAATGCATTTTGTAAGAATATCTGGGCCACTTAACATCAAATTATTGTTCAGCCAAAATTATCCCTCAAAAGGGGATTTGATTTCAGTTATTCCACTCCTAAATGCATATATTATGCATCAATATAGGCCACAAAAACAGGACATTTGGTGGTATCTATCTGTGTGCTGCTACCCAAATAAATGGCTGCAATAAAAGTGAATTTTAAAGATTGTTTTTCAACTCTGCTTTGACTGACCAGTGCACTCGGTGTCTGTATCTTTAATTAGAAGTAATTCTGTTTAACTTTGTGTGAAAATAAGTTGGAATGTAGAAGATAAGACACAACTCTAATTAATTTGGTATGTGAAGAGGGGATGGCGCTTGTTTTTGAGTTCAGACTGGCCACCTGGACTTGGAAACATGTGACCACATTCCCACAGTATGGCTTGTTTACCTATTCTCAAGCATTTTGTAATTTTCCTTAGCTCTGAACATGAGTTCTAAGCCTAATAAAAAGGGGAGTTTCTTTCAGTGAAATTGGGAGCTCATCTGTGAGTAACGTATGAACTGTGCAGAGAACCATGTTTCCTGGTCAAAGAAACTCCTGGCTTTCACTGTGAACAGCCCCCCCCCCCCCCCCAAAGCTGACAATAAGAGCCTGGATTATGTAAGAACCAGTGATGATTGTATACAGTGTATGATTGCTTCTTTTCCTGGTCTAGGAACTCTTAGCATTGCTTAGATGTAGAGACCAGTGATGTAATGATTATTTATAGATAGGTATGTTTCTTTTTAGTTATATAGCTAATCATTGTGTGTATATAGCTTATTAATTGTATATATCTTAATCATTGCAGATTTTAGAACCGGAAATAAAGGTCTCATTTATCTAATATGAATCCAAAAGAATCCACAGTAATTATTGAGTAGTCTGTGTCAGTGAAGCAGGCTGTAAATTCATAGCAGAACAATGCCATAGACCAAGGCCATGCACATACCCAGAGTTTTAACATAATTATTTGGATAAGATTTCTAAATCTCTGCAGATCACTTTGGCATTATTTGGAGACCGCTTAGATAATCCAGGAGGAGGAGCCAAGAGTTACATGGAGGCCAGCAATATTCAATTTTAAAAAAACTGTCCTAAATTATCTAGATGGTTATCACCATTTTCCTGCAACTCCTTTTGATCATGGGCAAGTTATGTAACTCTCTATTGCCTCAGGTGCTGATTGTGAGCTCTCCAGATACAGAAAAATACCTAGCATACCTGAATATACACTGTTTCCATAGCTTTCAGGCTTGTAGGTGGTATATAAGAAATTAAATAAACAAAATACAACTGAACTTATGGTTGTATAATTGGATATTCAGTGTTACTATCTGGCTAGTGGCCGACACAGAATATTTGGATATAATTTCAAACACTGAAGCCAGCGTTCAAATGAAACACTGATCACAGAGTTTGACTATTGGCCTGAAACATCTTGTTATATAAAGGTATTCAGTAGCCCTACCTAAATGTCTATCACTGCTGAATATACCTGATCTACATATAAAAAAAACAGTTTGTCTGTAGGTATGTTTTTTGTTTGTTTGTTTGTCCTTCATGCATATGGACACAGTAAGGGCAAATGCAACAAACTTTGCAGAGACCATTCTCTCAGCAAAGAGGACGTCAACAACTAATTTTTTGTTGAAAAAAAACATCAGTTCCTCATCAGAAACAGTCCGCCTATGTATCTGTCTACCTGTAATCCTATAGACTTACTCTGAACTCTATATCTTTTTACGGAGGAAAAAGCTTCAACAGACTCCTAAAACATAGCTCTAAGGCTATTAATTCACTGGAGTTCTCACTGTCATCATTGGCTCAAAAAACCTGCTCTCACTGTCTTCTTCTTTACAGATTAAATATCAAACCAGCACTTATCTTTGCTGTCGCTTTTTGTTTGCTGTCGCTGTTTTCTGTCGCTCAGTCTCTCTGTACCACGGCCGACAATGGCCAAGGTTTCGGTGCTCCTTTCACTTCCTGCCTCAGGGTCCGTGGTGCTGGTGACTCTATACAAAAACAGCAGTGAAAATGAAGCAATCAGTGATAATCCTTACAGATCTGCAATATGTAGAGTTCCCTTTGCATTCCTCACGTCACTATAGTCCGTTACTCCGGAAGTGTTATACCACTTCCCGTTCTCTTTTTAAACTGTGACGTCTGATGTCATTTTTGTTCTTTCACCAATGGCAACCCTCCTTTGAGAAAAAATGGACCCGCTCGATACTAGTGTTCAACCCCCTTGGGTGTATCATCTGTAATCGGAAAATCCATTTTTGTTCTTGTTGCAATAACACCAGTTTTTTATCTCCTCCCCTGGTGTTAAACCCAACATGTTGTAGAACAACACACCGGAGCGACTCAAACACATGCCCCTCTTTTATACAGTGTGCTGCCAACTGTGCTGTCAATTTCTTTATGTGTATTTTGCTTTTGTGCTCACCCAATCTTGTTATTAATTTCCTTGTAGTTTGTCCAACATAAAGCTTATTACATGGACACTGCACACAATATACTATGAATTCCGATACACAAGTTGTCTTAGATCTCAAACTAAACTCTCAACCTGACTGTGGGTCTCTAAACTTATCTGTCTCTATCTACTACTACTACTACTACTACTACTACTATTTAGCATTTCTATAGCGCTACAAGGCATACGCAGCGCTGCACAAACATAGAAGAAAGACAGTCCCTGCTCAAAGAGCTTACAATCTAATAGACAAAAAATAAAGTAATCAAATCAATTAATGTGTACATGAAGGAAGAGAGGAGGGTAGGTGGAGGTGAGTGGTTACGAGTCAAAAGCAATGTTAAAGAGGTGGGCTTTCAGTCTAGATTTAAAGGTGGCCAAGGATGGGGCAAGACGAAGGGGGCTCAGGAAGTTTATTCCAGGCGCAGGGTGCAGCGAGACAGAAGGCGCAAAGTCTGGAGTTGGCAGTAGTGGAGAAGGGAACAGATAAGAAGGATTTATCCATGGAGCGGAGTGCACGGGAAGGGGTGTAGGGAAGGACGAGTGTGGAGTATCATCATTCCACACATGCGGCACGCACCACATTTCATGTGCCCAGTCTCACACTGTGTCTGCCAATCCATGGGGTTCAGGCTTGCTGGGATCAATATTTCTTTTAAGTTCCTCCCCCTACTGAAAGCTATCATCACCTTCACATCCTTAAAGATTGGCAGTGTTTGCACTATGTGCGAATGCGTCTTGATCATTGTTGAAATTTTTGTTGCCAACATGTTGTATCTCCAGACGCAAGTCACACTTTTGATCTCTGCATGGGTGGGACTCAAACTTTCACATGAAGAGCTCAATATTCAGCCAGAGGCAATCAGCTTTTTGCTGACCACCACCAGCATTCAGACTGGAAATTCAATGCCAGAGCTTATCCAGGATTTGGCATTGAATTTCCAGGTTTCTGGAGCCAGTTAAATCACATCCCAGTAAGTAGACCTTCAATCTATTTAACCAGCTGTGGGTTTTTTCCATAAAGATATGACTCATTGTTATGCGGTCCTATTTGTGAGGTGGCCTTAACCAGTTAAAGTGCTGAATATTGGCTCCGAAATGCCCCAAAATAGCCAGTTTTCAGTTCAGTGCTAACCAGTTATTGTCATCAACACTAATCAGGTAAGTGCTGTTGAAAATTATAAGTCATAGCCATGCTTCATGCAGATTCTACCAATGTGTATCCTTGACTGTAAAGCACATGCTATATACAATATGCATGGATTTACATAATAATGCTTATGTGGAGATATATATGAATATTCTAATCATTTATATGCATAATCAGTATACAAATGTTAGTGATTTACTTCTAGACTTACCCCCATAATAAGTATTTTTTTCTTCCATTTTGCATTCACATTGTTGTCAAGTTACCCAGTTCCAGATTTTAGGCTAGTGTAAAATTACTGACAACCTCATCCCCACAATGATTTGAATGAATAGAATCAGGAAATAGAAATACCACCATGTATCTGAGCATAAGTTCAAAATGTGTAATTAAACTCTGGAATTTGCTGCTAGAGAATGTGGTAAAAGCAGTTAACTTAGTGTTTAAAAAAGGTTTGGATAATTTCCTAAAATAAAAATCCATAAGCCATTATTAAGATAGTCTTGGGAAAATATACTGCTCATTTCAAGGATAAGCAGCATAAAGGGGTCCTTTTACAAAGCTTGCTATAGTGTAGGCATGGGATTTGGGCGCGCATCAATCTATTTTTTAGTGCGCCTGTAAAAAAAGGCCTCTTTTTTTTGTCGAAAATGGACATTCGGCAAAATGAAAATTGCCACATGTCCATTTTGGGTCTGAGATCTTACCGCCAGCCAAAGACCTAGCGGTAAAGAATCTGGGCGGTAATGACCTGTGTGCATCAAATTCCACTTGACACGTGTCCGTTACATGCACCAGAAAATAAAAGATAATTTTCAGACGCGTATCATGGACACGCACCAAAATTGAAATTACTGCAAGAGCCACGCATTCGGTGTGCGTTGGTGCCTATGCGGCTTAGTAAAAGGGGCCCAAAATCTGTTTTAATTTTTTGGGATCTTGCCAGGTATTTATGACCTGGATTGGAAACAGGATACTGGGCTTGATGGACTTTGATCTGCCCCAGTATGTTCCTATGTTCATATGAAGACTGACCAAAACATTTCATTACTGGAACTGGGCAGCTCTAAATTTATAATACAAACAATGATAAATCAGGATGAAAACAATAAAAGAACAGAACTGTTAAATAATAATTAAAAAAAAAAAAAAAAGAGGTTGTAGTCAGCTACAGCACTGTAAACTGGGCAGGTTACAAAACAAGATGACTGACCTAGGAATCATAGAGATTCCATTTCCTCATCAGCATGAGTACTATGAGTAATGGTAACAGGCTCATCAGGTGTCATGCTAATCATCATTACCATTGCTACTATAGCACCCATTTTCATCAACTTGAAGCTCCTCAAATTTTGAATCTGACTAATCCTTCCAAACAGCCCCCGAGTCTCCATCAAGTAGGACATAGTTGACTTAAATAAATATGTTTTTTTCCCCTACAGCTTTGTATTGCAGGTGTCTATAGTATTCAAAGATGATATGTCCAGAAGTACTAAACATTTTTTTTTAGAGTAGATGGCCTTTTTACATGAGGCTATAAACCATATGAGCCTGGTCTGGAGGATAGCTACTAAACTGACTACTGGTCTCTGGCAAAAATCATATGGTGACAAACTTAAGTAACAAAATGTCTATGCCCTGGAGGAAGGGCAGAAAAGGAGAAATAAAGACATATAAATGCTCCCAAAGGATCAACTGCTTAATCTTGCAAAATTTCAGCATCAGGTATGGACTAAGTATATCTCTAAAAAATGAGAAACTATCAATAAAAAAAGTAATTAACCCTAGAAAACATATACCCTTGCAGTTTTTAGGCTGTAGAACATGAAACACATGAAAGTTGATAAATGATCCTATAGTACACAAAACTTTCAAAAAATGAAATTTGCACAAATTTACCCCTCCAAACTTTTATAAACTTTATCTCTGTTATTTGTAACCCCATTTTTGGTATCTTTTCACTCAGCAAGTCACAAATGGTTAGCATGTTTACAAGATTCATGTAATTATCAAAAAATGAAAATCATATACTTATCTGATAGTGTGGGATCTATAGGAGAAGGGAGATCTTGTTTGAAGTTGTCCTGGGATTCCCTCATGTACTCTCCCCCCCCCCCCCCTAGTCTTCACCCAATCTCTTTACCCTCACCTGGCTTCAGCTGCAGAATAAACAGTGGGATTCCTGCTTCCCCACCAAGAGACAGCTCTCTGCAAGCTTGAGCCATGTGGTGCTAGAAGTTTGGGTTGGTCTCACAAGATTGGAACCCAAACTTCCAGCACTACATGGCTCAAGCTTACAGAGATTTGAGTTGTAGTGGGAAAGCAGAAATCCTGCTGTATGCATCACAAGAATTGCCAAGTTTCCAAGGGCCAGAAAAAAAAGCACTTGGTGGGCTGGATTCTAAATTGGTTTAAATTTCCCTTAACTAATTTTGAATTGGTTAGTCAAAGATAGTATTTTGTCTAGCCCCAACTGGGTCAAGTGATTCACCTGAGGTACTTGAGTCATGACTATGAATTCTTGGTTAAACAGTAGGGTGATCAATGGTCTCAGGAAGAGGACTAATATTGATCCATTGGATTGCTGGTCTTCCTCTTCTGCACTGGACTTCAATTTTGCCAACATGATGCCAATGGAGCCTATTCAAAATAAATAGGCTTTGTTGGCAATACCGCACTGGGAGCCACTAGAACAGCTTGATAAAAGAGGCCCATAATACCTAAATTTGCATGCCAATTGAGTGTGCAAATTTATAGAATACTAACACTAACCAGTTTATAATTGAAAAAGAAAAACGCCTATATTGCGACCCAAATCGGGAGATTTGGGTCGCAATATAGGCGTTTTTATTTTTTATCTCACAAAAACGAATAAAGTGGTATAATCGAAAGCCGAATTTGGACGTTTGCAACTGCACTCCGTGGCGGATGCGGACAAAGTTGATGGGGGCGTGTCAAAGGTGTGGTGAAGGCGGAACTGGGGCGTGGTTATCGGGTGATCAGAGATGGGCGCCTTTCGCCGATAATGGAAGAAAAATATGCGTTTTTAGCGAGAATTTAGGGCACTTTTCCTGGACCCTGTTTTTCCACGAATAAGGCCCCAAAACGTGCCCTAAATAACCAGATGACCACTGGAGGGAATCGGGGATGACCTCCCCTGACTCCCCCAGTGGTCACAAACCCCCTCCCACACAAAATATGCCGTTTCACAACTTTTTATTTTCACCCTCAAATGTCATACCCACCTCCCTGGCAGCAGTATGCAGGTCACTGGAGCAGTTATTAGGGGGTGCAGTGGACTTCAGGCAGGTGGACCCAGGCCCATCCCCCCCACCTGTTACACTTGTGCTGGTAAATGGGAGCCCTCCAAACCGCCCCCCAAACCCACTGTACCCACATGTAGGTGCCCCCTTCACCCCTTAGGGCTATAGTAATGGTGTAGACTTGTGGGCAGTGGGTTTTGAGGGGGATTTGGGGGGCTCAACATCCAAGGGAAGGGTGCTATGCACCTGGGAGCTCTTTTACCTTTTTTTTTGTTTTTGTAAAAGTGCCCCCTAGGGTGCCTGGTTGGTGTCCTGGCATGTGAGGGGGACCAGTGCACTACGACTCCTGGCCCCTCCCACGAACAAATGCCTTGGATTTATTTGTTTTTGAGCTGGGCGCTTTCATTTTCCATTATCACTGAAAAACAAAAACGCCCAGCTCACAAATTGTCGAATAAAACATGGACGTCTATTTTTTTCGAAAATACGGTTCGGTCCGCCCCTTCACGGACCCGTTCTCGGAGATAAACGCCCATGGAGATAGACGTTTTTGTTCAATTATGCCCCTCCACGTGTACATTTATGCGCATAAGTACTAGTTGAGCATATGCTATAAATAACTCACACAACTTGCTTGACACATGAATGTAAGAAGTTATTCCTAGAGAAGAAACATGGCTGGGATCTAGGTGGATTCAACATTTATGTCTGTTTTTTTTATTATTTATTTAGTTTTTGCATTTATAGCCTGCCTAGGCAGGCTACAATAAAACATGCATAAAAATCATAATTATAGAATAATGTAAGTTATGTGCTAAATTGATGCATTTAGGTGCAATCAATTATGCCTGCTATTGTCATGGTGTAAGACAAGACACATTGATGCCATTTTAAACTAATATTGTATAATAAAATCTCAGTGTCCAAATTTCATTATAGAATTAGCACTAAGCATTCAATATCTAAGCACCTAAATGGTGACACCCAGTTATAGAATTCTCCTATATATGGCCCAGGTATAAAAGTAGAAGTCTTCTTATTTCAACTTTCAAGGAAAGCTTAAGTTTGATCTCCTTCAATAATGATTGATTTGTTCTTTAGGCAGTCTATAGTATACTAAAGTATTCTTATGCAGCACCATAATTTAAAGGCATCAATTGTCTTCCTGATTTCTTCACTGTGCAGTTTTCTCATTGGGCACCCTGATATAATAGCCTAGACAAAATAACCCCAACAAGATAGCCTTGTAACAAAAAAAAGAAAAAGAAACGAACCCTTGACAAATTAGCTCCTTACCAAAATAGCCCATCACAAAAATAAATCACACAAGTTAAGCCACTGTGAAGTAACAGCCGTGAAAAGAAAATGCATGCATCAAAACAAGCTATGCCATTGTGAAGTGACAGCCATGCATGTGTCCAAAAAACCCAAGAAAGTATAGCTGGAACTATTTCAAGGTAAGATCGGGGGCCATATTATCAGCAGGCCATTTTGACAGTGACTATTATGTCGAGAGCTTTTTTGTTAGGTTTTAATTTGTCGGGGATTTTGTCTGTGGGGGCTTTTTTGTTGGGGGGTTTTGACAGAGCGTTTTTGATGGGGTAATTTTGACTCAGTACCTTCACATTGATATGACATTATTGAAAATATTATGGCATGGACAAGCCAAATCTTTGTAGAGATAGATTTCTGTACTTGAAGATCTTATCTAAGTCATTCATAGACATTCTGCTAAGAACGATACGTAGTTGGATCTCTTGACCGCTTGATATGTCATTATTGACTAATAATCCAAGCAGATTGAAGTTGTCTAATATTTTATTACTTCTACATCAAAGATGAAATTTTTAATTTTACCAGTTCTCAAGATCTGTCTTTCATATCTTTATTATTTATTTTGCTGCATTTATATCCCACATTTTCCCACCTATTTGCAGGCTCAAAGATGAAGATCCATTTTGAGCATATGCTCCTTAATATTGATAATCAAATGTTGCATATCATCTTCACTTTCAGACAGTAACATGTTCTCCTCAACATAGCAAAGGTTGTTCAAGAGTCTTCCACCAATTTTCATACCCCAGGTTTGTTCATACAGTTCTGCTTTTCTGATGATTTGTTCTGCATATAGATTGAACAAGCAAGGTGAAAGCATGCAGCCTTGAACACCTTTGTCAATTTTAAACCATTCTGTATGAAATGTTGCTTCTTGTTCAATTATCAAGTGTTCTGGTATATCCATGTTTCTTAATATGGCTCAGAAATTAAATAGGACCGTATAAATGGCCGTCCTAACAAACTGATAATTTACCTTACCGGCAATCAACAGTCAAGAAAACAATTTAAAATTTGCAAATTGCTCTCAATTGAAAACCACCAAGAAATGAATAAAAGCTTTAACAGTATTTATATTTTATCTTTAAAGAACCGACCTTATCTAAGGCAAAGATGCCTTTGATATCATTGAAAAGCAAGCTAGTGCTTATTGCATAGCTTATGCAAAATGTCATGTTGAAGAATACCAAGTCTATAACTAGATGCCTCTGTAAAGTAGCTCTTGCTATTTGACTAATTTTAGGAAGATGTTTTTTCATTATTAATCTTAATCAGATGAGCAAATGTGTTCTGAACTATTTGCCTTTGGATCTAGATGACTGCATATTTGATTGTTAAGTGTTCAGGTGGATGGAAAAGCTTTCTCAGGTGCAAAAGGCAGAATTAGTACTATGCAGTCGATGGAAAGCAATATTAAAACAATTATACACCCTACTGCTTTAAGTCATATTAAAACAATCTGTGAGCAAACGCAGTATGAATGCAATATCTCATAAATGCTAAACACCACAGACTGAGAGAAAGTTAAGCTATTTAAGTTAAAGATAGCCTATGGAGATTTAGATGATAAATTACTTATTTATAAATCTGTCTAAGGAAAAGAAGGAGTAATTTCTAAATTGTTCAAAAACTTACCTGGATTTCATAAACATGTGAAGGGAACCATGCGGTTTATGAAAAAGGCATATCTCTATCCCACCACCAAAGTATGCACAAAAATTGTGTGTATGCACAGATTTAAGCATGCATATTTCCACGCACCATGTGTTCCAACTTGTGAGTTGGGCAACATGAACCAAATAGCATCTATAGCCAGGAATCCAAATTTGATCCAACTGACACCCTGTTCCTGGCCCAGCTAATGTTGAAGAGGCAGCATAACCTCTTACTCCCATCCCCTACCTGGGCTAGAGAGGAGATCAGTTAAAGCTGAGCCAGGTATGGGCATACCTGGTCTGATGCCACAGCACACGTGAAGGGCAATTCTATAACAGGGTACCCACATTTATGTACCATTTGAATAAATAAATCCACTGACAGTTTGTATGTGACAGAGGAACAATGGGAGCCTATGGTTTGATCAGAGCACTATAAACTAAGTTTTGTGTTCATTGGTTTGAGAAAAATTAATGGTGTTCAATTATATCATTCAATCAGTGTCAAATAAGAGGGAACATTGATAGTGATATTTTCTGGAATAAGATTGATCAGAAATTTGAACAAGACTTGGAGAATGTAGATAATTTAATGTGGAAATGGAATGATCTTAGTACGGAGGTTCTGGATGAGATTGCACCATTGAGGGCAAAGACCTGTAAAGAGATAAGGAGGAACAGGTAGTTAACAATTAAATTATGGGAACTGAAAAGAAAGTGGTATAAGAATCAAGTAGAAGATGATAGGATGAAATAAAGGTTTACAATTAATGTATTTTTGATCTTACATAGTTAGCTCCCCCCCCCCCCCCCAATCTCCAAATACATCTATATCTATCTTTAGTTCTTCCTTTATTTATTGCATAGTGTGAAGATGAGGCTTCTGCTTCTGCTTCTGCTCCCACTCTCCAGCAGGCCTCACTGGCCTGTGGCCTATGAACAGGACTCCAAACAGTCTCTTCCCAGCATCCTGAGCAATCCAACCTCAAGCTCCTGGGCCCCTTTCTCACTCAGGGTGAGCTGGTTCTCAGTATGCAAATTGTATGCAGATTAGCATGTTATCCTTTCACGCTCAAGGTGACCTGGTTCTCCAGAGGCAAAATTAAACAGGTCTTACCAACAGCATATTCAGGCAATTCTTTATTCCAGCCCTTGGGCACAGTTCTTCTAGCTTAAATACTTTATACATTCACATATCTTCACACTGAGCCTCCCCACACAGATTCCTGGGCTCAGCACTAATCTCAATACTTTGGGGACTTCTAGCCCCAGGCTTTGCAGCCTGCTTCTCAGTACTGGGACACACAGCCCTACTTCTTCTTTGGACACCCAGTCCTTCCTTCCTTGGACACCCAGTCCTTTCTTTGAACACACAGTTCCTCTAAGTACTGAGGCTACACAGTCCAATACTAATGCTTTAGGGACTTCTTACCCCAGTCTGTTTTTCTTCCTTGAGCACACAGTCCACCACAAGTCCATAGGATTTAGCCAGTTCTTTCCAGGGGGATTCTCTCTCTTCAGCTACCAGCTCTCTTTTTTTTCTTTTACAACTCAGGTGGGGTATAAAGTGGTTAATAGCTAAACAGGACCCAGCCCATAACCGCCTGCACCTGTAGACATCCCAGGACTCTACCCGGTCCTAGCAACCTCCACATCCTGGCCCCTAATGGGTCCCTCTAGTGGCTCACCCGGACATTCTGGACATTTTTAGGGGAACAGCGCCATCTAGTGGCCTGCCCCGGCTAGGACAGCCTCTTATTTATCACAATAGCAATGTTTATATCCTACAATTTTCCAATA
Source organism: Microcaecilia unicolor (assembly GCF_901765095.1). Classification (NCBI taxonomy): domain Eukaryota; kingdom Metazoa; phylum Chordata; class Amphibia; order Gymnophiona; family Siphonopidae; genus Microcaecilia; species Microcaecilia unicolor. The sequence continues at coordinate 62,161,195 of NC_044037.1, forward strand.
TATATTGGATAAAGTAACTTGCAATGCTAAAAATTGGCCATCAAAGGACCATATGACTCTATTAATACAGCAATCTAGTTAAAGTCATATCAGATCTAGGATGAGTTAAGTTTAATATGTGTCCTCATAAAAAGTTTTCTAAAAAAAAAAGCTTGTCAGTTGTAGATGGATTTTCACATTTAATGGTCAGTGCTGTAATGTCTAACAACCCATTTACCTCTTTATGGGTTTTTTTGTTTATTGTAATCTGTACCAATTTGTTTACTGTAAAATGTTATTTTAGTTTGTCTCAGTTTGGTCGTATATTCTTTTACAACCTTTTTCCAAGCCTTTTTATTGTCCATTGATTTATTTTTCCACCACTTTTGTTCCTGTCTTCTACATACCCTTTTCATGCCTTCTAGTATGCTATCAAACCAAGGGACTACCTTCTGCCTGGTTGTCTTTTTTTGTTCTCATGGAGGGAATTTGATCTAGTTCCATCAGATAGCAATGGTCCCATTCTGATAAAAAAAATAACAGAATCAGCTTTTGGCGACTACTGATCATTGTATATACTTAACCAGTACTGGTTTCCATCAATCTTCCCTCACGTATTTCATATGGTCTTAAAGATATCTCATTGTTGGCTGTATTCTCCTTCCAGTTCAGGGTCAAAATCAGCCTATAATGGTCTGACCATACCACTTTTCCCAGTTGACACCCTCTGTCTTGAAGTTTTGGACTTCTAGGAGATTATATGCTATTGAATCTAAAATATGTCCTTTTATATGTGTGACTGAGACATATGGGTGTTGAAATTCCATTGTTGTAGGAAATTGTTAAAAACGTCTGTGTTTTCCTCTTCCAAGTTCTTCACGTAACTTAGTATCTCCTTATAATACTACATTAAGGCAGGTTTATTTTATTTTATTTATTTATTTATTTATTTAATTGCATTTGTATCCCACATTTTCCCACCTATTTGCGGGCTCAGTGTGGCTTACAATACATTGTAAATGATGGAAGTACAATTTGTTACATTACGATTATGGATTACATTGTGAATAGTTAAGGAAGACAGAGTCAGATCAATCACCTTTGGGGCATAGAAGCTTAAGGATATGACGTTGGGGAATTACTACGCTGATCGAGTAATAGCAAGAGGGCGATGGGGTAGACATTTTTTATCTGTGGGTAGATTGTTGAATGGGGGAGAGTACGGGGAAGTGGAGTACATGGGGTAATATCTTGAGGCTTTGTTATGGTGCATATGGGATTTATATATTTTGATCCTTGCGGTGTGTTTTGTCAAAGAGATAGGTCTTCAATCATTTGCGGAAGTCTGTCAGCTCATAGACCGCTCTCAGGCCGCGTGGCAGTGCGTTCCAGAGTTGTGTGCTCTTGTATGAGAAGGTTGATGCATGTAGTACTTTATACTTTATGCCTTTGCACTTAGGGAAGTGGAGGTTGAGGAAAGTTCTGGATGATTTTTTGGCGTTTCTGGGTGGCAGGTCTACCAAGTCAGACATGTATGCAGGGGCTTCACCGTGAATGATTTTGTGCACTAACGTGCATATTTTAAAGGTGATACGTTCCCTGAATGGGAGCCAGTGTAGTTTCTCACGCAATGGTGCTGCGCTTTCGTATTTTGGTTTTCCGAAAATGAGTCTGGCTGCTGTATTTTGGGCAGTCTGAAGTTTTCTCATTATTTGTTCTTTGCAGCCTGCGTATAATGAATTGCAGTAATCTAGATGGCTTAATACGAGTGATTGTACCAGGTTGCGGAAGACAGATCTTGGAAAGAATGGTTTTATTCTTTTCAGCTTCCACATGGAGAAGAACATCTTTTTTGTTGTGTTGTTCGCGTGGGTCTCTAGTGTAAGGTAGCGGTCGATTGTTACTCCAAGGATTTTTAAATTTTCTGAAATTGGCAAGTTTAGTTTAGGTGTGTTGATAGCAGTAAATTTTGTTGTGTTGTATTGGGAGGTTAATATGAGGCATTGAGTTTTTTCTGCATTCAATTTCAGTCGGAATGCGTCTGCCCAGGTGTTCATGATGTGTAGACTTTGGTTGATTTCATTGGAGATTTTGTTGATGTTTTGTTTAAAAGGAATATATATCGTTATATCATCGGCATATATATAAGGGTTGAGGTTATGGTTTGATAGAAGTTTTGCTAGTGGGGTCATCAGTAGGTTGAAGATTGTTGGTGAGAGGGGAGATCCCTGCGGTACTCCGCACTCAGGTGTCCATGCAGCAGATGTGGTTGAATTTGATGTGACTTGGTATGAGCGTGAGGTTAAGAACCCCTTGAACCAATTTAGGACATTGCCTCCGATGCCGAAATATTCAAGAATGTGTAATAGGATTCCGTGGTCAACCATGTCAAATGCACTTGACATGTCAAATTGTAGGAGGAGTATATTGGAACCTGTTGCGATCCGTTGCTTAAATTTGGTCAGTAGGGTAGTTAGTACTGTCTCTGTGCTGTGATTCGAACGGAATCCTGATTGGGCGTCATGCAGTATTGAGAACTTGAAATAGTGTCTGTAAAGTTCAGCTGTACCTCTGACCATTTGCCAAGGGGTTAATAAAATAAGATACATAGTTGTCCTTGCAATGAATTACCCTGAATTTTGCATGCAAATACTTCTGAATTGGGGAAGTTAAATTATGATATAAGTTCAACCTTTAGGAAGGATCTGTTCAGCATTGCTATAACTTCGCCTTTATTTTCCCCTTGTCAGATGTGTAACCTTGTATCCTAGAGGACATAGTTCATTTAAAAATTGGATTATCCATGGCTAGCAGCCAGGTTTATGTTAGAAACACAACCCCTAATTTTTCTTCCTCCAAGCAATCTCTTAAAATTTCTGTCTTAATTAATACAGATCTAGCATTCACATATTCTACCAGAATAGGTAATTTGCATTCCTCAGTTTGATTGTTGCAGTGGATTGGAATCAGTTTGCATCTGCCTATAGCATTATCACCCTTTTCCCTTTTCCTGGACCCCTTGTGGGTCAGAAGGGTCATTGTCACAAATTGTCACCCCATCTTCTTTCGGATATACATCTTTTGTGCAGTGTTTTAAGTTGGTTAGAATTGGTATCTGTTACTCTTCTTTATACTTAAGCCTTATGGAGCAGATTACAAGACATAAAATAGTACCAGGGTTGAAAACCTATTAAAACACAATTCCCCCCCCCCCCCCCCCCCATTTTAAACTTTATGGTCTTTAAACTCACTGCAACTTCACAATTTTTGAGAGCCTCCTGTCTTCAGTTGAATATGATGTTGCGTATTAAGGGGAGTAAAAAGGAGTGGAGCATGCCCCTTTGGCACACCCCTTAGGTGCAACACCTGAAGTGTGATGCCTCAGGAGTGGCATTGCTTTTAAATTTCCCTGAGATGATGTCACGAAATAGGTGACCAGGATGTCACCACTATTCTCTCCCCATGTGCTTCTATCTGAAGCTGTAGCTAAGCAGTCCTAGATGATCTTCAATGAGATGCAGGAGAGCTTGCTTGAATGGGTGGATGAGTGATAATTCTTAGTAGAATAACTCAGGAGTAGTATTGCTTTTAGAATTCCCTGAGATGATGTTACGAGTAGGTGACCAGGAAGTCACAACTATTCTCTCACCACGTGCTTCTCTCTGAAACTGTAGTTAAGCAGTCCTGGAAGATCTTCAATGGGAGGCAGGAGAGCTAACTGGAACAAGTGGAGGAGTGATAATCCTAAGTTGAATTTAATTAATATCTTAGCTAAAACTTTTGATGTTTCTTCTAAGCTCTTCTTAATTCTGCAATATCCTTACAGTACAAAGATTAAGAGGCTATATTCTATATTTTTTATATGTTTAGCTGTGAGGAATTGGAATGCTTTACCTTTGACTTTAAGATATATATCAGATTATAAAAAAAAGTTTCAAAAGTCTTTAAAAACTTTCTTATTCCAGAAATTTGTGTTAATCAAGTGAGAATCCATTTGGAATACTGTACTCAATTATCTTATTCCTGAGAATGCTCAACTGTTGCTTATTGTGAGCCACCTTGAACTTTGTGGTATTGGCGGTTGATAAATATGATTTGTAATGTAATGTAAAAAGTGTACATAATATTGTCACTAACCTAGGTGTATACTTACTCATGAAAGTGACAGCACAGTGACTAAGTTCTATTTTATAATGGCACAAATGTGTGACATAACACATCAATGCAAGGGGGATATACATGGAAGGAGCATGAGACAGATAGAGGTGGGGCTGCCACTTACATATATAACTTATAGAATAGAGTCAGTTACACTCACCCCCTACCATGCTTATGTGTCCACTTTAATACCAGGTCTCTGGCTGGTGTCCATGTGGGTATGTAAATGTTAGGCACTCTGATACTGAGTTACACCACTATTTAATATGTTCTTACAGTGTGGCACTAAGGCACCTAGTTGGAGGCACCAACTTATAGAATTACCATTGCAGTGTCCATAGATGTGTTTAAGTGACCCTTTACAAAGCTGTGGTAAGCACTGGTGTGTTTACCACAGCCGAAAGGGGCTAACCACAGGACGCAATGAGGCATCCCGCGGTAACTTTACAAAGTGTGCACACAAATCATGCACTAAAAAAATGTTATGTTTTTGCCAAGGAGGCATGGCTGGGGGGCAAAGAGCAGGCATTTTTGTGCCAATCAATTAGTGCATTGACATTGCCGTGCACAAATGAATTAGCTTGTGATAAGCATGAGCCCTTACCACCTCCACACACTACAATGATGATAAGATAATGACAAAATTAACATGTGTCCATTTTCCAGCTGTGTTAAAAAAGACTTAGTGCCCTTTTTACCAAGCTGCAGCAAAAGGGGACCTGCGCTACTGTCGACGCATGTTTTACATGTGCACCAAGGCCCCCTTTTACCGCAGCAGGTAAAAAGGAAGTCTCTCTTTCCTGCAGGAAATGGCCTTGTAGCAAGTAAATCACTTACTGCGCAGTCATTTCAGGGGGATCCTTTACTGCCACCCATTGAGGTGGCGGTTAGGGCTCCCATGCTAACCCGTCAGTAATTAGGCAGAACGTGGCACTGCCCGATTACCGCTGGGTACATATTTTTGTAGCACCGGATATGACAGTGCACTAGAGGTGGGAAGTAGCCCGGTGGTACTTCCTGTTTTGCGAGCAGTAAGCCCGCTTTGGGCTTACTGCCGCTTAGTAAGAGGGGCCCTATCTGTGCTGGAAAGACCCATGCAAGAGCAGCTTAATAATAGGACACCTTAGTGCACTAATTGCAGGCTGTTACTATGATTAAGTTCTGGCCTTCATCTCAGGGATGCTAGGTAGTTGTTTAATTTTTTTGTTCATCATGAGGGGTGGAATATGATGTATTTTTTGTTTAAAATTGTGGAGGTGTGTCTTTTATGAAAATGTACTTTTAGGTGCAGTTTCCTAAAAACTTCTTCTAGGTCTGATATCATTGAATTTCATCTGGTTTACTTGAAGGACAACATAAAAGTTCTTTAGCCAGAGATCACATGCTGTGATAATTGGACAACTACGTGAGAGAGTTTGAGCCACAAAGTGAAATCATAACTTTCCAACAAACAAAAGAAAATTCTATACAACAATAGAAAGAGCTGCCATAAAAAAGTACAGATTTTTTTAAAGCATTATAATCAAGCCTACAGACAAAGGAGGATCTGTAGTGATTATGAACAAACAATAGTTCATAAAAGAAAGGCACAAAAAGCTCACAAACAGTACATACTACAGAAATCTGACTAAGGAACCCACATATAAACGTACAAAACAATTGAAAAAACTTATCAAGGCACTTCCATAGCAAGTATAGTCAAGGCTAAAACACACACACACACACACACACAACTCATCCCAACATACCAAACAACCTTTCTTTGGGCACGTTTTACATACTACCTAAGATTCACAAACCTAGAAATTATCACAGACCAATCATATCTGGCATTGGCACACACTCATAGAGGAAATATCTGGACTTATAGGTAGGAATTTTATAACTGTATGCACATGTATATAGGCTCCCATAATGCACCTGATTGGCACATATTCTATAAAGTAAAGTATGTGCCAAATTAGAGTTACAAAATATTAGTGAAGTATGTAGATGCCTATGTATGTGCTTAGGCATCATCACTTTTGCCAGTCATAGAGCTGATGCAAGTTTCTGTGCCTTTGTACCAGAGATACACATGCAATTTTACAATCTACCCACACTCTGGCAAACTCCACCCATATATAAACCCACCTACAAACTATAGTTATAGAATATTTATTTTGATTTTTTTACAGAGATTTGATATACTGCAATGGGCCAAAATGGCATCCATTGTGGTTTAAAATAAAAGAAAATTACAATTAACTTCCATAGCAAAGAGAGGAGAGAAAAGAAAAATAAAAACACCATCTAAAACACTAATTTGAACCATAAGCTGTTGTAAAGAGATGGGTCTTTAAAGCTGCTTTGTGTAGGAGGAGTCGGAGCTGAGGGGAGCAGGAAGTGTATTCCAAATCCAGGGTCCGATATATTTGATGGTTGTGAAGTGAGTGATGTCATAACGGACAACAGAGGGAAGGGTTAACCAGAGTGAGTCAAATGGTGCACAGGGTATGAAAAGATGAACTAGATAATCTGGTGCTGAGGGAAGATGGGACTTGCAGACCAAAATGCATAAAATGTAACAAATTGTACTTCCATTAATACAATGTATTGTAAGCCACACTGAGCCTGCAAATAGGTGGGAAAATGTGGGATACAAATGCAATAAAATAAAATAAAATAAATAAAACTTATATTGCATGCTTAGGGCATGCATATTTATTTACTTTGAAAACTTTTATTTCCACTAGATCCAAAGTTTTCTGCAGATTACATAATCATATACATTATATAGAAAAAAAACAACCTAAGACAAACAACATTACAAAAATATCTTCAAAACCAACATCCTGAGACATTTGCACTTGTAACTGCCATGTACATGTTAGCACCCATTTTATAGAATTACCTCCTCTCACCTACAAACACCCATCCTGTTAGAATATCAATGAAATGCTTTGATGTCCCCATGCATACTCCCACCCTCCCACTCTGTCAGACTATCAAAGTAATGCTTTGATGTTTCTCTTATATATACTATCTGCTACCACATTTGCTTATTTCCGATCTGACGAAGAAGGGCAACCTTCGAAAGCTAATCAAGAAATGTATTAAGTTATGTCCAATAAAAAAGGTATCATCTTATTTTCTTTTCCATGTTTTATTTTGTTTGAATTCTATTGTTAACCTCCATAATTGGGAATGTTAAACCCATAATACACAAGATGCCACAGATTTTCTATATAACAACATTTCACATGCAGATAGCTTAACTGCATATGACAAATTTCTAAGAACATTTATCAGGGACCAAAAATACACATTGGAAACTTAAAAAATTAATCAAACTCTGCCTAATCCACAAACATTATGCCAATCTCTTCATCATAGAAATGGAAGATACATGTTTGAATATATAACTAAACCCTTTAAATGTTACCAGTATATTGATGACATTTTTATGAGTTGGACTGAAGGAGAAGGGACTTTTAAAGAGCTTCAAAATCCTTTATATATCCTATCCTTTAATCAGATTCAAAATTGACTAATCCACAAAACAAGTCAACTTCCTAGACATGGCAGTTTAGTTGATATTTCAGCATCTAAATCTACATGCATCCATTTACACTAATGAAAACATGGCGTAAATCCTAGCACATAGATTTAGGCGCACTGGGCCATATTCTATAACTAGGCATGTACATTTCAGAACACCCATGAAACGCCCATTTCCCCAACCATAATATGCCCCTTTTTGCCTGCACACATTAGAAGTTTGGTGCACATTGTTACAGAATATGCTTAGGGGTCCTTTTACTAAGGTGCACTGAAAATGGCTGGCAGTAGTGTAGGGATGGGTTTTGGGTGCATGCCGATCCATTTTTCAGTGTGCCTGTAAAAAAGGCCTTTTTAAAATTTTTCTCGAAAATGGATGTACGGCAAAATCAAAATTGCTGCTTGTCCATTTTGGGTCTGTGACCTTACCGCCAGCCATTGACCTAGTGGTAAAGTCTCACGCGCTAACTGGGCAGTAATGACCTACGTGTGTCAAATGCCACTTCTTTATGTCCAATACACACGTCTGAAAAAAAATTATTTTTCAGCTGTGCATATCGAACTAGCGACAAAAATGAAATCTCCACAAAAGCCACGTGGTAATTGGGCGGTAACTATATTTTGGCGCACATTGAGCACGCGTAGACACGCAGCTTAGTAAAAGTGCCCCTTAGTGACTTGTGCTCCTAAATTCTAATCAGCGCCAATTAGTGCTCATTATTGATTATTAAGTGTTTTTGTCAGTGCTCATTAACTTGATAAGCTTGTTAATGTTATGATTGTGGTCATAACCCCTCTCAAACTTACCTTTTTCCTGGTAGTCAGCTTAGCTGGCTTCTGTTTCATTTGTCTGTCCTGTCTGAGCGGGCTCTCTCTCTGTGCTGGCAGCTTCCAGCAGCATGACTCTAATTGTCTCACTTTACTGCAGCTGTGGGTGTTGCCTGAGTTGCTCTACCTCTCTTTGGGTGTACTGACTTCAAGTGCTTCACGGTGCTGCATTGGTGTGGGTTGGGCCTCTATGGGTTTCAGTGTGCTCTCTTGGTCAGTGTGCTGTTGCCTGGGGCTAGGGAGTGTGACATCATCGGGAGGGCCTTGATAAGGAAGTGGTGTTCTTTCCTTCAGAGCCTTTGCAACGGTTGCATTTGCTTTAGGTAGGGTGGTGCAGTGTGCACTTCTGACATTGTGTCTAGTTTCCCTGCTTGCTTTTTCTAAGGTAGAGGTTAGTGTTAGTGCAGTGTGCACTGGTGTCTGTGTGTTTAGCTTTCCTGCTTTTCCCTTGTGGTTCCCCTGCTTTTCCCTCTTGGTTTTGGAAGCACCTTGATAGTTTGTGTCTAGCTTGCTAGAGTAGGGCTTAGGAAGCACCTTGTTAGTTTTGTATCTAGCTTGCCAGAGTAGTGCTTAGGAAGCTTGTTAGTTTTGTGTTTAGCTTGTTAGTATAGGGCTTAGGAAGTCCTTTTGTTAGTGTAGGCCTAGGAGTGCCCTGGTTAGTCCAGTTCCTTGGAGCACTGCTGTCTCTTCTGTTTCCAGTCCTGGTCCCTGTGTCATCCGGTATCCGGTAAGTCCTGCCGGCCACTCGAACCCAAGGGCTCAACCCTTGGGGGCTGGGGTAGTGGCCAAGCGCAGGTGAAGCTGTACGGACCAGTCCTGTGTGCTCCAGTCCAGTGTGTTCCAGTCTGGTGCGCTCCAGTCCAGTGTGTGCCGGTCCGGTGTGTGTTCCAGTCCTGTGTCCTCCAGTCCGGGGGATTGCAGTCCAGTGTTCCAGTCCTGTGTCCTCCAGTCTGGGGAATTCCAGTCCGTGTGTTCCAGCTCGCTGGGCAGTGCCTGCAGTTCCTGCCGGTGCCGGTGTGTTTGCCCAGTGTTGGTTGGTGGGTTTTGCCTGCTGCTGTCGCTCCTCGTCAGCAGCCCAAGGGCTCACGTTTGCTCCAGAGCCCGGCCCCGCAGGCTCTGAACCTGAGAACCTGACAGATTGCAAAGGCCATGAGCCCGGCAAGAACCCCCGCCCAGCTGACCCAGCTGGGGTCCAGCTCTGTCATTGTTCTTGATCCTTCTATGACTCTTCGTCAGTATCATGGGAAACTTTTGTCTCATCCTGTTTTGAAGAAGACCCCTGAAGCGGCAGCTGAGAGAAAACGTGTCCGGCTGCTTGGGATAGTTGAAAACCCAGTTTTGGATATTGACCCTTTTATCACGCTCTCTGAGTATTGCCGCAGCCTGGTCTTGAATCCAGCTTTGTGGGATACTCCTGAAGCTGTCGCTGAGAGGAGACGTCTTGGGAATTCCACGCTCTGGGCCCAGCAGGGGTCCAGTCCTGTTCAAGCAGCGCGCCCAGAAAAGCCTCTGAATCCAGTCCGAGCAGCGCGTCCAGTCAAGCTTCACAGTCCAGTCCGTGGGATGCTGCTGTCCGAGCCTCCAATGCCAGCTCAAGTGACGCTTCCACTCAAGCTTCGGAGTCCAGTCCGTGGGACACTGCTGACCGAGCCACCGATTCCAGTCCGAGGGGGGCTTCTCACTGAGCCTCCGGTGCCAGTCCAGGTGGGGCCTCCACGCAAGCCTCAGAGTCCAGTCCGAGGGACGCTGACTGCGCCTCCAATTCCAGTCTGAGGGGGGCTGTTAGTTGAGTCTCCGAGTCCAGTTCAGAGGGCGCTTCGAACCGAGCCTCCTATCCCAGTTCAGGTGGCGCTTCCAACCGAGTCTCCGATTCTAGTCCAAGCAGCACTTCAAGCCAAGTCTCTGCATCCAGTTCAAGTGGCGCTGTCTGCTGAGCCTCCTAGTATTAGTTTGGATCCCAGTTCCAACCCCATTTTTGAGCTGGATCTGTTTCTGACACTCCATGATTACCGTGTCAAACTGTTGTCTGATCCAGCCCTGAAGAATACTCCTGAAGCTGCAGCGGAGAGAAGGCATGTCTCCTGGCTTGGGTTTGAAGAAAACCCAGTTTCTGCTATTGATCCCTCTACCAAGCTGTTCTTTTACCGCTTCCAACTCCTCTCGGAGCCAGCCCTGCGGGATACTCCTGAAGCCCAAGCTGAAAGAAGGTGGCTTCCTGATTTTTCCCGCCAAACTTCTGAGTCCAGCCTGAAGGGCTTTGCCTGCCAAGCTTATGAGTCCACTCTGAGTTCCAGCCCAGTGCCTGAGTCTGTTTTGAGTTCCAGCCCAGATGCTGAGTCCAAACTGAGGCCCAATTCCAGCCAAGTTCGGAGTCCTGTCCGAGCAACGCTTCTAACTGAGCCTCCAATCTCAGTTCAAGTAGCGCCTTCAGTCAAGCCTCTGAGTCCAGTCCAAGGGACGCTTCTGACCGAGCCTCTGATGCCAGTTCGGGTGGCCCTGCTAGCCAAGCTGCTGCCAAGTTCCAGTGGCAGCCAAGATGCTGAGTCCGGAGCGAGTTGCAGCAGTGGCAGCCAAGTTGCTGAGTCTGGATCGAGTTGTAGTTCCAGGCAAGATGCTGAGTCTGGATCGAGTTTTTTTTTTTTAGTTACATTTGTACCCCGCGCTTTCCCACTCATGGCAGGCTCAATGCGGCAGGCAATGGAGGGTTAAGTGACTTGCCCAAAGTCACAAGGAGCTGCCTGTGCCAGGAATCGAACTCAGTTCCCCAGGACCAAAGTCCACCACCCTAACCACTAGGCCAGTCAAGATGCTGAGTCTAGATCGAGTTGCAGTCCCAGCCGGGATGCTGAGTCTACACCGAGTGATGAGTCCATGATGAGTGCTGAGTCTGCACCGAGTACAGAGTCCAACCGAGATTTGGATATACTACAGAGGAGATGCAAAACAGGTTTTGAAAATACTAATTTGGTCATTTTGAGAATAAATCCATCCAAATGGTGCTTTATGACACTTTTTGAACATTTGTCTCTTTCAAAATTGATCTCCTAAGGGTTAAAAAGGTGCTATTTTCAAGCCAGGAGCTAACAGGGCATAAGAAACTGGTGATTGGTTCCTGATTCCCTATTAGACAACAGGGATAACCCTGGTAGGAGTGGGGGAGGATGTGGGTCAGGGGCTTTACCCAGAACCGCATTGTTTTTTTCTTTAAAGTATCTAAGATAGTTGGAAAATTTGAATCATGTTAATTACAAGTAGAGATTGATTGTCCTGTTGCTATTGATGAACTTTGGTCCATTTTGTGTCTGGTGTTACTATATAACAAGTCCAAAAAACTTTCTCTAGACTTCATTTAGGACTTTTTTTTACAAAGCCATGCTAGCAATTCTTGCACAGCAAATGAGCGGAAGCCCATTCAATTCCTCTGGGCTTCCTCTCATTTGCTGTGTGGGAATTGATACACGACTTTATGAAAGAAGCCCTTAGAAATGTCTCATCCATCAATTATTAAAGATATGAAAGAACCAGTTATACAGATTTTTACAGGGATTGTGAACAATTCATTAGCTGAGGGTCATTTACCATCGTCATTGAAGGTAGCATCAATTCTATTATTGGATCTACTGCCTGTTGATAATTACAGGCCTGTTTCATCTTTGCCTTTTCTTGTTCAAATCATTGAGAAAACTGTTTACAATCAATTGTGGGCATTTCTTGAAAAACATAATATTTTAGATATTAACCATTTTGGTTTTAGGGAAAGACATGATACTAAGACAATGTTGATTTCCATTTTACATCTTGTAAAAGCTGGGTTTTATAAGGGTAGACATTATCTATTAGTGATCTTGGACATTTCTGCAGATTTTGACACAGTTGGCCATGGAATTCTGATTAACCGTTTACAATTTGTTGGTCTTTCAGGGTGTTAAAATGGTTTCATTCTTTTGTTTCAGAGAGATTTGTTTAGATTGAGAGAAATAGAAATTACATCAGGAGTGCCACAAGGATCATGCTTGTCGACGATATTAATCAATATTTTTTGTAGTGCCTCTGCAGATTGTTATGCTATCTGGGTTTGAGATTTATGCTGATGATATACTGCCTGTTGACACATCTTTTGATGAATGTTTTGACATGCTACATCTTTGTTTACATACTATCAACCAGTAGATGTTTGCTAATCATCTTCAATTAAAAATGTCTAAAACTCAGATTTTGGTTTTATCAGGATATTTTTCTAGTGATATTCCTATGACTTTTCTTATTGATGATGTTTCCATTCCCTTAGGGGGTCTTTTACAAAGGCACACTAATGTTTTTAGCATGTGCTAAACACGAAGTTGCCCATAGGAATATAATGGGTGTCTTAGGGGCCCTTTTACTAAGCTGCATAAGGGCTTATGTATGTACAGCTTGAGTCGGACAGTAATTCCAAATTTGGTGCGTGCCGAATCCCACGGTAGAAAATAATTTTCTATTTTCTACAGTGGACCGCTTACCCATCAGTAAACAGCAGTTGGTATGCACTGCACACTTATTTATTTATTTATTTTATTGCATTTGTATCCCACATTTTCCCACCTATTTGCGGGCTCAGTGTGGCTTACAATACATTGTGAATGATGGAAATCCAATGTGTTACAGTACAATTATGGGTTACATTATGGGGAGTTATAGGACGACAAAGTCAAGTCAGAACAACATTTGGAGCGTAGAAACTATGGAATGTTACAATGGGGAAAATATAGGGCGATAGAACAATAGCACGTAAACCTTAAGGTATAGCAATTTTATATGTGGGTGGAGTATTCGGGGTAAGAGAATTTAGAAGAAAGTGTACTGATGCATTTCTGTTAGTGTGTATGGACTTCATGTGTTTTGATCCTTGCAATAAATTTTCTCAAATAGATGTCTTTAATCGTTTGCGGAAGTCGGTTAGTTCATACATCGTTTTCAGGTTGCATGGTAGTGTGTTCCAGAGTTGCCGCTAGGGTCTCAGACCAAAAATAGACACATGATGATTTCAATTTTAGCATTTGTCCATTTTCTTGCCGATTAAAAAAAAAAAAGGCCCTTTTCATAGTCGCAATAAAAAATGGCCCAGCGTGCCCAAAAGAGACACTCGTACTACAGCAGGCCACTTTTTATCGTGGCTTAGTAAAAGGATCCCTTAACACTAGCATGCCTTTGTAAAAGGGCCCTTTTTTTTTTGTTACATTTGTACCCCGCGCTTTCCCACTCATGGCAGGCTCAATGCGGTTTACATGGGGCAATGGAGGGTTAAGTGACTTGCCCAGAGTCACAAGGAGCTGCCTGTGCCTGAAGTGGGAATCGAACTCAGTTCCTCAGTTCCCCAGGACCAAAGTCCACCACCCTAACCACTAGGCCACTCCTCCACTAAAAGGGCCCTTAGTGAGCAAACTTTGTAATTTGTGTGTGGTTTTGGATTCTGCATTGAATATATGAAACATCAACTTCACAAGATTGTTGGCATTGTTTTCTCTAAATTTAAATTAGAAGATTGAGAGACTCCATGGTAGATAACAACTTTAGGCTAGTAGTACAGAGCATTGTAAAGCTATGCTTTGATTTATTTATTTTATTTATTTGTAACATTTGTATCCCACATTTTCCCACTTATTTTTAGGCTCAATGTGGCTTACATAATTTGGAGAGGCATTAGCAGAATCCTGTGTTAACAAATACAAGGTGATGTTGTGGTAAGAGAGAGAGAGTTCATGTGGCACAGCCACATTAGGGAATCGAACAGTGGCAGAGTTGTGTTATGCCCATTGCGTAATTCGGTTATGTTGTGTTGCCGAGATCCAGCATTTAGGTTGGGTTGGTAGGGTAAGCTTTTTTGAACAAGTTGGTTTTTAGTATTTTCCGGAAGGATAGATGGTCGTACGTCGTTTTCAAGGATTTCGGTAATGCATTCCACAGTTGTGTGCTTATGTAGGAGAAACTGGATGCATACATTGATTTGTATTTAAGTCCTTTGCGCAGTTTGGATAGTGCAGATTTAAGTATGTTTGTGTCGATTCGGTTGTGTTTCTAGTTGAGGATGGAAGAATACCAGGCCTCGATGTTTCAAGTTGCAGGTCCTAAATTGTGGTATACTCTCTGTTTTTATTTAAGAAATATTTGACTAATGGAGGCATTTAAAATATAGTTAAAAATATGTACTCATGTAGGCAAGCTTATGTTGCAACTTGAAGCTATTTTAAGGACTTACCCTCCTGTTTACTAAGCTGCGCTAGTGGCTGCAGTGCAGCAATGGTGACATTGCGTCGGGATTAGTGCATAGCAGCTGCTAGCGCAGCTTAGTAAACGGGGGGGGGGGGGGGGAGAGCCAAACGGAGATAATAGGCTTTGAATGAAGCAGTAAAGATTAGAACGTGTTAGAGATTTTGTCCGTTATTTTGTATTATGTGTATATTAATTGTGGTTCACTGAGGATTTTAAATGCACAGAATATAAATGTTGTAAATAAATAAATAGACAAATGCTGTGGAGGTCACTGTTTATGCCAGGTCTGATGCCCCTTTAAGAATCTTCTTAGGAGCATCAGGGTGCAAGTTAGGGATCCAATGCTCTCAAGGATGAAAGATAATGCCAACTCAAAGCTGGGGTTAATTTTGCTTAAATAATGCAGCTTGATAGACTAAACACAAGCTGCTGTTCAATTTCCATAGTAATGAAGCACTCTGCATGCATTTGTATGCTTTGCATCTCATTATTATCTAGCTCATTTTATGTTATTAAAATGTGCATTATGGGTAAGTAAGGCACAATTTTGCCATTTCCCAATGTTTATTTGTTCAAAATAATGCTATTTCATTAACACATGTTAGTAACTACCCTTTAAGTCCTTGGAATATCTGTCCCAAAATGTAAATATTACAGTCCAGTTTTTCTGCTTTAAGACAATACTGAGAATTAAGATGCAGCAGCTTGATAGCAAAAGCTGGGCATTACAGGAAAGACAGTGACAGTGGGTAGGTGCCCTGGGAAGACAAAAGTAAGTGTCCAGCAGAGCTGAAAAGAAAAAAAAAATATCAAGCAGCCAGACAAGACAGTTCAGCCAAACTGGAGATGGGAAAAGATTTTGCAATGGCCTGAAGGCAAAGGCAAGAACCAACTCAGTACCTGGACAAGGAGAAAATGTGAGGCTTCCAGTGGTGAGGGATAGAGAATGCTATATGCAGAATTGGCAGCTGGGAGTGCAAGGCAGAGGAGAACTTGTCACTAATATCAGGAGGATGCAGCTTCATAGTTGATGATTTTTCACAATTCTGCGGGGAACTGCAAATTCTGCCTCAAAAGACAGAATCTGGCACCTGTCACAGCTGCAGAATCATAGGAAGCTAAGGGCCTGACTTATCCTTCAGAAAAGCAAGGTGGAAATATAATGAATTCACAAGAACAACTTATTATGCCATAAACAAAGCAATATTTCAAGGATATTCAATCTAAAAAGCCCTAGCAGATTAGATTCACCTCTTTGTTATGGTAGAAATCACCCCCCCCCCCCACACACACACACACACACAATTTAGCATGTGAATATATACTGAAAATATTTCTGTTGAGAAGTACAACCCAATACACCCACTTTAAATGAAGTTGCCACTAAGGAAGGGCATTTATTTGCAATGATATGGGAAATGTCAGCAATATATTCCATTGATTTACAGCCTATATATTCCATGTCACTGCATATCATTAACCAATGAAAATGAGCAGAAAAACATAGCAAATTTGGGTTTCATCATTTTCCAATAATCAGATACACTGTTTTGAGAGAAAGCACACTATTTGCAAAGAGTACATCTTCTTTGCATTTTCCCCTAATTCTGTAAAAGTCACCAAAAATTGTGCACACAAATTTGGCCACGCACCCGATTTGTATGCACAATTTAATTAAATAACAATCTAATTAGCGCTAATAATTGACTTTTTAACAAGCAATTGTTGACACTAATTAAATTTAATTGAAGTTTACATGCACAAATTTAGGCGCAGGATCTACAGCTAAATTTTACACGTGAATTGAAAAAGGGGGTGTGGAAATAGTAGGGGCATGAGCAAAATGGGGGCATTCCTAAAATTAACATGTATTGTTATAGAATAACGGGGATATGTGCCTAATGTAGGCATGTACATTTGCATGAAGTTTCAGTTGGTGCAAATGGTCACACTTAAAAGTTAGGTGTGATTCCCAGGCATACGTGTTATTCTATAAATCGCATCTAACTTTAACCGTGGCTTATAGAATAGCATTTTTTTCAGCATTGATTTTTTTGGCACTGTATTTAGAATCTAGCTTGTAGTGTGCCCTCTTTGAAAAGTGAACACTCAATAACTGCTCCTGAGATTTAAAAAATAGTCAAATGAAGACGAATATAATGAACATTACCATTGACGACATGGGAAATGACACAGAACAAAAATATTGCACATGCCAATCACTAATTGCCATATTCTTTCACTTTGTACATAAAAGAAGGCAATTTTATAACAGGAAGCCTGGCATCCTATTCCATAAAGCAAGGATGGTGTTTACTTACCATTATAGGATATTGGTCTGAGCGCTTAACATTTAGGTATTGAGCCCTTATGCCATCCATAGAGTTAGTATATATGCTCACACCTAAATGCCAGAGATACACGTAATTTATAGTATTCTGTAATTTATGTCCATAAATATGAGCCCCTGTCCATACTCTGCCCATTCGTATGTCCCCTTGCAAAAACATGCTATTAAGTAAATGCCATTTTTTTCATGCAGGAGATCATGTGTGTTATGAATCTTGAAACTGTTCCCTAAAGAAGAATCCAAAACCTGACCATGTTGGCGGAGGTTCTTTTCTGGTGAAAGTTGCTGCCAGCTAAGTGATGTACTATGCAGCTTATAATCAAAAGAGAAAAACGCCTATATTGTGACCCAAATCGGGAGATGGGCGTCTTTCTCCCGTGGGCGCCCAAATCGGTATAATCGAAAGCCGATTTTGGGCGTTTCCAACTGCAATCCATCGCGGAAACGGGTAAAGTTGATGGGGGCGTGTTGGAGGAGTGGTGAAGGCGGAACTTGGGCGTGGTTATCAGCCAAGGAGAGATGGGCGTCTTTAGCTGATAATCGAAAAAAAAGGCATTTTTACTGCGATTTTGGGTCACTTTTTTTGGACCCTTTTTTTTCACGAACAGGTCCCAAAAAAGTGCCCCAACTGACCAGATGACCACTGGAGGGAATCGGGGATGACCTCTCCAGATTCCCCCAGTGGTCACTAACCCCCTCCCACCAAAAAAACCCCACTTTACAAACTTTTTTTCCAGCCTCTATGCCAGCCTCAAATGCAGTACCCACCTCCATGACAGCAGAATGTGTTCTATCCTGTGACAGCCTTTCCCTGGTTCTGATGTGGCTCTCGGGTGAGTGTGACACCTTTTCTGTTATGTGCACTGCAGAGTCACATCAGCAATGCATTGTGGTGGGTGTAGGGTATTGGGCTCCTTGATTCCACTAGCTTGTGGCAAATGCTCACGATGTTGGTAGTTGGTAGGCTCTACTCCCATTGTGCTTTTCCCCCTGCTTACTGGGTCAGAGTCTGCCCTGTTTTGTTTCCGGTAGTCCATGAGGTAGTGGCCATTTTTGTAAGACACTTTTAGATCCCTTTCACGTGTTAGCCACGTTACAGAACTTAGTTCTTACCTTGAATGTGGCTGAAAGAGGGCATTGTACACCATTCTGCCAGCTCTGACCTACTGCTAGACTCGTTGCCAGTGGGGCACAACCTCTGATCTGCAGTTAACTGTGAGTAAGCGTGCTTATTCCAATAAAGGACGTTTTCGGAGAGATTAGTCTTCAGGTGTCAACTGGTGTGCCAATGTTATACAGCAGCAACAAGTCCTAGAGGCCTGTGTGTATGCAGGTCCATGGAGCACTTTTAGTGGGTACCGCAGTGCACTTCAGCCAGGTGGACCCAGGCCCATCCCCCCTACCTGTAACACCTGTGCTGGTAAATGGGAGGCCTCAAAAACCCACTGTAACCACATGTAGGTGCCCCCTTCACCCCTAAGAGCTATGGTAGTGTTGTACATTTGTGGATAGTGGGTTTTGGGGGAGGGGGGTTGGGTGCTCAGCACCCATGGTAAGGGAGCTATGCATGTGGGAGTGTTGTCTGAAGTCCACCGCAGTGACCTCTAGGGTGCTCAGTTGGTGTCCTGGTATGTCAGGGGGTGAGTGTACTATGAATCGTGGCCCCTCCCACGACCAAATTGCTCGGATTAGGACGTTTTTGAGGTGGGCGTTTTTAGTTTCCATTATCTCTAAAAAAAAAACAAATGCCCAGCTGAAAAACACCCATTTTTTCGAAAATACGGTCTGTCCCGCCTCTTCGCGTACCCATTTTCGGACATAGACACCCATGGAGATAGGCGTTCGCATTTGATTATGCCCCTCCACGTATACTATTACAGCTGTATTCAAATACGCTTTTGAGTGTGAAAATCAAGTAAATAGAAAACTAAAAAGTAAAAAATTTATGGATCAATAAAGATTTGCGCTACACTGCTGTTGAAAAGAAACAAAGATTTCTAGCGGTGTAAACTGCAGGATATTCTGATGACCCCCTTTACAAAAATGTAAAAATGTCTAAGTGATATTTGTTGGATTATTTGTAGTAAATAATTAGCAGATTTTAGTACACACAGCTTCAGCTTTAGAAATGTTAATTTCTTTCTTCATCTCTCTCTCATTCACCCCTGAATAATTCACTGCTGAGTCACTTTAAAGTTGAAGTAACAAAACATCTGTTTACTCACAGTTTGTAGTTAGATTATAATCAGACAGGCTTATATATACATATTACTATACATTTGTATTATCAGCTCCTTCCATGTGCTTAGATGGTAATGGATGCTCACACCACCATAGATCCTCTCAGGTTAGGAGAGATCATGAGCTCCATGTGCTCCATGTGCTGCATGTGCTGCATCTAACCCCCACAGGAAGTTGCATAGCAGTGTGACCTCTCTAAGTAATTCACATCAGAGGTCACAGAGTAATCACAGAGAAATAATAGGTGACAGGCAATGCATGTAAAAATACAATACATTCCAACAAACCCCTTCTCATGCATAACTGTCATGCAATTATTTATTCATACAAAGTCCAAGCTTTATACGCAGATTCACAAAATGTTCTCTGGGTAACGGTTTGGTCATGATGTCAGCTGTCATCTCACTGGTGTGACAATAGTGTAGACTGATGACCCCTTCTTTTGCCAACTCTCGCACGTTGTGGTATTTCGTTGCGATGTGCTTGGTGCGTGACTGAACCTTGTCATTCTGTGACATTCGGATGCAGCTCTGATTATCTTCCATTATCTGGATTGGTCTCTTTTCAGCTATTCCAAAATCCAGCAAAAGTTTTTCAATCCACATCAGTTCTCTGCACGCTTCCGATACGGCCACGTATTCAGCTTCTGTAGAAGACAAACTCACAATACTTTGTTTATGACTGGCCCATGAAATTTGTACATTTCCATACATAAACACATATCCACTTGTGGATTTATAATCAGAATGATCCCCTGCCCAATCTGAATCACAGTAACATATTAGTTTTGGATTACTATTGGCTGAAATCTTTAATTTACAATCAATGGTACCCTTTAAATACCTTACCATCCTTTTAACTGCAGTCCAATCTGATTTGGTAGGTGAGCTGACCCTTCTGCTCAAAATTCCTACTGCATTTGCTATATCAGCCCTGTATGTGGTAGCTAGATATAAAAGCTTACCTATGGCTGATCTATATTGGATGTTATCTGGTAAAGGTTCTCTTACTGTTTCATCCTTCAGAAAATCAGTGATCATGGGAGTGCTTACAACTTGGGCATCTTGCATACCTAAACTTTCAATAAGCTCATTTATTTTCTGCTTCTGGCTTAGAAGATAAGAACCATCATTTTGTTTCTCAATTTCTATACCAAGATAGTATGACACATTACCAAGTTCTTTTATCTCAAC
This sequence comes from Microcaecilia unicolor, assembly GCF_901765095.1. Lineage (NCBI taxonomy): Eukaryota > Metazoa > Chordata > Amphibia > Gymnophiona > Siphonopidae > Microcaecilia > Microcaecilia unicolor. Next base: position 62,181,733 of record NC_044037.1, read on the forward strand.
ATTGTGGTTTAAACACTTTACAATGTCCTTGTACTCTTGCTCACTTTTGCTTGCAATGAGCAGATCATCAACAAAAGCTAAAATGTATGCATATTGTCCATTTGTGCACCTAGTGTACAAGCATTTATCTGCTTCACCTTGCTTAAATCCTAAATTTGTCAATATTTCATGCAATTTTTCATTCCAACATTTTGCACTTTGCTTTAATCCATAAAGACCTTTGTTTAATTTACACACTAGCTGTCTTTGTTTTGTATTTATGAAACCTGTTGGTTGTTCCATGTACAAGTCTTCAGTTATATCTCCGTGAAGAAACGCTGTTTTCACATCAATGTGTTTGACTTGCATGCCTTTTGAGACTGCAATGCTCAGAAGTGTTCTGATTGTCGTGTGTTTCACTACAGGTGCAAACACTTCATCAAAATCTTCTCCATATTTTTGAAGATATCCCTTTGCCACTAATCTGGCTTTATACCTTTCCACTTTTCCTTGTGCATTCCTTTTTAACTTGAATACCCATTTGCATCCTATAGCTTTCTTGCCAGGAGGTAATTTTGTAAGAATCCAAGTATTATTTTTATCCAATGCATCAATTTCTTCTTGTGCAGCTTTATGCCATTCAGCAGCTTCTTCTGCTGGCATTTTCTCAATCTCATCCCATGTTAAGGGCTCTTGAGCTTCTGCTGACTTTGTTAGGTAAGACAGTCTTGGGGGTGGAACACCTTTGTTTTCCCTGGATGAGCGTCTGACAACAGGTTGGTCTGACCTTTCCGCATCCTCTAAATCTGAGAGTTCTTCTCCAATTGATTCCCCTTCTCCAACTGTACTGTCTTCTTCAATGATCCTTTCTGTGTCTGCTTCCTCTGTCTGTTCCTCGTTAGATACAGATGAGTTGCTTTCAGACATCTGCCTTGGTATGGCATTTATATACACTGGCATGTCTATTATGGTTCTAGTTTCATATTCTGGATGATAAGGCTCATCTGGGATAATCCAGCCTTTATCAACCCTTTTGTTTTCATCAAAATATGTAACATGTCTTATGCCAACAATGCCAGTTTTCAGATTCAAAATTCTATATCCTTTGTGTCCTGGAGCATAGCCAACTAAAATGCCCCTTTCTGTTGTGGAATCCAGCTTATGCCTTCTTTGCTTTGGTACATGAGCATATGCTGTACTTCCAAATGTTCTTATGTGTGACAGGTTTGGCTTCCTACCATGCCATGTCTCATGTGGTGTGCGCTCAGCGCCTTTAGTTGGCATTCTGTTTTGTAGGTACACTGCTGTGAGAATGGCTTCCCCCCATAGTCTTTTAGGGAGATTGCTATCTGACAGCATACATCTGGTCATTTCCACAAGTGACCTAAATTTTCTCTCTGCAACAGAATTTTGCTCTGGTGTATAAGCTACTGTTGTGATATGTTGAATGCCTTCTTGTTCTAGAAATGTGCGCATGCTTTGCGAAGTGAACTCACCACCATTGTCGGTCTGAAGAACCTTTGGTTTTCTTTCAAATTTATTGCTCACCATGGCTACGTATTTCTTCAGCATGTCTGTGACTTGACTTTTTTCTTTCAGCAAATAGGCCACACAATATCTAGAGAAATCATCCAAGAATATTAGCACAAATCTGTTATTTCCCAATGATGGGATATTAAACGGTCCACATAAGTCACTGTGTATTAAGTCCAGCACTTTATTACTCCTATTTCCTGTGTATGCAGGAAATGAGGGTCTCACTCCTTTTTGAGTAACACAGTCTATGCATTTCTCCATTTTACCAGCATCTGCACTTATCTGAATGCCGGTGGCCAGTTGCTTACTGTAAAGATCCTGGATCACCTTAGAATCACGATGTCCCAGGCGGCGGTGCCAGATTTCCAGACTACATTTACCATCATTCTTCCTTACTTGCGCCATATGTGAGGCTTCACCTGAAATGCTCAGTTTATAAACATCATTATGCATAAAAGCTTCAGCATACACTTCATCATTTTTAGAGATTGTGCACTTACTGTTTTCAAAATGAATCACAAATCCCTTCTTATCTAATGTAGATACACTAAGCATATTGCAAACTGCTTGGGGAATATACAAGACATCACTTACAGGAATTTCTTTAACTTCATTAGACACTTTGCATTTTAAGAATCCAATACCTTTTGCTTGGATCTTAGCAGTCCCTGCGTTTGCAGTTTTAAGAATACCTTCCTCTGGACACATTTCCTGAAAGAAATCTTTACAATTGGTTAAATGGCATGTGCTCCCTGAATCCAAAATCCAAGTACTTTCATTTGAATTATTATTTACCATAGTCAAAGATTTTTCTGCCATTAGAAAGCCCTTGTGTTTATCTTTGTCCTTCATACATTTCCTGGTTTGAAAATTCTTTAGTTCCATTGGCTTAGGTGAGCTAGAGGGAGTGTTTTGTGTTTCCTTACACCATTTAGATACATGTCCCTCCTTTCCACATGAGTAGCAAATCAGCTTGCCCTTGGGTGGAGTTTTCCCATAGCTCCGCCTTCCTCTGTTCTTTGCCAAGAAATTTGTTTCATTTCTCTCTGACTGACTTTGAGAACACATCTCCTCAGAATCATTTATTATGCATTCCTGCCTTAGTTTTGATGTTGCCTGTTCAAAAGATTGCCCTTCAATGGCCTCATTTACAGACCTAAAAACATCAAACTTCTTTGATAGTGAGGTAAAAAGAAATGCTCTTTTCAATGCATCACACATGGGAATTCCAGAAAGTTCTAACTTTTGAAATGAAGACATAAGATGCGTAATGTGATCATTACATTTACTTTTATCCCTTAATTTGGTTTCATTCAACTCTGCCAACCAAATTGGTTGCTGCTTTGCATATGTAGTTGCATACATAGTTCTCAGTTTATATAAAATGTCCTTTGGTGTATCTTTTCCCTCCACTAATATGGCTTGTTTCTCTGAGAGAGCTTCCAAAAGCATGCACTTCACATAATAGTTTGCATTGTCCCATTCAGCCATATTTTCAGCTGTTCTGTCTTGGTCTAAGCATATATTTAATCCTTTTGCTCGAAGGAGACATATGAATCTTAGTTCCCACTGCTGATAATTAAACTCAGTTAATCTAGGCACCTTGAGAGAATAGAAAAATGGTGAATTTCTTCCCTCAGCCATTTTCTTAGCCTTCTGTCTGCTGTGTGGGGGGAGAGAGAGACAGACTGAATCTTTCCTTTAAAACTTAAGAGAAAAATGTGGCCTTTTTTTCTGCCTGGTAATATTTCTCTTCTTTTTCAATTCTTGGGCCTGGGCCCATAACCCTTTTTGTTGGATTATTTGTAGTAAATAATTAGCAGATTTTAGTACACACAGCTTCAGCTTTAGAAATGTTAATTTCTTTCTTCATCTCTCTCTCATTCACCCCTGAATAATTCACTGCTGAGTCACTTTAAAGTTGAAGTAACAAAACATCTGTTTACTCACAGTTTGTAGTTAGATTATAATCAGACAGGCTTATATATACATATTACTATACATTTGTATTATCAGCTCCTTCCATGTGCTTAGATGGTAATGGATGCTCACACCACCATAGATCCTCTCAGGTTAGGAGAGATCATGAGCTCCATGTGCTCCATGTGCTGCATGTGCTGCATCTAACCCCCACAGGAAGTTGCATAGCAGTGTGACCTCTCTAAGTAATTCACATCAGAGGTCACAGAGTAATCACAGAGAAATAATAGGTGACAGGCAATGCATGTAAAAATACAATACATTCCAACAATATTGAGTATGACATTAAAGAAAAAATTCTATTATGATGAGAAATGCTTTGCTTGTTGATATGTAGCATTTAAGAAGTGAACTCCATTATTAAGTTTTATATAGTGTCTGGGACGTTGAGATAAGAATACATGTGAAATATAGTCCCCATACAAAAAATCTGTAAACAGTCCTAGGAATTGGATTAAGTAAATGCTAGCATTTACAGAATTGTATTTATTTGTTTATTTGGGATTTATTAACTGCCTTTATAAACAGATTCACCCAAGGCAGTGTACGACAGCTCCCAATTTTGTTAACATCATAACAGTAGTAAAATGATCAAATATAAACATAAATAGAATAAGGGGGTCTTTTACAAAGCCATGTAAGTGCTAAAAATCCGTGTGTGCCAAATGTTGAGATGCTCTTTATATTCCTATGGGCATCTAAACATGTAGTGCAGCCTGATTTTTAGTGAAAGCTAAAAATGCTAGTGCGTCTTTTTAAAAGACCCACTAAGGGGCCCTTTTACAAAGCAGTGGTAGGGCTACCACTGCTTTGCCAAGCGCCAATCCGGCACTTCCACCATCCCACCATGGGAACTGGCAGTAGTGCCGCCTCCACATGCGCCATTTCCAGCACACTGGAAATTATTTTCAATTTTTACCGCCGGGTTAGTGCTAGAGCACTTAATGTTTCCTAAATAGAAGGTGGTAAGGTCTCCCCAGGAAATGGCCGTGTGGCAAGTTTGTACTTACCTCATAGCCATTTTGGATTTTTTTTTCCCACAAAAACCCCGCTACTGTTAAAGGGGTCTTGGCGCATGGCAAATCCATGTACCAAGGACACCACAAGGCCCCTTTTACCACAGCATGGGAAAATGAGGTAAACATGGAAATAATACTTAAGCAGAGTTTGGGCATTTACACTTCAACGTGTGCACATATGTGCACAAAAGCCATTATTATAAACATGTATGTGTGTAAAGGTACATAATTATTGGGGTCTATGTAATAGAATGACACCCAAAATGCAAAAGAAGTTTGGAAATGTAATGTTTAATGTTAACTTTAATGCTATGGGCCCTGTGTACTAAACCACACTAGAGGCATGTTAGCATTTAGCGTGCACTAACCATGTAAATGCCCATAATATTCCTATGGGCATCTACACAGATAGTGCATGCTAATTTTTAGAATGCAAAAAACCCTAGCGCACCTTAGTAAACAGAGCCTTAAAAGGCTTATTTTCGAAAGACATGGACGCCCATCTTGCGATACAAATCACAAGATGGGCGTCCTTCTCACAGGGTCGCCAAAATCGAAAGCCGATTTTGGGCGTCCTCAAATGCTTTCTGTCACGGGGATGACCAAAGTTCACAGGGAGTGTCGGAGGCGTAGCGAAGGCGGGACTGGGGCGTGCCTAACACATGGGCTTCCTCGACCGATAATGGAAAAAGGAAGGGCGTCCCTGATGAATATTTAGACGACTTTACCTGGTCCTTTTTTTTTACGATCAAGCCACAAAAATGTGCCCTAAATGACCAGATGACCACCAGAGGCAATCAGGGATGACCTCCTCTTACTCCCCCAGTGGTCATTAACCCCTCCCACCCTCAAAACAATTATTGAAAAATATTTTTTGCCAGCCTCAAATGTCATACTCAGGTCCATCGCAGCAGTATGCAGGTCCCTGGAGCAGTTTTAGTGGGTGCAGTGCACTTCAAACAGGAGGACCCAGGCCCACCCCCCTACCTGTTACACTTGTGGTGGTAAATGTGAGCCCTCCAAAACCCACCAGAAACCCACTGTACCTACATCTAGGTGCCCCCCTTCACCCATAAGGGCTATGGTAGTGGTGTACAGTTGTGGGTAGTGGGTTTTGGGGCATTTTAGGGGGCTCAGCACACACAGTAAGCGAGCTAAGCACCTGGGAGCAATTTCTGAAGTCCAATACAGTGCACCCTAGGGTGCCCGGTTGGTGTCCTGGCATGTGAGGGGGACCAGTGCACTATGAATGCTGGCTCCTCCCACGACCAAATGGATTGGATTTGGTCGTTTCTGAGATGGTCGTCCATTATCGCCAAAAATCAGGGACGACCATCCCTAAGGTCGACCTAAATTTCGCCATTTGGGTGTCCTCTGACCATATTATCGAAACAAAAGATGAGCGTCCATCTTGTTTCGACAATACGGGTTTCCCCGCCCCTGTCTGGGGTCATCCTGCAAGGACGTCCTCAGGAAACCTTGGGCGTCCCTTTCGATTATGCCCCTCTCTGTCTCTTATGGAGCTTTGCTGTAACTTCTTAGAATAAAGCTAGCAGTCTAGAAATAAATCATTGCACTGTGATATGAATGTGAATATCTCTCAGCCACAGAAGGTATCACAGACTGAATGGTGCTACTGTCACAAGAAAAAAGATTTTTACTATAACTGCTTGCAAAATTATACACTGAATTTGAGTGAAGGGTAAAGGGTTTACAGAGGACAAAAGGTTCCTAGATCTCCTGGTTTACAGAGGACAAAAGGTTCCTACATCTCCCGGTGAGACAGGGAAAACTTAAAAGCTAGAAAGGTTATTTGTTCATGATTTCAAGGTTTTTTTCCCCTACTGCTTTGTTCAGAAGACTTCATGCTGGCTTGTCTTCAAAGTTTTTGTTGTGACTGCCCCACAGTGGTAAAGGAGAATATTAATGCATTGTTTTGTTTCACTAATTTTCAATCAGAGGCATGACAAAACTGAAAGAAAGCATATAACCTTTCTGGGATCTATGTATTAATCATGGTAATACAAGCTACCTGTCCTGCTGATTTTAATGCATGATGATAATAACAGGCAGAATCATGCAGTGTTGCCATGGCTCCAATTAAAGACAGTACAGCTACAGTAACAATGCCTTTCTATGTGTATAAGAATTCCTAAAATGAAAGGTCTGGTTAGTTCAAGGAGGTTTTATGACAGGAGACAGCATGAGCTTATCTGGCCCATTATCTGGGCTGAGGACAGTGGGCGGATCTTGACACCTTATTGAATGACCCCCAAACAGTTGCAGACCCTGTTGAGAACAATAGCAAACTTGTGAGGTTTGTATTGTTTTAGTAAACCTCCTTGGTTTTTGCATTCTTTCTGTTAGGAAGAAAATGGTGGGGGTTGGGGAACTTTTGAGGGGTTTGTGAAAGAGAGAGGGTTATATTCAAAATGTGTTTGCCAGTGCTCCAGAGCTTGCCTTGTTATTTGCAATGCTGTATTGAGGTTTTCAGTGCTGCACTATGGGGTCGTTTTTACTGCGGGGAAAAAGGGCCCCTGCAGTAGGGTCAGAAGCTGTTTTTCCCACACACCAGCCTTTTGACCGCAGCGGGTAAAAAGCCTCCCAGAAAATGTCTATGTGGAAATATAACACTTACCGCATGGCCATGCGGCGGAGAGCACTTACCGCCACCCATTGAGGTGGCAGTGAGGGCACCTGTGATAACTTGGTAACTGGGTTAGCACTGCGCTAGACAGAACAAAATCCGGGGAGCACCGGAAATGGTGCACACTCAAACTGGAACTACCACCAGCGGCCGTGTTGTCCCGATGATAGTTCAGTTTTAGCATGCGCTAAGCCTGTGTTGGGCTTACCGCTGCTTTGTAAAAGGTCCCCTATATGCCTTTATTTTTGCTTATGATGAGAATAAAGATATTTCTTTATATGAAAAAAAATAGCAAACACATGACTGTCTATGTGTGTTTTTAAAAACTTTTACAGCTTTTTAAAAATTTATTTGAAAGCTTCCCATAAACACTATTTATATATCCTATATAATAATTCTCACCTCCAACGTTCTGTACTGCCTGGGACCGTGGCTCCCTTGGAGGTGGTCAAGAAGGCTCCATAGATCAGTCTGAGACATCACTGCTGCATTATGACATGATCCCACACAGCTGATCGACACCGACGAACTGACACACTCAAAAAAAAAACAAAAAGGCTCGAGACTGGCTGCCGCCCTCCCCAACCTGCCTCGCTCACCAACCGAAGAGCTGGCTCCTTAATAGTTTTTATCTCCTGCACGCAGGGACGCCGCTTCCATCAGCCTTTTCTTTCGCTTCTGATTCAGCTGTTCCTGTGGTCCCGCTCTCTCACACACACTCTCTCTCTCACACACACTGTATCTGTGTGAAACACACACTCTCTCTCTCTCTCTCTCTCTCACTCATTGTGTCTCACATATGCACTCGCACACACTGTCATTCTCACACACATACTCTCTCTCAGAGACACACTCACACCCAGTCTCACTCTCTCTCTGTCACACACACACACACACTCGCACAGTCACTCTCTCTCTCTCACACAGTCACTCTCACAAACACACTCTCTAAAACATACACACTCCGAGGAAAACCTTGCTAGCGCCCGTTTCATTTGTGTCAGAAATGGGCCTTTTTTAACTAGTAATGAAATAAAATTTAAGGGGTCCTTTTACTAAGGTGCACTAAAAAAATGACCTGCGGTAGTGTAGGCATGGATTTTGGGTGCACACAAGATCATTTTTCAGCGCACCTGTAAAAAAGGCCTTTTTTTATTTTTGCCAAAACTGGACGTGCGACAAAATGAAAATTTCCGCGTGTCCATTCTTGGTCTGAGGCCTTACCACCAGCCATTGACCTAGCGGTAAAGTCTTATGCGGTAACCGGGTGGTAATGACCTACACACTCCAAATGCCACCTGGCGCTCATCCGATACGCACGGCAGAAAATAAAGATTATTTTTCGGACGTGCGAATCGGACGCACACCAAAAATGAAATTACCACAAGAGCCACGTGGTAGCCTTGTGGTAACTCCATTTTGGCATGCGTTGGGCACATGTAGACACTTACGCGGCTTAGTAAAAGGGCCCCTAAAATCACTAAAACAGAATTAAAAGGGTTTCAACATATCATCAATGATGGTACCTAGATCCTTTTTTTTGGACAGTGACTCGTAATCTGGAATCTGGCATCATGTAGATATGGTTTGGATTCATCTTTCCCACATACATCACTTTGCACTTGCTCACATTAAACGTCATCTGTCATTTGAATGACCACTCTCTCAGCCTCGTAAGGTCCTCATACAACTTTTCACAATCCTCTTGTGATTTAACAACTTTCAATAACTTTGTGTCATCAACAAAATTATTTACATCACTAGTTATTTCCATCTCTAGATCATTTATAAACTTGTTAAAAAGCAGTGGTCCCCCACTATCTGACCTTCTCCATTAAGAATACTGACCATTTAACCCTATTCTCTGTTTTCTATCTTTTAACTACTTTTTAATCCAAATAGGACATTACCTCCTATCCTATGACTTTCTAATTTCCTCAGGAGTCTTTTACAGGGTACTTTGTAGAGTGCATTTTAAAAATCCAGATGTGCAATATTGACTGGCTCACCTATATCCACATGTCTATTCACCCTTTCAAAGAAATGTAATAGTTTGGTGAAGCAAGATTTCCCTTGACTAAATCCATATTGGCTTTGTCTCATTAATCCTTGCTTATATATGTGCTCTGTAATGTCCTCATACCCATACTCACACACATGCTCCCTCCCCTAACACCCTCCAACAAAGCACTTCCAACCCTTTCTCCATCAGCAGTCATACTATCCAGGCCACAACCCCCACAGCCATCCACCAATCCCCTGCGTCAGCATGCCAACCTTCCCACAATTACAAGATCCTATCACTCCCAGCCTCAATCTATCCAACAACGTCCCCTACTCACACATCACCTTAAAATTTAATCCCCCTCCCTCCCTTCCCCCACCCCATCACCCACTTAAAAAATTCTTGCTATGGAAGGCCTGACTGCTCTTATAAGCCCTCTTGCTAAATGCAGCAGGTACCCTAATTTATGTTTTAATACTTGTATATACATTAATTTAATATTCAATCGACCATCAACAAATACAAATAGGATATATCAATGCCAGATCAGCAGTTAATAAAACCACGAGACTAACCGACTGGATTACAACTGATCACCTCGACTTCTTACTTATTAGTGAAACTTGGATCCATGACGCCAAAGACCCAATAATTCTAGAGCTTTGTCCACCAGGATACAAAATTACCCACTGGACAAGAGAAGGAAAAAGAGGAGGAGGCATAGCGATAATCTATAAATCCCAATTCACAGTCACAACAACAGCAGAATCTATCCTTCCCCAACTCGAAATAGCCTCAGTCAGAATTAACCACTCCAACCTACATGATCACCTAAACCTAATCCTATTCTACAGACCCCCAGGTAATTGGCAAGATGCACAGACACACTTTCTGGATTTCATATCGAATACTTGTATCTCCACCCAAAACCTTATTATAGCAGGAGACATCAATCTCCACCTGGAAGATAATAACGCAAGCAATGTACTTGAATGCAAGGACTTCCTCCAACTAGGGGAGCTCCACTGGCCGAACATACAACCCACCCAGAACAAAGGACATATGCTAGATATCATCACCCACAAATTCTCATCAGAACCAAATCTCACACTAACAGACACAAAATGGACACCCATGCCATGGTCTGATCACTACAGTGCAAACCTCTCCCTCAATTGGCGAACAAAAAGATACAACAAAAACAAGAACAACACACCTATACAATGAGAGGTAAAATAGACCCACTAATATTCTGGCAACAATTCTACACTGATGAATGGACAACACCTACAGATTCACCCCAGTTTCTCCAAGAATGGGATAACAGATGCAGAACAGTACTAGACAATATAGCACCACTGCAAACCAGAACCTCACATAGAAAAAAACTGAATACCATGGTTCAACGAAGAATTCAAAGAACTAAAAACACAGGTGAGAAGATTAGAAAGAGCATGGAGCAAGAAAAAAGACATTCAAAGACTGGAAACAACTACAAAGAAAATACAAATACACTATCAGACAAACTAAAAGGACGTATTACAAAACCAAAATAGGACCTAACTACAAGGATACGCACAAACTCTTCTCACTCGTAAACAATCTCCTAAATACTACAACGGTTACCTCCAACAACACAGACACCCCATCAGCAACCAATTTTGTGAAAGGCTTCAGTGAAAAAATAACAAAGCTCCGACTCATGATACCTACCAACACAACAGAGTACACAGACATCCTTGAATGTCTAGACCCAAAACCCGGAGAATACCCAGCAGATCGATCTTGGACCAACTTTAACACACTCTCATCAGACGAAATCTCTCACTGGCTCGGAAAATACGCCAAATCACAATGCAAACTAGACACTTGCCCTACTCGTCTAATAAGAACTGCACCCAAACAATTCAAAACAGATCTCACGAACCACATAAACTACAGGCTTCAGAATGGGCTCTTCCCCACGGATAAAGGAAACATCCTACTTACACCACTGCCAAAAGATCCCAAGAAAAGCACATTGGACCTATCCAATTACTGCCCAGTAGCATCCATTCCGCTCATAACCAAACTCATGGAAGGCGTAGTGACGAAACAACTTACGGAATACCTAAACAAATACTCAATTCTGCATGATTCTCAATCAGGATTTCGGTCAAATTACAGTACTGAAACCGTTCTAGTGTCTGCAATGAACTCATTCAGACAAGTAATTGCAACAGGTGACAACATACTCCTCCTACAATTCGACTTGTCTAGTGCCTTTGACATGGTGAATCATAGAATACTATTACATATACTAGAATACTACCAAGTAACTACGTATGCAGACAGATCACCCCCATGGACACCCGAATGTGGAGTACCCCAAGGATCCCCCCTCTCAATAACCTTATTCAACCTAATGATGATACCGTTAGCCAAACTTCTAGCTAATCAAAACCTCAATCCTTACATATATGCAGACGATGTCACAATCTACATCCCGTTCAAACATGATCTAAATGAAATCACCAACGAGATCAACCAAAGCCTCCAAATCATGCACACCTGGGTGGATGCATTCCAACTAAAACTTAATGCAGAAAAAACACAATGTCTTGTACTCACCTCACAACATAACACAAAAAAACTTCTCTACCATAATCACACCATACTGTTCTCTTCCAGTCTCACAAAACCTGAAAATTCTCGGAGTTACTATTGATCGAAACCTCACTCTCGATACCCACGTGAAGAACACGACGAAAAAGATTTTCCACACCATGTGGAAACTCAAAAGAGTGAAACCATACTTCCCGAGATACATCTTCCGCACCCTGGTACAGTCAATGGTAATAAGCCATCTGGATTACTGCAACGCACTATATGCAGGCTGCAAAGAACAAACTATCAAAAAACTCCAAACAGCCCAGAATACTGCCGCCAGACTCATATTTGGAAAAACTAAATATGAAAGTGCAGACCCCTAAGAGAGAAACTGCACTGGCTCCCACTCAAGGAACGCATTGTGTTCAAGATATGTACGATGGTACACAAAATCATTCACGCTGAAGCCCCGATCTACATGCTGAATCTAGTGGACCTACCTCCCAGAAACGCCACAAGAACATCCCGCAAATTTCTCAATTTGCACTTCCCCAGCTGTAAAGGACTAAAATACAAGCTGATGCATGCCACCACCTTTTCTTACACGAGCACGCAGATATGGAATGCTCTACCCACAGACCTGAAATCAATTGTCGAAGCAAATAACTTTCGCAAATCTCTGAAGACATACTTCTTCAACAAGGCCTACAACGAGAACTAATAGCTTCACCGATCCAATTTCCCAACCCAACCAGCCACGAAAATCCACTTCTAAAATCAACCATCTAATCACTTCCTCTTTCTTCTCTACTTAATCTCTGCCCACTACTAACTGTATTTGATATCCTGGAATGACAATGTCATAACAAAACTATGTAAGCCATATTGAGCCTGCAAATAGGTGGAATAATGTGGGATACAAATGCAATAAATAATAAATAAAATAAATAAATATTCATATTTGTATCTTGTTTTACATTTTTGCTTGTGGAGGAGTAGCCTAGTGGTTAGTGCAGCAGACTTTGATCCTGGGGAACTGGGTTCAGTTCCCACTACATCTTCTTGTGACTGTGGGCAAGTCACTTAACCCTCCATTCCCCCAGGTACAGATAAGTACCTGCATATACTATGTAAACTGCTTTGAATGTAGTTGTAAAAACCACAGGAAGACAGTATATCAAATCTCATTCCCTTTCAAACACACACACACACACACACACACACATATATATATATATATATATATATATATATATATACTAGTAAAAAAAAGCCCGTTTCCGAAACCAATGAAATGGGCGCTAGCATGTGGCTTTTTTTTTTTTTGTGTGTGTATGTGTCACAGAGTTTTTTTTTGTGTGAGGGTGCGGTGTGTGTGCAGGTTGTTGATGTGTGTCTTTTTTTGTTTTGTTTTGTTTTTTGCTTGGGGGTTGGGGGATGTGCTGTGCTGTCCTTGGTCGCTGTTTGCTGCTGGCTGGGTCGCGGGTAATCCTTCCAGCTGGGCCGCAGCTTGTCCTGTTCGCCCAAGTCCCAGATGGTGACGGGCACGTTGTTTTCCGGCTCCTCTGACTCCATGTCAAGCGATCCCAAATATAGTCTGTGCTATAGGCCCTCTGGCACTCTTCAGTACTGGCATTAGGCATTTAATAATTTCTTCCCCCCCCCCCCCCCGGTCTATTTTTTCACATACCCACAGCAGGAATATTCTTCTCTCGTTCCAGCGGTGGTTCTGTGCTCTCCGTGCTGCACAGATAATGAGCCATTTTGCTGGGGAATGCTCCTCCCTTATTGTCACGTAGTTTCCTCTGATTGGTCCGTCTTACATTGCCTAGTGTTGCCTGGGAACGGTGTTGTGATGGTCGTTTGTGTTTCAGAATGTTGAGGGTGTTTTTCTGATTGGTCCGTCATGCAAGGGCGGGGCAGAGAGACATGGTCAGTGTTGTGGCTTCACTACCATGAATCCATGAACCCTTCAGGGAGTGACTGAGTGACTTCAGAACGTTGTCTTCAGAACGTTGAGGGTGAGTTTTATTATAGTATATATATATATATATATATATATATATATATAAATAGATAGATATAGATAGACACAGATAATTTGTTATGTATGTCATACTTTTTAAACGTTTTATGTAGAATTTGTAGGATATTTATTTATTTATCTTTTTATACAGATTCATTTCAAATGTTATCATGGTTGTCATATATGGGTTTGGTACTGTGTTTATTTAATTATTGTTTCATATACCACTTGGTTATTTATTTATTCTATATTTTTTTATATACCTGACTTGTAAGATTTAGACTCTGGTACTCCTGAAGCAGGCATTCATGCCAAAACACTGATTTGTGTCGAGTTCATCTGATTTATTCTGCCTCTTTCGGTGGACATTATTATATAATTCAACTGTTTAATCAAGCTATCCTTCGTGGACATTTTTATATAGACATTGTCAGGTTTTTGACTTTTTATAGTTATTGATTTTTATCATTAAAGCTATTTGGCAATTTTTACCTCTGGCTCCTTGTTCCTCTTTTGTGGAAAATCTTTGGTCTATCCCTATTTTTGCTATTTTCTTTGGCTTTTGGCATAGGGTTTTGGTCTCCTTTTGTTTTGTGTCAGCATATATTCTGCAGCAGAAGATAGTAGGGCTATATTCTACACACATGTATTGCTCTGTTCATTTATTTTAGGGGGAGGGGGTTGTTATTGTTAAGAATGATTTCTAATTTTCCAAAGAACACATACAGAAAAGTCTTTGACTCTATTCAAGCAAGATGAGAACTAGTTGGACAGGTTCTCTTGATCTAACCTGGCTGTAAGAATCTCCGCTCTAGGAATATGCAGCTGTCCTTAATGGTCTGTGTTGAAATTACATCAGCATCAGTGACTTAAGTGTGAGTAGAATATCAAGTTCACTTCAGCAGATGTCAGTGATTAATATGATTTTTGATTACAAATTTTAATAACAATAAAGTGCTCCTTAGGCACAGCTTTTTGATATGTGATGACTCAGATACAGTGTCACTGTTTATTGGTGTGAAAAGGTACCGGAACATAATTTAAATGAGAACTACTGCATTACTTCTTTTTTATAAACATATTTATGACTTCAAACCTGCCTAAATACATTGTAAAATTAAATTAGAGCTTTGGAAATAAAAGTATCCCACTGTCCAGAGATCAGAGTAATATTCTAATGTTTTACTATACACTTACTCAAAAAACTATTGTTATATTGGCATCAATCTTTATTAATTTTAACCATATATTTTTAAAAACATTTCCATTCAATACTGTTCACTTTCAAGCATATCACCACTCATATCACAATCATTCCATCACAATCACCCAACAATTAAAATTACTCAAGTTATTACTAGAGGCGTAATGTTACGGCCTTATATACCAATATCCCGCAAAGGGAAGCAATGGATATGATTGAGAACTTGGTAGAACAGTTACCCATATCAGGACTTATGGTATCATTATTGAAAGAAATAGCTAAATTTGTCATTTTTCATAATTTTTTCAAATTACAGGATCTGGTGTTTCATCAGGTGAAAGGGGTAGCCATGGGGGCCACGGTTACCCCTACTGTGGCATGCCTCTATATGGATCAATTTGAAAAACAGTTTGTCTATACATCCAGATACTTTTCTGAGGTGGTATTATGGCTGCGGTATATTGATGATGTATTGCTGATATGGCGTGGTAGTAGTAAAAATTTAGAAGAGTTTATGGAATATTTAAATACAGTAAATATGCATATCAAATTTGTCCACCATATTGGTCATCAGGGGGTTAACTTTTTAGATGTTAATATCCAAATGGTTGATGGCTGATGTACCATTAAGGCATATCGAAAAAAATACAGACCGTAATGCTATATACTTCATTACCACAGCCACCATCCTCAGATGTTGAAGAACAGTATCTCTGTTTGTCAGTTTCTCCGTATTCGGAGACCATGTAGTTCCCAGCAGGCAGAACAAATGATGACCAGGTTTCACCATAGAGGGTACCCCCAGAAAATATTGAAAAAGGCAGCAAAAAGAGCATATAATTTCCAGCGAGTATGGGATCATCAAAAAATGAAAAGGCAGACAGACTTTAACTTGTGTGCTACCATATACCCATGTGTCTAAGAAGATTATACAAATTATTAAAAAGTATTGGGCAATATTAGGCATTCATGATGTATTTAGGACAAATTCCGAGGTTTGCTTTTACCCGTGAATGAATTTGGGTGAAAGTTTGTACTTGAATAGAAATAGAGGGCCAGATAATAGGGTAGAAGTGGCATATAGCGGACATTATACCTGTCAACAATGTGTATATTGTCAATACGCATTGCAAGTTAAAGAAATTCAAATTCCCTATTCTGGAAAAAAATAGATATTGCAAGATAGAATGGACTGTAATTCATCTAATTGTATATATGGCATTCGGTGTCCATGTAATCTTTGGTATATTGCCCAAATCAAACGGAAAATTAAAAAAAACCGGGTGGACCAACATTTAAGTAATCTGCGAACTGGTCACTTGGAAGCTCCCTGCAACCAGGCTCATTTTCAAAGCACTTAGCCTCCCAAAGTTCCATAGAAACCTATGGAACTTAGCCTCCCAAAGTGCTTTGAAAATATGCCTCGAATTCAATTGGTGTCCCATTGGGCACAGAAACAACATACAGTACATGAACTGTGATTTTTCGTGTTGAACCAAATTAGAATACAGAGAGGTGGTGATGTTTCTCGTATATTGTTAAGAAAAGAACAGAGGCTGATTTTTCAATGGAATACAGTTACCCCTCTCGGTCTTAATAAAGAAATCTTATACTTTAGAAGAAAGGTGGGAGAACGAAGATATGATAGAGACATTTAAATACATATGCAGCATAAATGCACTAGAGGTAAGTCTCTTTCAATTGAAAGGAAGCTCTGAAATGAGGGCGCTTATGATGAAGGTGAAAAAGGATAAACTCAGAAGTAACCTGAGGAAATACTTATTCCTTTCACCTCCAGGGTTTTGGCAAAAATAATACATCACAAACTCCCTTCCTAGGAAAAAAAATGTTTTTCATTCCAAACAATCAGGCTTTCACTCAGGTCACTCCACAGAAACTCTTCTGCAAAGTTTGACTATGAACTCAGATACAGAAAAGGAACTTAATCAGTCAGCCATTATCATTTTCCTAGATCAGTACTACTGCTTGAGATTAAGCTGCTAAATAAGGGTAAATCTACAGCTAGGGTTTAAGGCTGCCATTTTACGCCCAGAGCAGAAATGACCTCTTTCAAAAACCAGGAATATTTTGAGATTAGGGGTGGGGGTACAATCAGTTGATGTTGGGGTTGAGGTTGTAATCTGTTGATGTCAAAGGTGTTGATAGGTGTATGGGAGTTTGGGATTGGGGACTGACCTACTGATGCAATGTTAGATTCTATCTTGCTGGTAGGGCAGGTGTGTCTTCAGGTGGGGAGGCTGGTGCCATCGGCCTTTGCATCTGACTATGCAAGCTGGTATTTGTGCATGCCTCAAGGTAGGTATAAAGGCCAATGTCCCAAATGTTTTGCCACTTCATGTAGTCGCCATGTAAAAATAGTGAATGCCTATCCATGCCAAGACCACATCCATTTGAAATCTAAACTCAAATATATAGCAGCTTTCTAAGGGGCCCTTTTACTAATGCTAAGATGCCCATTTTATAACTATGATATTCACAATAATTAGCAATGCACTATCAATATTCAGACATTAAAAGGAGCCAACAAGTTCCATCAATTGTAGATATGCTCAGCTTCTCGAATATGTCTCAGCCTTATAATAAAGCAGTCAACAGGATAATAAAGCTGTGATAGGATCTGTCAGATACACGTACCCACCTCCACTTTGGCTAAATAAGTTTATGACCCAAGCATACAATGGGGGGGGGGGGGGGGGTTACATAATCCTCATTTATCCTTCCTTATGACAATTAATAGTAGTCCATATTTTATTCTCAACATTTTTATCAAAATTGTTTATTTATATTTAACAATTTTTTAATCTTCAAGAAAGTACTTAGCTTTTAATTTAGTTTCTCCATACTCAAATCGACAAGTGAACAGTGGAGACCAGTTGTCACCAACACAGATCCATGTTTCGCTTTTAGCTATCTCAAGGTAGTCTCCTGCAAAATATATATATATATATCCAAATATAAGTCCATAATTTCTTATGTTCTAGCAGAACTATCAAGCTTATAATTAAAGAATAACTCTTACTGACCAGGATTTTTTTTTCAATATGATGGCATCTAAAATGGCCGTCACATTTTTTTACAACAAGCTTTATACCAACTTCAATCCTTCACGTGATAGAGCACCAATCCAAACTACAGGGGTGGACCAGCTGATAGCTAGTAAACATTACATCAAATTAGTGTCATCCACTCAATTTCACGGTTTAGTTCATATGGTTCTATAGCATTTAGAGTGAATATCCAAAATTGTTCTCTAAAGTTGAGTATTTTTTCAAGATCGCCACCCTCCCACCCTTCTATCACTTGATTTATAATATGCCATCTAAGGTCTGTTATCTTATGTTGACACTGAACCCAGTGTTGTACTAGCGGTGCCCTTTTTTTGTTAGTGAAAATCCTGGATTTATGTTCTGTCAAGCAGACTTTTACCGCTCTTACACTTCTCCCTACATAGATCTTATTGCAGGGGCATTGGATGATATATACTGCCATTTTAGTTGTACAATCAGAGTTACAAGTTGATTTAATTTTTTGATGTGACTAAGGATCTTCCCATGTTAATCCATTCATGGAGTTCTGACACCATTGGCAATGTCCACAGATGATGTGAGAAAATAAATTTATTTTCATAACACGATAATGTTTTTTTCCAATATAATATGGGGTTCATTTTCAAAGCACTTAGACTTACAAAGTTCCATAGTAACCTATAGAACTTTGTAAGTCTAAGTGCTTTGAAAATACACTTCTATATCTCCTATATTTTTAGTATGGGCGAAGGCTATAAGTGACTTTTCAGTAAACACTACATCCAGCTGAAGCATATGCGAATGAGACATGATAATTTGTACAACGTATTTAGCTAAAGAAGAGTACGGCAGTACGCAGACCATTCATTCCTGTTCATCACGATTTCTATGTTCAGGAGTAATTCTCGCTGAGAATATCTTGCCCATAGGTATGCCTTATGGACAATCACATAAGGATAACCATATTCCAAAAATTTGGCAGTTAGGCATTTAGCATGGTACTCAAAATCCTCCAAAGAGGAGCAGATCCTTCTTAAGCGTAAGAATTGCCCCACTGGTAAGTTACTCCTCAGATGATAAGGATAGAAACCATTAAAGTGCAAGTAGTTATTACAGTCAGTTTGTTTGCAATACAGAGATGTGAAAATAATTCTTTCCAATTTTTCATATGAATATCCAAAACACTAATATACTGTTGATGACATGTCATGGTGAATTTTAAAATTGGATCTGGAATATTAATCCATTCAATGAACTAAGACAGCGTCTCACGTGAACCTGTCTAGATAAAAAATATATCATCTAGGTGTCGTTTCCAGAATTTTATGGACGAAAATGATCCGATGGATAAATATGAGATGTTTCAATGCTGTGGCTAGAGTAGCACCCATCGCTGTACATGAACCTGTTTAAAAAAATGTTTTTCATATCAGAAGTAGTTAAATTTAATTACCAGGTTAGCCAGTTCCATCAGGAATGAAGCAGAGATGCGAGGAGTGGGAGATCTATGCTTTAAGATAGTTTCAATGATAAAGAGAGCAGAGTCTTGAGGGATATTCATGTACAAGGCAGTGATGTCGAGAGTGACAAACCATGCTTCTTCCAAGATATTGTGTACTTCACTCAATAATTTCAACACATGGGAGGAATTCTGCACAAAAGATTTAATGTTTTTCACTGCAGCTTGAAGAAAAAAAATCTATAAAACTTGATAATAGTTTGAGTATGGATCGTACAGTAGACACTATAGGTCTACCCGGAGGGTGATTCAAGTCCAGTGGTGTGCTGGAGCCAGCTCGCACCGGCTTGCAAGAGCTGGTTGTTAAATTTTGTTCCGACTTGCGAGCCGGTTGTTCCTAAGTGCGACCCAGCTGTCCTTCCTTCCTCCTCCCTCCCTCCCTCCAGATCCGGTCCCTCACCTGGCTGAGTCACCCTTGTCCAGAATTCTTCGAAGCAGGCAGTCTTGCCTGCCCGCTGCAGGCGCTGACCCTCCCCCGCTGCCGGATTGCTGTTTAAAAATGGCCGCCGAGACTTCCAGGGGCGGCCTCCAAGACTTCAGGGGTGGCCTCGCGAGGCTTCTGCTGAAGTTTTGGAGGCCGCCCTTGTAAGTCTCGGTGGCCATTTTGAAAAGCGATCCGGCAGCGGGGGAGAGTCAGCGCCGGCAGCGGGCAGGCAAGACTGCCTGCCCCGAAGAATTCGTTTAACAACTCGGTGAGTGGGTGGCAGGGGAGAGAAGGGAGTCACTGGATATGGGTGGCTGGAGGAGGAAATGGGGCAGGGGAGAGAAGGGAGTCGCTGGGCATGGGTGGCTGGAGGGGAGGGCAGGGGAGAGGAGGGTCACTGGACATGGGTGGATGGAGGGCAGGGGAGAGGAGGGGAGAGAAGAAATGCTGGACATGGATGGAGGGGAGGGAAGAGTGAGGAAGGAGATGAGATGAGGGAAAAGGAAGAGAGGAGAAAAACTGCACATGGATGAAGAAAATAGGCAGAAGCTGGATCCACAAGTCAAGTCTGCGGAGGACCAGAAATGAAGAAGAAAGGAGGAAAGGAAAGAAATAAATGGAAAGGAAGCCCTGGAAATGGAGTTAAGAGGACAGATAGCAGCAGAATCGGATACTGGGCCAGCATGATCAGAAAAACAGTCACCAGACAACAAAGGAAGAAAAAAAAATCATTTTATTTTCATTATAGTGTTTGGAATATGTTCACTTTGAGAATCAGGTGCTCAACATTAAAAGCTTATATTTATTTACTTATTTATGGCATTTTATTGCACATTAAATATGAATTAGATTGGAACCTGGGATAATTTAATTTTTTTTCCTGGAGTAATGCATTGCCACCCCCCCCCCCCCCAGGCTCTCTCCCTGGCTATAGCCAGCTCTGTAATTTTTTTTTGGGGGGGGCACAGAAGAGGACCTGGGAGAGAGCCTGTTGTTAAACATTTACCAGCACACCACTGTTCAAGTCCTTATGTATTTTAGGTAGAAAAAATATATACGAGGTAGAGGGATGTTTAATGCTAAGAAAATTTGCCTCTTTCTGTGTCAACATTCCTCTATGTAGAGCAGGCTCAACAATAGAGGTTATCTTCTCTGCAATTTCTACAGTTGGGTCCTGTTGTAACTGGTGATAAAAGTTCTGTTCCCCTAGTAATTGATTATGTGCTTCCTTCTGATTATCTACTATCGATTGGATCACTATCACTCCACCTGTATCAGCCCATTGAATTTGAATATTAGTCCTTTCACTTAACTGCCTTAACACATCCATCTCCAGGGAGGATAGATTATACAGTATCTTTTTCTTAGTGCAATCCATCTCTAACTTGTTAAGATCACGTAGAACCAGTTTCAAAAAAGTACTAATTGTAGGATCCATTATTTGTGGGCACCACATAGATTTAGGTTTCAGTATAGAAATATCCACTGTTGAGATGTGTTCTGAGAAAAACTTCTTGGCTTGGAGTAACCTAATAAATCAATAAATCACTATTCTGGTTTTAAATAGGTCATAAATGGAGGAAGGAACGAATGATAGTCCCAGGTTCAGTATCTTATATTGGACCTCTGTTAATGTTGTCTGACTGATATCCACAACTATCGATTCGTTCCCTGGTATGATCTGGTAGTCGGACCACAATTCCCTTGTCTGATTCGTCCTTTGTGATATTCTCGATTGCGCCCTCTCTCCAAAGGGTATTCAGCTGATTAATTTTCTTTGTTAATTTGAACTCTTCGAGGATTTCTTCCATCATCACTACTACCGTCTGAATCTCCAGATGATCCCTCAAATACCTGCTCCTGCTTATACTCCTTAAAATGTTTCATATGCTTCTAGGAAGAAACTGCATCTTGATGGTAATCACGCTCATCACGTTTATATTCTTAATTGTGTAAAAGCATTTCTGTTCAATCCATTTTAAGAATTTGTTTTAGACAAGTTTTGTATTATGAGATTCTTTTTGTAAACCGCCTTGAACCTCAAGATGGGATTAGCATGGTATACAAACTTTGGATTAGATTATCTTCCTATCTCCCTCCTCCATCAAAAAATCTCCTCTATGGCCTTTTTTTTACCCCTCAATCATCTAGAAAACCAACTAATTCTTTTACCAGCTTCTTACTTCTAATATACCATAATTTATTTGCATTATGCATTGTTACCTCCAAGGTGATCTTCTTTTCAAACTCTCTCTTTGCCTTCTTTATCAGTGCTTTACATTTGACTTGTCGTTCCTTATGCTGTTTCCTATTATCTTCAGTCCAGTTCTTCTTCCATCACATGAAGGATGTTGTTTTAGTTCTAATAGCCTCTTTCACTTCATTTTTAACCATGTAAATGCCTCCCTTGCATTTATGTGCTATATGTATGAGCACCCTTAAAGAATAGTGTTTAGATGTTTTGCTGCCAGTTATTTGCGTAAGTCTACCCTTGCCAGCAAAACTGACAATATTCTGTATACCTAATTGCTCAAGTGGCATATAAATGTGGGTGCCCTGTCTTAGAGTTGTCCTTTTTCTACTGGGTAACCCCAAAACTCTGGCCAGCCCCATCTCAGGAATGCCAACTTTAAAAAATATTTAAAATATTGCTGCTGACATACTTTTTATTTACTTATAGCAGGTGCCTTATTTCCACATATACAACTTGGTCTTAAATGTGGAAGAGTGGGAGAGCTACTACTGAAAAAGGTGTGAGCAAAATCCAAATAAAAATAAATTTTAAAACCCTTCTAAAATTACCTCCTACTTATTAGAAAATTCAGCCCAGCACCTATGAGAGAGTGCATAAAATAAAATAACCCCCTTAAGCACACTCCCCCACCAGGATACCTTAAGAAGCTTAAAGATGAGAAGTTCAGCCTGGTGAGACTGATACATCTAGGAAAAATAAAAAGCCCAGGGCTGAGGAAAGACAGGGAGGCCCAGGGGAACCTTCAGGTCTGACCTCAGGATTTCAAGGATCTAAAGAGAGATTTGCGTCTGGTATGTTGCAAAGCGGGAACCTGAGTTTGTGCCTTGCCAGAGAGAGAGGATTGCCAAGGACCTAAAGAGAGGTTTGCAGCTGTATATCTTGCAAAGAAGGGCAAGATAAAGTTTGTACATTGTTGATTAACCTGGAGCTGGAAAAGCCTGTGAAGAAGACAAATTACTTTCTATTTTGACCTTTAACTACAAAGATGTCAAGTTACCCAGTTATGCCTCCTTGGTATCTCTGTGACTACATGAATAAATATTTTGTTTGCCTCTGAATTGAGTGGAGGAGTGGCCTAGTGGTTAGGGTGGTGGACTTTGGTCCCGGAGAACTGAGGAACTGAGTCCAATTCCCACTTCAGGCATAGGCAGCTCCTTGTGACTCTGGGCAACTCACTTAACCCTCCATTGCCCCAGGTACAAATAAGTACCTTTATACAATATGTCACTTAACCCTCCATTGCCCCAGGTACAAATAAGTACCTGCATACAATATGTAAGCCGCATTGAGCCTGCCATGAGTGGGAAAGTGCAGGGTACAAATGTAATAAAAAAAAACCAACCTGTTGTTTAGCTATGTGTTTAAAGGCCCAGACCTTCAATGAATGCACACATTACCATAACATCCTATAATCACGATGTTTATACCTTATACATCCATATTACTCTTTTGATTTACTGGTGAAGACCTCAAAAGAGTTTTTGCACACAAGGATTTGAGTTGTTTCTGTGGTTTGCTGGCTCATTCATTGAATAATGCACATGCTTCCACAGCAGTGGGTGCTAATTATAACCAACACATTATTTACCTATTTACAGTGTTACAGGAAGTTCTAAGTTTTGTTCTAGTATATTACAATATTATAGCTATTTGACTCTTCATTATTAATGTATGAGAAAAAAAAACTGATTAAAATTAAGTGTGGTGCAATGCCTTCCTAAGGGGCCCTTTTACTAAGCTGTGCTAAAAGGTGGCCTGCACTATTACTAGTACGTAGGTTTCCCTGCATGCTGGGGCCACCTTTAACATAGCTGTAAAATGGCCGAGTTTTCATCCTCAAATAATGACCACATGCTAATTTCCCAATTAGCGAGTGAGCCCTTAGTAACACCTATTTAGTAAGTGTAAAGGGCTCACACGCTAACCATGCACTAATCAGTAAGCGGGCAGCAATGTAGCTGCACTAACTGATTAGTGCTGGGAACGCCTACTCTCCACCCCTCCAAACATGTCCCCAATGTGGGAAGGATGTGTAGATGCCAACACTACCACGGGATGCCTGAGCGCACCCCACAATAGTGCACTTTCCCCTCATGTTAAGCATGTGACAGTACTTACCACTACTTAGTAAAACGACCCCTAAGTATTAAAGAGGTATTTAAGTTTATATTCTTATGAACTTTTGGGGTGAAATGACAGGAGAATAATTAAGAGAATCATGTTCTTTCACTGCCAATTTAACATATACATCAATGTTAAATAGGAAATGTAATCCCTTCAATAACACTATTGCATTAAACCACAATAAATGTGAAGAATTTGCTATTTATGAACACAAACAGACTTTAGTAAAGCCAATTCAAATAAAATATATCTGGATTATTGATGAAGCTTTTGACTGAAACTTGAAAGTTGTGTTGTTAATCTATGCAAAGTATGCTGAGGTATAGGGTTAGGCAAAGAAATTTCCATAATTGCTGCGTAGTAACCAAATGAAAATCAGTTTGCATAACATATATTTAGGATTGCTGAAAATGAAACTTGGGAACTGCTTCTCAGAATAAACACTTTTGATTATGTGATGGGAGAAAAGCATAGTTCACAGAGTGATATACTACTTGCATTTCCTTCTATGACAACTTCATTATAATCTATAATTGTATGTTAAACGATTCCATACAAATTGAAAATGATATACTTTTAGAGTGATAGGAGATCCATATGGTCAGACCCAGATTTAGGCACAGACAAAATAGGCAATTGCCTGGGTTGTTACATTTTGAAGGCACTAAGGGGGATTTTATAATGGGCATCAAAAGTTAGGCATTGAGATTCTGGTATTGAATTCTATAGTAAGTCAACATTTATGCACCCACTTATGTCATGAATAGAAGGCATATTCTAGATTTGTGCGCACAACTTAATTACTTAACAAGCCAATCAGTGCCGATAATTGCCAATAAGTTCTCAACCCAGGCAAGACCATTGCCTATTGGGTTATTGGTTGTCTACCTATTCCTACATGCCCCTTAAGACTTTTCAACCGATCTGTTCAACCAGTTAACTCTTTCCGTTACCTAGGTGTCACATTGGACTCAGCTATCTTTTTCTCAAGATATTTCTTCTGTTCTCAAGTCAGGTTTCTGTTCTCTTCACTGTCTCCATTCAATTTGTTTATAATTTGACTTTGCTTCCTTACACACCATGGTTCATGCATTTATCATTTCCAAACTAGACTACTGCAACACTATTAAAAAGACTAATAACACTTCACAACACAGCTGCTCATTTTTTTGTAGAGCCAGATGCTCAGACCATATCATACTCTGGCTGCCTTTCCTTTACTGGTCTTTCTTTAACATTCTTTGTTTGGTTCATAAGTCCTATCACACTGGTTCCATTCTTTTCTTTCCTCTCTGGTCATTCCTTACACTTCCACAAGATCTTTACACTTGCTTGACTTACACCATTTAGTTCTTCTGGCACCTAAATTTGCACATCTCGAACCCACGAGATACTCTACCTTCTATTGTCTTGATCCCAAACTTTGGAACAACTTACATCCTTCTATGCATTCAGAATTCTCTCTTAAGAAATTAAAGCACTGGGGAAGGTGGGTGGGGAATAGGGTGCTGCCTGCTGGGAAGTTCCTGCCAGATGAGCTCAACTAATTCACGCACCGCCAAAGCCAGCCCATCTATAGCGACCCTCAACTCCCGCACTTCTGTTACCAGCTCCCTGGCAATGGAAGGCTGAGCTAGAGGGCCACCGTAAGGGACTGGATAATGCAGGGTATTAAAAATGAATAAATGAAAATGAAATGAAATCTACTTCTGACTGGGAAGAGGAAGATGTATCAGAGACAGGGGCACCCTGATCCACCCTCTGCATCAGCAGTGGTGGTGGGATTCTACCTGGTGGTGGTGATGGTGGTGCTGCGCCTGATAGTGATGGTGATGCTGGTGCTGGCAGCTGGGCTTGGTGCCAGTCCGCCACCCCTGCTGGTGCACCCTGACCTGCAGTCTCTGTAGACAAATATCAAAGAGCAAAATGTAAAGTGTCAGCCTAATGATCCAGCTAGAAATAGGCAGAGCCTACCTTGATCAATGCACCTAGTGTGCCATATTTTCACCTTTCTGGACCACCCAGGTTGACACATAAGACCATATACCACACTTCCACAATGTAGCTGACACATCTGTGGGCCATGAGCCAGCCACCTGTCTCCAGTGGACATTATCTATAAATACTATTCCAGTGACATCCAACCAAAACCCACAGTAATACCCAAGTAGAGTAGTAGCCTAATGGTTAGTGCAGTGGCCTGATAACCAGGAAAACTAGGTGCAATTCCCATGACAGCTCTTTGTGACTCTGAGCAAGTCACTTAACTCTCCATTGCCCCACATACATAATAAGTACCTATATATCTATATAATATATAAAGCACTCAATTGCCTAAGTCTAAAAAAAAATTCTTATTAAGGCCAGCAAGTGTAATTCAAAATATTAGCTTGAATCTATGATTACCCCAATCACTTTAGAATGATCTTCAATTTGCAACTGTTCTCCTGAATCCAGTTTAAGATATTTAGTTGGTGATACTTCATATGTTCTAAACTACACTATTTTTGTCTTCAATCTGTTCAATTTCAAAATACATCTAGTGCTTAAAATGCGGGACTAAGTATAGGTGGTTATCTTTATCAAAGGGTTGTCTGCGTTTCTGAATATTGGTCAGATTAATGATAATATAACATCGCTGTGCACAAGTTCAATCCTCAATGGCCACAAAACAGTCAGGCTTTCAATTATGCAGGAGATAGATTTGTATGCCCACTGGCTCTCTTGTACGCAAATATATATCATAGATATTCAATAGGGATATTCCGAAAACCTGACTGATTTGCAGCCCTCAAGAACTGAACTTGTACTTTCCTGTTATAACAAATCACATACACATTTAAAATGTGCTTAACTATTGGACAATCAGTCTTATTTTTGAAAGAGAAGGACGCCCATCTTTCGACACAAATCAGAAGATGGGCATCCTTCTCACAAGGTCGCCCAAATCGGCATAATTGAAAACTGATTTTGGGCATCCCCAACTGCTTTCCGTTGCGGGGATGACCAAAGTTCCCGGAGGCATAGCGAAGGTGGGACTTAGGCGTGCCTAACACATGGGCGTCCTTGACCCATAATGGAAAAAAAGGGTGTCCCTGATGAGCATTTGGACAACTTTACCTGGTCCAGTTTTTCTTATGACCAAGGCACAAAAAGGTGCCCGAACTGACCAGATGAACACCAGAGGGAATTGGGGATGACCTCCCCTTACTCCCCCAGTGGTCACTAACCCCCTCCCACTCTCAAAAAAGAACTTTAAAAATATTTTGTGCCAGCTTCTATGCCAGCCTCAAATGTCATACTCAGGTCCATTGCAGCAGTATGCAGGTCCCTGGAGCAGTTTTAGTGGGTGCAGTGTACTTCAGGCAGGCAGACCCAGGCCCATCCCCTCCTACCTGTTACCCTTGTGGTGGTACATGTGAGCCCTCCAAAACCCACCACAAACCCACTGTACCCATATATAGGTGCCTCCTTCACCCGTAAGGGCTATGGTAGTGGTGTACAGCTGTGGGTTTGGGGGGGGGGTTGGGGGGCTCAGCACACAAGGTAAGGGAGCTATGTACCTGGGAGCTTTTTCTGAAGTTCTCTGCAGTGCCCCCTAGAGTGCCTAGTTGGTGTCCTGGCATGTGAGGGGGAACAGATGAGGCACTACGAATGCTGGCTCCTCCCACGACCAAAGGGCTTGATTTTGGTTGTTTCTGAGATGGGTGTCCTTAGTTTCCATTATCGCCAAAAATCAGAAACAACCAAGTCTAAGGACGACCATCTCTAGGGATGACCTAAATGTCAAGATTTGGGCATCCCCGACCATATTATCGAAACGAAAGGTGGACACCCATCTTGTTTCGATAATATGGGTTTCCCCGCCCCTCCATCGGGACATTTTGTGAGGACGTCCTCAAGAAAACTTGGACGCCCCTTTCAATTATGCCCCTCCACGTCGACTAGATCTGAAACTTTAACTCAAAGATGAGTACATTAAGAATTTATTAATAGATTTTTGAAGACCAATTGAATAAGATTTTTTATGCATAATAACACAGGAATGAGGTGGCCTAAGAACCAGTGAGTATGCAAATCTCTGTGTGTAAAGATACTTAACACAGTGCAATACTACTGAGGTTCTTCGGCTAACCCTTCATTGGTATTGATTCTCTGGAGTTTACAGAAGTCTGTGAAGTATGTCAGACATCCTGGTTGGTTGTTACATTAATCCAGGGTTAAAGTGAAGGTGCCTAATTGACTCGCTCCTTGAATACAATAATTGCATTCTGCTAGAGCAGGGACGGTGAGTAAACTAATGGAAACTCTTTTAAAAATGAGGATTGTGAGGTTTCTTGAATTGAATGGAATGCAGAACCCATGGCAGTGTGGCTTCACTAGAGGCAGGTCGTGTCAGATTAATCTGATTGATTTCTTCAACTGGGTGACCAAACAGTTGGGTGGGAGGGCACTAGATGTAGAGGGGCTTTTTCGAACATGCCTCCGATATGCCCCCTTTGAGATTTGGACGTCCTTGTGACAGAGTTCTAAGAAAGACTTCCAAAATCGGGTTTCGATTATACCAATTTGCGAGTCTCTGTGAGATGGACGTCCAAGTGCCGATTTATGTCACTTTTTGGACGTCCATCTCTTTCAAAAATGAGCCTGATGGTGTACTTAGATTTTAGTAAAGCTTTCGACACGGTTCAGCACAGGTGACTCATAAATAAACTGAATACCCTTGCTCTGAAGATAGGGATGTTATCAGTGGAGTACCGCAGGAATCAGTCCTAGGGCTGGCTCTTTTTAACATCTTTATGAGTGATATTGCAGAAGGGCTGTCTGGTAAGGTTTGTCTCTTTAAAGATGTTACCAAACTCTTGAAACAGGGTGGACACCCCAGAAGGTATTGATGACATGAGGAAATACCTAGTGAAGCTTGAGGAATTGTCCAATATTTAACAACTAAGATTTAATGCTAAAAAATGCAGGGTCATGCACTTGGGTCATCACAAAATTCCAAGGGAACGGCATAATATAGGGGTTGAAGTGCTTCTATATACAAAGGAAGAGCGGGACTTGAGGGTTATTGTGTCTGATGACCTTAAAGTTTCAAGACAGGTAGAAAAGGCGATGGTCATAGCCAGAAGGAGAGGAATGACCAGCAAGATCAAAGAGTTGATAGTGCCCTTGTATAAATCTCTGGTGAAGACCCATTTAGAGTACTGTGTGCAATTCTGGAGACCGCACCTATGGAAGGATATAAACAGGAAAAAGTTGGTCCAGAGGGCTGCTATGAAATTGGTAAGTGGTCTTGTACATAAAACATATAGGGACTGGCTTATGAACCTCAACATGTATATGCTGGAAGAGAGGAGGGACAGAGGAAATATGATAAAGATGTTTAAATATCTCAGGGGCTCAGTGAGCCTTTTCAAATGAAGGAAAACTCTGGAATGAGGGCGCATACAATGAAGCTAAGAGGAAATAGGCTTAGGAGGAATTTAAGGAAGTATTTGTTCACAGAAAGGGTGGTGGAGGTCATGGAGACAAGGACTGTGTCAGAATTTAAGCAAGTGTGGGACAGGCATGTAGGATCCCTTAGGACAAGGATGAGTTAGTGGGTATGGAGGATGGGCAGACTGGATGGGCCATTTGACCTTTATCTGCTATCATGTTTCTATGTTTATATTGATCATACCATTTTCCTGACTTGTGGATACATAATAAATTTGAGATCAAGAACTATTTCAATATATTTCAGTTCAGATTTTACAGCTATTAGGATTCTCTTTATTGTCATTTGTAATGAAAAATCATAATAATCATGTAAGAAAACAGCCATAGTTTCTATTGTGGTTAAATTCAAAACAAGATCATTGCTGGACAATCAAGTCTGAATGACATTAAAACTTGTAAACCAGTTTGGAAGATTAAACATCATAATCATCAATAAAAAATGCAAGCACTAAACTATCATCATCATATATCCTAAAGTCAAGGCCTAACTCCCCCAATAGGATGCATAATGGAACCATATACCAACTCAATAAAATATAAGATAGCAGAGATCCCTGTGGTAGGTAGTCCTCATAATAACTGTGCCCACCTTGAAAGATTTCATTTTACAAGCACTCATGAGCACTCAGAAAAATTACTATATCCAAGCTAATACTGATCCTCCCACCCCTATTTTCAATTAATCTCTTTAAAAGGGAGGCATGCAATATGGCACTGAAAGCAGCAGTTATATTATCCATTCCTTGTAATATTCAATCAAACAGTGAAATGAGTACAGTCTTTGGACTATATTGTGGTCAAAATTCATGCTGATGTTCATCAAAAACAGAACATTTGTTAAGAAATTCCTGAAACTGGGCATGAATATCTTGGTCACACGCCTTCCGCAAAGATGGAAGACAAGAGAGGACAATAATTGCTATAATTTATAGGGTCAACTATAGATTTTTTTTTTTTTAAGATAGGTCACACACTGGCACTTTTTAACACTGCTAGAACACTAGTCTCGACAAAAGATGCATGTACTATATCACAATGAAAATTTGTGTGTTATTTAACTGATTGCTCTGAAATAGCATCAGTGGGACTCATGGGACTAATTTGACCCTGGTAGACCGGACTACATTGATTCCATAAAACATGTTGCAAAATCATGTCCTCTAACAAGTCAATAACATTGTTTGAATATTGATGGTGATAACTTATTAACCTTCCTAATAAAATAATCAAGAGAAAGCTTGAGCTGAGGGCAAAACTTTCTCTAAAAATTAAGAGAAACATGAAGTAATTCTCATGTAATGGAAAAAAGAAATCAAGGGGATGTGTTAAAGATTGTTGAATTCTCTGTATAGAATGATTTTTGTTTTTTGCCTCATCAGTACTTTGCCTATAGTCTGCAGTTTCAAAGTAGGCATTTTTACAATCTGATTTTTATGCATCTCTATTCAGAGCAATATAGGTGCAATTTTTTCTCAACTAGCTTACATATATACTATGAGGCTCTTAGACACTGTCTAGGTACATTTAGTTAAGGAAAAATCCCATAACAATATTAATGCCTCAAATCCCCGTATTCATCAGGGCTGCAGTTTTATAAGTCCAGCTTGACTCAAGTAATTCTTGATTTAAGGGGGGAGGTTATCAATACGGGCTAAAACTAAGGTGTGTTAATTTACCGTTAAGCCTCAAAAAAGTGCCCCAACTGAGCAGATGACCACCACAGGGAATCAGGGATCACCTCCCCTTACTCCCCCAGTGGTCACCAACCCTCTCCCACCCAAAA
Source organism: Microcaecilia unicolor (assembly GCF_901765095.1). Lineage (NCBI taxonomy): Eukaryota > Metazoa > Chordata > Amphibia > Gymnophiona > Siphonopidae > Microcaecilia > Microcaecilia unicolor. The sequence goes on from NC_044037.1 coordinate 62,213,371, forward strand.
AAAATTAAAAATATTTTTTTTGCCAGCCTCTATGCCAGCCTGAAATGTCATACCCAGCTCATGACAGCAGTATGCAGGTCTCTGGAGCAGTTTTTAGTGGGTGCAGTGTACTTCAGGCAGGTGGACCCAGGCCCATCCCCCCCTACCTGTTACACTTGTGGTGGTAAATGGGAGCCCTCCAACCCCCCCAAAACCCACTGTACCCACATGTAGGTGCCCCCCTTCACCCCTTAGGGCTATGGTAGTGTACATTTGTGGGTAGTGGGATTTGGGTCGGATTTGGGGGGCTCAGCAGGTAAGGGAGGTATTCACCTGGGATCAATTTTTGAAGTCCACTGCAGTCCCCCTAGGGTGCCCGGTTGGTGTCCTGGCATGTCAGGGGGACCAGTGCACTACAAATGCTGGCTCCTCCCATGACCAAATGCCTTGGATTTGGCCAGCTTTGAGATGGCCGCCATTAGTTTCCATTATCGGCAAAAACCAATGGCGGTGATCTCTAACGCCGGTCAACTCTAACACTGGCCCAAATGTTGAGATTTGGCTGGCCCCGACCGTATTATTGAAACGAAAGATGGCCGGCCATCTTGTTTTGACTATACGGTCGGGCATGCTGCTTTTCGGGACCGGCCTTAGAGATGGCCACCCATATAGATGGCCGGCCCCATTCAATTATGCTCCTCCACACCTCTTAATGGAGCATACGTAAGTAATTTACTAATTGGTCTGACACTGCACACACTAGCTTTTAACTGTGAATTTGGGCTACTGGCCACTATGAGTGATAATATGACCACAGAACAGGAATATTGCTAACAATGGGATGATTCCGCATTCCTTCAATAACATTTAAGACATCCAGCAAATTTCCGAAGAAAAGCTTTGCAATATTATCAGTTAAATGTTGCTGCTTGTCTTTCAGTTGCTGAGGAAATTTAACAATAGATGATGAAGACTGTTCATGTCCAGAAGACAATTGTTCTATAGCAAAGCCTGGTTCTGAACAGAGTGCCAAGAGTCAGGGTCAGCTGGGAACCATGGAAAAGGAAAAGATTCTTGGAATTTCAGAGGCAGTGTTTTATTTATTAAAGTATATTTTCTTTACGAAGACTTGTGGATGACTGAATTCAAAGATGATTTTGCTTCAGTGCCGTCTATACTAATTTTGTGCAGTATTTTAAAATCAACATTCCAATACAGGCTGGCCAATTATGTGATAGGACCTCCATATGAGAGATGAGTGTTTTTTGCTTCTAATTATTGCAGCTATAGAACCACCAGGCAAGCATCACCTAGTTCACCACCACCACCTGCAGCTGCTGCTGTTGAAAAGAGAAAGGGTTTTTTGGGCCTATTGTATATGTTCATCCAGTTAAAAATATTGGCCTAGCAGCAACTATAGATGGCAGATTAGTCAGAGGAGACAGAGAAAGACAAAGGGCAAGAAATCTATAATTTGCTATTATGTTTGGTAGATAATCTTTTGTATAAAGCTATATTATACTGTCACTAAATAACAACACGCATACCTCTGTTGTAGTTCACTCAGAAAGAATGACACCATCATCCACTGGGGCACTGAGATCTTGTAATTACAGTTTACAGTTTATTAAAACTTGCTATACTGCCTTATCAAAACAAGTAGGTCAAAGAAGTGTTCAGGCTAAAAACACAGAAAGAAAAGAACTTCAATTAGTTTGTATAGAAAGGAAATTCAACCACTGAAGAGATTCATCCTTCTGCAAACCATCACTAGTTCTAGATATACACATACTCATAACAAGATAAACACATACCCAAGAATATATTTCCTCAAATAAGGACTTCCATTGCTATCCAGGTCCCAATCTCATAAATGTTTTAAAAAAAGAAAAGTCTATAAGGGCCAATTTTAATTCTGAATATGATTTTTTCATAATACAAAATTTTGTATAGACCTGGGAAGGAAGACTGTTCCACATGGCTAATGCCTGAAAAAATAATCCCTATGCCATGTAGATTCATATTTTGTCAATGCAGGTTTAAGATGCACCAACTGTTGATCATTTAAAGACTGTAGCAGAAGAGCAGGAGAATAAAGAATAGTAAGTGCCACCAAATAATGAGGAGATTACATACAAAGTGCCTTGAATGTAAGAACTAAAAGTTTGTATTGTATTCTGTACTTTACCAGAAGCCGGTGGAATTGAAATAACAAAGGTGTCACACATTCATATTTCTAAGAATAACAGAGCAAACAAATAGATGTGTTTTGTAGTTTAAAGTTATTATTATTTTTTTTTATTTAGGTTTTGTTGGGTAGTACTATAACATAAAATATTACAATACTCTAATCTAGAGATCCGTAATGTATGTAATAACTCATAGAAAGAATTTAGGTCAAAATAGTGTACTAAGAAAAGTGGTTTTCAACCAAGTCCTCTGGGACCACCTAGCCAGTTGGGTTTTCAGGATACCCACAATGAATATGCATGAGAGGCGAAGTGCATATTCATTGTGGATATCTTGAAAACCCAATGCGCCAGGTGGTCCCTGAAGACTGGGTTGAAAACCACTGCCTTAGAACAGAAAATCCAGAATGTATAACAACAGATACTTGAGGTGTAAGCAACAGTTGGTAAACCAATAACTTACCCAGAAACAGACAAAATGTACTGGTGTAATTCGTGTTTGCTAAAGATCCATAGGCTCTGTAGGACAAGTAGGATACCCAGTCATCCAGCATGCTATATTCTTGTCTGGCTTTAGGATCAAATAGATATAGACAATATCACTGACTATCCATTTCAGACACATCCTCCTAGGCTACTTTCAACAGCATGCTCAAGCTCAGTGGGAGCAGCAGGTGGAGAGAAACCCTCAAGTAAAGACTCTTCTGCTATACCAAGCGATAGTACTGGTTGTGGTAGAAAATAGGTAACTGCACTCATCCAGAACCCTAATGTACTAGAAGAGTTGGAGAGTGCTGTAGATTGTAGAGAGATGTGGTCAGCCTAGAAATGCTATACACTGGGTTCAGGAGGAGCACAGTTTGAACGGAATTTCTACACTTGTCACCACACATTGATTGAGATTGCACTGTGGCAAGGTCTCCACATTTCTGCAGCCCTGTTCTTGCTGGTGGGACTCAAAGCCAGTCTGACTGTATGAAGAGTAACAATTTTTAACCAACTCATAGTACCAGCAGCAACCACAGGTGTAGCTAGAGGAAGGTGAGGCTTGTAATGAAGCTTGCATATATTAGAGATGTGCAAAAGGAAAAACATTTTGGTTCATTTTTTGAAAACTTGTTTTTTTTCTCCATGTTGATTTTTTTTTTGTTTGATTTTTTTTAAAATTTTTAAACACTTTTTAAACTTGGGTTAGAACATTTTAATATGTAGAAATCAACTGCATGGGCGTTAATTCAAAGTTAATGTACATTGAATCAATTTTATGTTGATTTTTTATAAGGTGCCCTAATAAACTGAATGTGCACAAATGCATGCACATCCCTACATCATAAGTCAGTGGATCTCACATCAGCAGCACTCTGAGGACAAGTTCTCCTACACTTTGCTACTCAAATAAGGCCCCACTGAGATCACAAACACTTTATCTGTCATATTACAAAAACCGTTATAACCCTTGTTTATAGCTGTGGAAATTCCTGGCATGCCCCTCCCCCTCTCCCCTGCCCCCTCCCCTCCCCAAGTCTGACACCAGTTCGCAAGTCTTTGCTGTGGGGTCTGCATGCATACTGATAGCAACAACAAGGGTGAAAGTGAGGAAAGATCCAAATGACCAAGGCAAACAAGGAGTAAGAGCATACAAGAGTTTATATGCCAAAAATATACTGAAACAAATACCCTACATGGGCCATGTTTCGGCATAAAGCCTTCCTCAGGAGTCATGGCAGAGCAAATAAAGTAAGCTTTGCAGAGTCTTTAAATAGGAAAAAAACTAAAAATGCTGGAATAAAATGCACAGTAGAGCATAGCAAATAGATATCTCTGCGAAAAACCACGCATACTGATATACACATACATACCACACCAGTTGTTGACAGATTGGAGTGGTGGGTTGCACTTACATATAGGGCGGTAGGTGGCAGGGTTGTATGCAGCCTGGGATTATATGAGTAGGTGGGGCAATGTCAGGTTATTTGTGCATGTAAATTGGAGTTACACATTTAAGTGGCCTGGCCTTGGGTCAGATGTGCACTCAGGTTAGTCTTGTGCACATCAGTCTGGATAGAAAGAAAACCACCATTTTGCATACTCAAGACTATCATACAGAAATCTGTATCTCATGCACATAACTGGTGCAGTTAGTGGTAATGCCAAGCTTTGCAGTGCACACCAGTCCAGAAGTGCACAGAAATAACAGTTAGCTTCACAATACAACCTTCCAGCCAGCGATGGGTAGATATGGTCCTCAAGGGCCATAACCCAGTTGCACCTTGTACTTCCCAGTCCTAGTCCTTGTCCCAGCATTACTCCTTATATCTGGTTTACTCACAGAGGACCCTTTTGAAAACAGTGGCAGCTGCAAGCAGGATTTCTCACTGACACCAGATGAGCTGTCACATTATTTATTAGGGGTATGCAAGCCAAAGATTTCAAATGTGTCTAATTTCCTGTTTATTTTTTTTATTTGTTTTTGCTTGTTTCATAGCACTGTCATGAACAGTGTATGTTATTGCATGACAGTGTGTATTATTCTAATAGTGTGCCCTATTGCTTAAACAGCATGCCCTGATCTAAGAATGTACCTACTGATAAATAGTGCATACCATTGTGCAATACTGAACACTAGTGAAATGGAAAAAAAGAAATTTCATTTTAAATGTATACACAACTGTACTATGTTGAATCTCAATTGGTGAAAGTTCCATTTTTCAACTTAAATTCATTAGCCAAGATATCACAAAAACCTTTTGAAATCTGTCAGATTTATGTAAAAATCTACTACTTAAGTTTAGCATAATTTCCCCAAGGAAAATCTAATAGATCTGATTCAAGATGAAATCTGCCTGCCTTGATTTCTACCTTGAATTGTCTGCAAAACTATATACCTGCATGTACTCACTTCACAGAATCTGAATTAATATTACGCTGACCTACAATTCCTTTTAGATGTATTTATTTACCATGGTGGTTCTGGTAAAAACCAGCAGTGGAGTCTAAAGGGAACTTCTGCTCCATCCAGTGGCCCTCCCATGAAAACACAGCTCTGCCTTCAATTCCTTTGGATCCCACCTAAGTGGAAAGAAACACAATAAAATCCCTCAAATCTAAATCTCTGCTGTTTTCTAAACTGATTTGCTGCCACTATTTCTAGTGTTATTGAGTTAAGGCAGATTCTGAAGGCTTAGGAGAACGCAGAATTATCCTTTACAGTTCCCTTCTGTGGCTCCATTATAACAATTGCTATTGATTAACATTTTCAACGCTAAGGTGACAGACGAATTCTGGCAAGGCAAGAAACATTGCTTCCTGCATGTCTAAGCAAGGCAGAGAAAGCAAAAGAATGTTTTGCACAGCTGCTTCCTACTTAGAAAAATCAGTGTCAAAAGCCTTTTGGAAATAGGACGTTTGCTATGTTGCAATTTGCCACTACTTCATTATGAAACTGGGACAGAGTATTCAAAGACACTAGTTAAATCCGCTTGACAACCTTATGTTTGTTTCTGGGAATATAAAGAGAGAGAGAGAGAGAAACATATTTGTGGTCAGGTTTTCATTATTATATATTGAGCATTGTTGATTTGTATAGTAACATATAATCAAGAAGAGGCAATACAGACAGAAAAATTACAGTATGCAAATAGTATTGGCAGTTAGAGCAGTGCATTAGACAAGGTGTTACAAATACTACAGAGGTGGATGGCAATGAATGATTACATCTATCAAAAAAAAAAAAGTCAATGAATACAGGATGAGACACCAGACATGTAGAGACAGATTTTAGAAAGGATGTGCAAAAATCAGAATTGAGACATCCAAGTTGGGATGTCTCAAATTCTGCTAGGATTTTAGAACAGGCTCTGCTGACATAGAGCATGTTCTGAAATTCATGGAAAAAATGGATTTTTATTCACCAGTCATGTGCGGCAGGAACATCCATTTTAGAATCATAAACATCTCAAACATGAATGGGAGCAGTATGGTAACATACAAGTTTATATACTGGCACATAAATATCTGTGTTCTTCCTATTTCATAACTTACACATATATGTCAGCCCTTGTATTTACTTCAAGGGTTACTTTTCTTAAGTTGTCACTGAGTTCAATATCACATGCCAACTTTGCATTTGGAGGGACATCAGCCACTGAGGGATTAGCAGGGAAATCTCCCCTAATGAGGACTAGCCTACTGGTTAGTACAGCAGACTTTGAACTTGGGAAACTGGGTGTGATTCCCCCTACAGCTCCTTGTGACCCCAGGTAAGTCACTTAACCCTCCATTGTCCCAGGTACAAAATAAGTACCTATATATAATATGTAAACCACTCTGTAACCATAGAAAGGCAGTATATCAATTCCCACCCCTTTCCTTCTATCAGAGCACTTTCTGAAACAAGGGTATCCCAGATAACAGATGTAAATCATGGTGTCATTCCTTTTAGACATAAAAATGCATTCCTCTTCTGAAATGGGAAAAGCATGTTTATTTTTAGTCCTGCCCAATACAATCCCAGACTATTCATTAGCAGACAGATGATCAAAAGCCCCGCGCTGTTCCAAACAGCGCTCTAAAATAGTGCTGGAACAGCGCGGGACAATATTAGACCTATGATCAGAGATAATGCATGCAAATTTAAGCAGCGCAATTATCTCTGATTATGGGGTAGAAGTGCGGGAGAATTGTGCCTGAGCATGCGCTCAGCACAATCCTCCTGCACGTGTTTGACAGGGCTGGGCTGGAGACCAATGAAAAGATAAGGGCGCCCATCTTTAAATCGGAAGATGGACGTCCTCAACTGCCCTGTTGAGGGACGGCCAAATTTCAAGGGGGCAGTGGAGGACGTCCAAATTTTGGATGTTCCTGCAATTGGCAAAATTGGATGTTTCTATGAGAAAGATGTCTTTCTCATAGAAACATCCAATTTTGGATGTCCTCAACTGCCTTGTCACAGAAACGTCCAAATTTTGGACGTCCTCAACTGCCTTTGCTGGCAGGTTTGCTGGACAGGGCTCACCATTCCTCCCCAATGATCTGCAAACCCTAACGCCAGCTCGGAGCTGGTGTAGGGTTTGTCGCGGCCAGCGACCCAATCTTTGGCGCACTGGACGCTGATCATTGGAGATGAATGCGTTAAGCGCCGATTAGCATGCATTTGCAAGCTACTTGCACTAAGAGCCCTGTTTAGCATGTATTTGCATGCTACTTGCGCTAAGAGCCCTTGAGCACGTTGTTTCACACGCTCGAGAGCTCTGATGATGGGGCGGTAGGAAATGTCGGCGCTAGTATGGCGCTAACAGCCTCTAGAGCCGGCATTTGCTTTTGATCATCTGCCTGCCAGTTTTGTAAAACTGGGATATAGGCATACATACATACCTATAGGGAGAAATATATAGGTATCTGTACATGTGTATGGGAATGATCAGGGGTATTATAGAGGTGTTTACTTGTTAGGAATGTGTGGAGGAGATTGTGAGTGATGATTTAAGGATATACTCTTTCCCCCCCTTCAGCGCACTCCATATTCATATTCTTTTGTCTCCTTCCTGACTCCTCCATCCCCTTCCCCCATATATTTCACATGTATCCCTTCCTTCCTTTTCTGTTGTTCCCTTTCCTGCCCCTTCTTGTTTACATACAAACATATGAGTATGGAAAGACCAACTGAACCTCAGTAACAGACACTTGTGCTTCTACAAGTTCTTACAAAAAGGCTTAGGGTGTTTATGCTCTTTCATTATTTTATAGAAATCACGAGGTGCTACAGAAATATTGCCTACTGTTGTCATTTTCAAAGCAAATAGGTTATACGAATTGTGCTTTTCTGGAGTCATTGTAAGGAAAAGAGAGGTTAGCTTGAATAGTCAGAGATGTTCCCAGAGAGTGTGGGAGAGACATTGAATGGACTGTGACAATGATTTTGTACATGTTTAGAGACATTTTTTCCCTAGATGGTAGTTTATCTTGCTTTCCATTAGAACACTGAGGTCAAAGATACCCAGGGATTAAGATTTGTGCTCTATGTGAGTTGAAAAAGGAAAGATCTTTTTGTACTTGGAAAATTGGTGGGGTTTGATTACCTTTCTACTTGTGAAGGATGGAAGAAAGTGATTATGTTTGAAATAACACATTCTTCTTTCAATAAATTGGTCCTGTTCAGTGTTGTATAGAAACTAAGTAAAAGTAACTAGTTACTAGGGCTGTACCAAATTTTCACATTCAATCTGATTCTGCCTCTAATAGTGTCCTAAATACATTATTCGTGATCAGCAGAATAGTGATTTAAATTAGAATACGAATAATCCGGGGCTTTACTGTGCTAATTCCTACTGAAATAAATACTTGATCTCTGAATTCACATTGCTTCTTTTATTATTTGTTAAAGCTCAATGCCCATTATTCATATTCAATCAAATAATATTTTTCATTATTTATATTTGGCTGAATAGTAAAATATATTATTTGGTACAGCTCTACTAGTTATTGTACATATGTAAAAGTTTTGTCACTTTTACTTGAAATGAAGTACAGGAAAAATTTATTTTTACCAAAGCAATATTTTCACCAATGTTTAATACTTTTATTTAGATACATATAGATGTTTGCAAATAAAAGTGAAAGTTGAGATATAAGTAACAATCCCTTGGTAAATCAAATAAAGCAGTAATAACTAAGATTTTGCCAATGCAAACCATGTCACTTAAACAACAATGGATCAACTCATCTTAATTTTGCTTTTCAGGGAATATACTCAACTGGAGTTACCTATGTTTGTTGAACTAGTTACAAGTCTCTAGCCAAACAGAACACTGATGAATTGGATCACTTTGAAGTCCACTTTGAAGAAGCAGAAGCCGGTTGCAGTTCTTGGTGAACAGATAAATATCTACCACAACTTAACTGCTGGTCATCCCATGAAAATATTACATAGAGGTGACTTTTCCCAGGATTGATAGAGTCTTTAGAGTGGAAGTCTTTAGAGTGGAAGTCTCTGTCTTGCCTTAAGAAGATTGAAGGGTTTGCACACATTTGAAGTTCTTGCATCAGTTCTTAAAGTTTAAAATTGTTAGAACAGACAATGATTCAAACATTATGAAAGCCTCTCTGTAATTGGATAGCATGATAATGATAATGAGTTAGTAGGAAAGACACAGAGGGTGGTACAAAAACTAGGAAAGCTGGCAAATTGGGCAACAGTATAATAAAGGGTGATTTCAATTACCTCAGTATTGACTGGATACATGTTACATCAAGGAGTGCTAGGAAGGTAAAATTCCTAGACATAATAAATGATACTGCAAATATTATTCTATGTAATATGTTTTATTAGCTTAGTGTGCATTATTTAGATTTTTTTTTGTGGGGGGGGGGGGGGGGGGCTAGTGGTAAGAGCACCAGTCTTGCAATTCAGAGGTGGCCGGTTCAAATCCCGCTGCTGCTCCTTGTGATCTTGGGTAAGTTGCAGAGGGAAAATAAATGCTTGCCTAAAATACTCTACTTTGTGGCAACAAGTAAAGATGTTAAACTTAATTACAAATATGCATGTCCAGCTGCAAAACGATCAATCAGCTCAGATATTCTCATGTCAATTGCTGAAAATTGGGAACGGAAAGGTGCTGGTTGATCTAACCTCAGGACGAATTTCATTGCCTCATAACTTCTGCAATTTAGTGACCTCAAAAGAACAATTGGTTGAAAAAGTATTTCCTAACATTCAAACCAATTATAAGAATCATGATTCGCTGAGTGAACGAGCTATTCTTGCGGCCAAGAACAAAGACATCTACGAACTGAACAATATTATTCAGTGTAACATTCAAAGCGAGCCACTCATGTACAAGTCCGTTGACACTGTTCTGGAAGCAGATGAAGCGGTTAATTATCCAACAGAATTTTTTCAATTCACTCGATCTGCCAGGGATGCCACCGCACGTACTGCAATTGAAAATCGGCGTGCCAATTTTCATGTTGCGAAATATCAACCAGCCAAAGTTTTGCAACCGCACGCGGCTTGCAGTATAAAAATTAATGAGCAACGTCATACAAGCAACAATCTTGGCAGGACCTTTCAAAGGTCAAGATGTCCTCATTCCTCGCATTCCTATGATTCCAACAGATATGCCATTTCAATTTAACAGATTGCAATTCCCAATTCGATTGGCATTTGCAATCACCATCCGATTGGCGTTTGCAATCACCATCAACAAAGCTCAGGCCAATCTTTAGAATTCACCCGTTTACATCTACACACAGATTGCTTCTCACATGGACAATTATATGTTGCATATTCTACAGTCGGCAAACCAGACAATCTCTATCTCTGCACACACAATGGAACAACAAAAAATATTGTTTACCCACAAGCATTGTGAAATTAAACATATTAGAAACGTGCACTTCCTCTTTTCTTTCTTTTCCATTTAACCAGACTGAGTCACAGCAACGCGTGGCCGAGTAGAGCTACTACTACTACTACTACTATTTAGCATTTCTATAGCGCTACAAGGCATACGCAGCGCTGCACAAACATAGAAGAAAGACAGTCCCTGCTCAAAGAGCTTACAATCTAATAGACAAAAATAAATAAAGTAAGCAAATCAAATCAATTAATGTGAACGGGAAGGAAGAGAGGAGGGTAGGTGGAGGCGAGTGGTTACAAGTGGTTACGAGTCAAAAGCAATGTTAAAGAGGTGGGCTTTCAGTCTAGATTTAAAGGTGGCCAAGGATGGGGCAAGACGTAGGGGCTCAGGAAGTTTATTCCAGGCGTAGGGTGCAGCGAGACAGAAGGCGCAAAGTCTGGAGTTGGCAGTAGTGGAGAAGGGAACAGATAAGAAGGATTTATCCATGGAGCAGAGTGCATGAGAAGGGGTGTAGGGAAGGACGAGTGTGGAGAGATACTGGGGAGCAGCAGAGTGAGTACATTTATAGGTTAGTAGAAGAAGTTTGAACAGGATGCGAAAATGGATAGGGAGCCAGTGAAGGGTCTTGAGGAGAGGGGTAGTATGAGTAAAGCGACCCTGGCGGAAGACGAGACGGGCAGCAGAGTTTTGAACCAACTGGAGAGGGGAGAGGTGACTAAGTGGGAGGCCAGCAAGAAGCAGATTGCAGTAGTCTAAACGAGAGGTGACAAGGGTGTGCATGAGGGTTTTGGTAGAGTGCTCGGAAAGAAAGGGGCGGATTTTACGGATGTTGTAAAGAAAGAAACGACAGGTCTTGGCAATCTGCTGGATATGAGCAGAGAAGGAGAGAGAAGAGTCAAAGATGACCCCAAGGTTTCGAGCTGAGGAGACAGGGAGAATGAGAGAGCCATCAACAGAAATAGAAAACGGGGAGAGCGGGGAGGTGGGTTTGGGGGGGAAAATGAGAAGCTCGGTTTTGGTCATATTTAATTTCAGGTGGCGTTGAGACATCCAGACAGCAATGTCAGACAAGCACGCTGAAACTTTGGTTTGGATGCAAGGTGAGATATCAGGGGTAGAAAGGTAGATTTGGGAGTCATCAGCATAGAGATGGTAGGAAAAGCCATGGGATGAGATTAATGAACCAAGGGAAGAAGTGTAGATAGAAAAGAGGAGGGGACCAAGAACAGAACCCTGAGGTACGCTGACAGGCAGAGGGATAGAAGTAGAAGAGGATCCACCAGAGTGAACACTAAAGGTGCGGAGGGAGAGGTAGGAAGAGAACCAGGAAAGGACAGAGCCCTGGAATCCAAGTGAGGACAGAGTATCGAGAAGTATGCTGTGATCGACAGTGTCAAAAGCAGCGGAAAGATCAAGAAGAATGAGGATGGAATATTGACCTCTGGATTTAGCCAGTAATAGGTCATTGGAGACTTTAGTAAGCACAGTTTCGGTTGAGTGGAGAGGGCGAAAACCAGATTGTAGTAGGTCAAGAATAGCATGTGAGGAGAGAAAATCAAGGCAGCGGCGGTGAACAACACGCTCAAGTAATTTGGAGAGAAAAGGAAGGAGGGAGATGGGTCGGTAATTAGAGGGACAAGTAGGGTCGAGTGAAGGCTTCTTAAGGAGAGCTAGTATGTATGTATATATATATATATGTGTGTGTGTGTGTGTGTGTGTGTGTGTGTGTGTGTGTGTATGTGTGTGTGTGTGTGTGTGTGTATGTGTGTGTGTGTGTGTGTGTGTTTGTATTTGTAAGAAGTGCTCACACAGTAATGTAATGGAAAATTTTTGTTCATGAAGAAAAAGTATTGCTCATTTAGGGGAGGTAAGCAGAGCAGCTGCCCCGTGCCCTACAGTTCCAGGGGGCCCCTGTATTTTGTCACCTCTTTCCTTTCTCCCCACCCCATCCCGACATCCTCCCACTCCTGGTGTCTTCCAACGCATTTTTATTTACAGGGATCACCAGCATAGAAATGATTCTGATAAACTGTCTGTACCAGCCTTGGAGCTTTCCTTCTACCACGCTCCACCCAGGCTGTAACAGGAAGTTGCATAAGAGAAGGGGCAGAGTGTGTCAGAGGGAAAGGTCCAAGGCTAGTGCAGACCACACAGGGTGTTGTTGAGGCTGGCTCAAGGCATAGAGGAACACGGGGGTGGGGGGATAAGAGAGGGGCATTGGGGGGGCAGGGCTGGAAAGGGTGTGGGAATGAGAGAGAGAGACGCTGTCATTTGGCTAACATCCAATATCCAAAGGCAAGTTGGACCTTGGAGGGGGGATGGACAGGGAAGTGTAAATAAATTAAGGGCCTCTTTTACTAAACTACACTAGTGATTCCTGCATGGGAAATGTGACATAGCCAAATTGAATGAGTTGCGGTGCATTTGCCGTGCCAGGAATTGCTAACGAGGTTTAGTAGAAGAGGCCCTTAAGTTAAAATTTTTAATGCCATGGGAGCTGTGGGATGCTGCTGCTTGCCTTTTGCTCTGGTACCTATTTTACAAAAGTCTTCTCCCCCTGATGTCAAAACCTGATTATGCCTCTGTCTGAGGTCCCTATTTTCCTCTCATATGGGAGAAAAGGGGATCCTTACAGGAATGTGCATGGGAAAAAGTTGTTTCTTTTAAATTTTTTTCTTTACTTTTTAAATGTTGTTTGATGTTAATTTTGACTTTTTATTTATTATAAATAAAATAGACATCAAAGTAAAGAGAAAAAGGGAAGAACAAAGACATCAAAAAAGGGGTACTTCCTCCCCTTACCACTGAAAACCCCAGCATCAACATTTAGGAATTATCACCACTCCCCCCCCCCCCCATGTCAATTACTCCATTCACTCCTGTACCACTGGATCTTGTTTGAAAATGGTACCAGTTAGCCCTGAAGTAATTGCCATTGTTGTATAACTATGCTGCAGCATGCAACCATATATCAAAATTGTACCAGCCACAGGGTAAATGTATGCTATTCTGAAAATGAAACCTGGTGGGGCAAGAGAGACTGGGGATTGCTCCTATCCATTTTAATGATAGATGTCCTATAGAAGAAGTAAGCAGTATCTGGAGGGGATTGGAGGGGCAGAGGGTAAGTCCCAGTTGAGTTTTCAGTTCATAGTGTGTGGCAGTCTTGTTTGTATGTTTCAAAAATGAATGGAAAGGGGAAAAAAGTCATATAGGATTTATTTTATTTTATTTTCTAATGATTTTTAGTTGCTTTGTTCCCCTTCCCTCATTTTATTAGAAAACAAATGCACATCTTTAAGAGTACTGGGTCAACCAGTGTCATGTTGGATCACAGCTATGGCATGTTAAAAGTGACTGATGATTATAGCAGCCCCCTTTTGACCTTGTACTACATGATCAGTTTAGCTATTTATTGGGACTGAACTAGTAGCATATGCACATTTCCATCTAAGGGAACATACCTTAAACTGTGGTCTCCAAGTTACTACATTTGAGTGAATATCAGTTTAACCTAATTGCATTGCATTGCATTAAAACTGTAGTGTGTTTTGACACACTGATTCCATATTTACCCAGCAAGGGTTGATCTAATCCTAGGTTTATCTCCATTACATGGAAGAGCTTGTAGTTCTGATTTCCCAAATGTATTTAAAAAGATGAGAAAGACTGTGAGTTACTGCAAGGTGAACATGGAGCCAGCTGCAACCCCTATGTGCCTGTGAATGTGTGGGTGACTGGAGAAATTAAGAACACAGAGTATGTGTGTGTGAGAGAAAGAGAGAGAGCGAGAGAGCGAGAGAGAGAGAGAGAGAGAGAGAGACAGTGTGTGTGTGTGCTTCATCCTACGGTTCCCCTTTTCCACCTCTACCCATTCTCTCTTCAGGCATCTTCTTGCCACCCTCCTCTCCACTTCCACATTAACAAATCTTCTTTCTCCTCTTTTTTCATATTTCTCCATCAGGTCCACATCCTCCTTTATGATGTTCTTATCTCTACCTTATGCCATAGGTGTTCCCTCAAATTTCCACTTCAGGCATATTCAGTCCCCTCCATTAGATCTCTCTGCCCCATGAACATTATTTCTCCACCTATCCCTATCAGGATCTCCTCTCTCCCTCTCCCCATCAGGGCTCCTTTTTTCCTTCTTCTCTATCTAGGACTTTCCTCTTCCCCTTCATGAATGCCTTTCCTTCCACATTACCTTTCTGCCATTGATGAACTCTCTGTCCTCCAACCCATCAATGCAGACCTGCATCTCTCCACCACTATTAATGCATTCCAACTAGAGGGAAAGCTCACTAGAAAGTACCTGCAGAAAACTGCTAGCCCCAAAGAGGAGGGGATGGACTAGCTATAAATACTAGCTTCTTCCCCCTTTCTCCATACACTCCACGAGTATCCTCAATCAGGCAGGCTCAACAGCAATCCTCTTCACACTTCTCTTGACTCCACCTCCTGCTGACATCAACACAGGGAAAAACAGCATCCTGATTAGTTCAGGCTGAGGGACAATCACTGTTGCCTATGCCTGCTGTGCCCAGGTGCACAGCCTCTTTTCTATCCTTCATCATGGAATGCACTGTATACCAGGCCTTTGCACTCAGGTCAAATTATGCAATTATGCATGTTTATTAATTATGCATAAAATTAGGTGAACCACATAATTACATAATGGTATGGAGTGTGTTTTAATAGTCTAGAATTGTTTCAATGAAAGCACACATTTCTCACATGATAATATATCTTTAATGATACACATTTCATTTTTTCTTGCTACTAATTAAGTTTCACTTTGAATTTGACATGTGTCGTATCTTCCAAATGTATTTTAGAAGCACGATACCCTTTTCAAAAATATATACATGATCTATCCAAATTATACATATGAAACATATGATATTCTTTAAATAATTTATGAGACATTTAAAGACTGTTACTGCATGACTTTAAAATAACAGAAACCACAGAGAAAAAAAATGATGACAGTGGAATAAGTCACTTTCATGAATATATAACAAAAGTATTCCGCCAATTCATTAATTAACAGCCTTATTCTTGAAGGTCTGAGTTATTAAGCATGATCAGGCAGAAGCACTTTACAATTTTTAATTTGTCATTTGTAGTCTATAAAGTGATGTGTCCCTGTAAAAGGTACTGTGTCAGCAAAACTGTGAGGACTTTCTGTGTACAACAAAGCTCTTTGAGATATGTATAAACTACATAAATGAAGAATCTGGACATTTGTATGATAGCACACTGCATGAACTTGAGCCACTACATTCAATCTTTGCTGCTGCTTTATTGATCAAGTACTTCATAATTTTAAAGAATGAGATTATTCACTGCAACTATCAAGATTGAAGCAAAAGTGGATTGTCCACCTACCTAATTTAGAATCAGGTTTTCGATACCAAGATAGAATATGGTGTGTTTATTAAACTTAGAACTAAATTGATTGAAAAGATGGAGGATGAGTATCATTATGTTGCATCAGGAGGGATGAAGCCTTTGATTTGATTGGCTGCTAGAACAAAAAGATTGATTGGAGGATGCAAAAGTGGAAAAATAAAAGAGCACCATTAGTTGAGCAAGAAATAAGGGCTGGGTTTAGAATTTAAACAGCCTGTGTTCAGGGTGGTTATTCATTCTGATATTACAAAAAAAAATGGCTAAATTCTATATATCATGCCTAAAAAATTGGCACCCAACAAAATATGCCTACATGCATTCTATAAAGTATGCCTAAATTTAGAGGTACTTAATAGAATACACTTAAATTTCCATGAGATTTATAGACTATGTCAAGTGCCCATCTGTGTGACTAAATTTAGTTGCAGGCAGTTATACCAATTAAAACTTCATGTAAATGCTGACGCCTAAATTAGGCTCAGACCGGATGTATTCTTTAACAATGTGCATAGATTTTAGAAATGCCCGTTACCTGCTCATTCCACATCCATGGCCATGCCCCCTTTTCAAATATGCGACTTAGAATTTACACACATCACATTACAAAATATGCTTAGACAGTTGTGCACGTAAATTCTAATTAAAGCCAATTAGTGTCAATAATTACTTGTTAACATCCTGTTATCGGTGCTGATTTGCTTGTTAACTAATAAAATTTCACATGCAAATCCGGAATACAACTGGATTTGCTCGTGTAACTTTAGTCTCACTACACAGAATCCTGGGGATAGTGTCTAAAGTAAAGAACAAAACTAATATGCAATTCTGGGTGTTAAATGACTATCATTGACCATTTAAAGTCACACATTCCCTCTGATGCAGAATAAGGCAAAATGCTGCCAGTGTCAGAAGGACCGATATCTTAAAGTTCTTTAAAATTTAAATTTACTATGCAATAAAAACAAGGGGTCAACATTCAGCTGGCAGTGATTAGAGTTTTATTAAATACTGGCTGTTTTGGATATTCAATACTGGGTCCTATCAGATAACCACCGAAGGGAATCGGGGATCACCTCCCCTTACTCCCCCAGTGGTCACCAACGCCCTCCCACCCTAAAAAATAAAAATAAAAAACATTTTTTTGCCAGCCTCTATGTCAGCCTCAAATGTCATACCCAGCTCCATCACAGCAGTATGCAGGTCCCTGGAGCAGTTTTTAGTGGGTACTACAGTGCACTTCAGGCAGGCGGACCCAGGCCCATCCCCCCCACCTGTTACACTTGTGGTGGTAAATGGGAGCCCTCCAAAACCCACCCGAAACCCACTGTACCCACATATAGGTGCCCCGTTACCCTTTAAGGGCTATGGTAGTGTTGTATAGTTGTGGGTAGTGGGGTTTGGGGGGGGGTTGGGGGGCTCAGCACCCAAGATAAGGGAGCCATGCACCTGGGATCATTTTGTGAAGTCCATTGCAGTGCCCCCTAGGGTGCCCGGTTGGTGTCCTGGCATGTGAGGGGGACCAATGCTCTACAAATGCTGGCTCCTCCCATGACCAAATGGCTTGGATGTGGCGGGTTTGAGATGGCTGCCATTAGTTTCCATTAACGGCGAAAACCAATGGCGGAGATCTCTAACACCAGCGATCTCTAAAGGCGGCCCAAATGTTGTCATTTGGCCGTCCCCGACTGTATTATCGAAACAAAAGGTGGCCAGCCATCTTGTTTCGATAATATAGTCAGGTACGCTGCTTTACGGGGCCGTCATAAGAGATGGCCGCCATTATAGATGGCCGGCCCCGTTTGATTATGCCCCTCCACGTGAGCTGTCTGAGCAATGCTGGACATTTTCAGACTTGGTTTGATTGTAAATTGATGTTACCTGTGTCTTAATGTTTTCCTGAAAAACTGCTGAGTCTACCTGCTTCTATTCTTCTTATTTAAAAAAACAAACGTTGTCTTTTCACATGCAGAGGGTCTGACTCTTTAGTCCTACCCACCCACCCCTAGGTCAACTCCCTTTATATAGGGCAATCAAGGGACAAGTATCTTCACTACACCATAATTGGTCAATCCTGCTCCTGCAGGGGGATGATCAGAAGCACACGCCAGCACTAGAGGCTGTTAGCACCATACTAGCGCCAGCGTGTGCTACCATCCCATGATCAAAATGGCGGCGCCCAGCCCTGCCCAGTTTTTCCCTTATATAGTATGTAGCCCCACCCAGCACATCCCAGGATACACTGGACAGGGCTGGGCGCCACCATTTTGCGGCGTCAAAGGAAGAGGAGGGAGGCAGGCTGCCTCCTTCCTCCAACCCACAAGGTAGGGGGGAGGGGGTGGGTAGGCAGGGAGAGGGCAGATTGATCACTGGGACACCAGGAACTGTTTGCTGGGGAAATGGGGGGACTGGAGACCCACTGGATTTCCAGCCCTCCCTGAACCTAGGGGGGGTATCGTCAGGGGGACCGGCGGTCCAGCGGACCAGCGGACCTCCAGCCCCCCTGTCAGTGGGGGGGGGGTTGGTTGCCTATTGGGCCACCAGGGACTGGACATGTTGAGGGGAGTTAGGGGGGCTGGAGACCCACCGGATCTCCAGCCCTCCCTGAACCTGGGGGGGGGGGAGGATCGTCGGGGGGACCGGAGGTCCGCTGGACCTCCAGCCCCCATTGCTCGGGGCAGGGGTAGTTGGGTCCTGGTGGTCTCATGGACCTCTATCCCCTGTGTTTCACAGGTTTGGGCTTTTGACAGCCTAGACCTGTCAAACAAGTGCAGGAGGATTGTGCTGAGCGCATGCTCAGGCACAATTCTCCTGCACTTCTACCCCATGATCAGAGATAATTGCGTGCCAAAATTTGCATGCAAATATCTGATCATTGGTGCAGTAAAGCCCCGCGCTGTTCCAGCGCTATTTTAGAGCGCTGTTTGGAACAGCGCGGGGGCTTTTGATCACCTGCTTGCTGATGTGGTAAAAGCAAGTGGTGTAAATAAAGAAATAAGGAAGACAAGGCAGCACTCATCTCCCACTCCCTCCACATGGGACCTCCCATTGCTCCAATTTGCCACCTCCCCCCTTTGTCCACTTGCCCCCTGCCCCATGTATGATCCTCAGTCCTCAAACATTACAACCCTCCTTCTGATCCCCCTTGCCCTTCACCCCCCCCCCCTAGACTCACCCAGGGGTCTTTTAATGATTGTTCAAGGCAACTGGGAGGCAGTAGTCCCGCTCAGTTGCCAACCAGCTTGGTGCCATACTGCAAAATGGCATCTTTGCCCCCCTAGCAGTAGCCTCCTTTTTAGGTGGGATCCTCTTGAAGTGGTAATAATTGTATGTTAGCTTTCAGGGCAGGTCAGTTCTCACTCTGCCCTGCTCCCAACTGATTCATGCTCATTCCCTGTTAGTGTGGGCTTTTATCACATGGTCTAACTTAATGTACCCTATTGTTTAATGGGTGATAAAACCTGGACTAGCTACTTAATGCAGTTTAGTAAAAGGTTCCCTTAGGGGGAAAGTTATCAATGTGGCTAATGTTAAGTCAGGTTATTTTAATACAGAGTCTCTGGGGCCCTGTTGAAAAATAACTTGACTTGTGGTAAAATAACCTGACTTAACAGTAGCCACATTGATAACTTCCTCCCTTAGTAATTCATTTTAGCACACATCTTCTAAGATGCCAGAGGATTGGTTTAGCATGCTCACTATACTGAATTGACTTTTTTTCAGCAAAAAATAAAATTAAACCGTTATATAATCTCTAATAGGGGTTTATTTAAGTTAAATGTACTTACTTTTCTTTCTTAAATATAGTACAGGTGTTAATGTGTCAAATAAATCATTAGAAACTAAAAATGAGCTATACTGGATTGTGTACAGCAGTGAAAATTGTCAATTAGTGTCAATTTGATGGACACTAATCTTCCACTATTAATTTACATATTTAGGACATGCTGACTGCAATAACAGTATAGCAATGCAGAACCCTGCATGGACACTACAAATCACTTGGCAACTGGAGTTGCACTAATTGCTGAAAAATCATCATTTTATCACTTTATGCATCTACAGCATGATAATATATAGACCCAGATATGATATAAAGCCAAAGTAGGGTACATATTTAGCATTCCTAGGTCTCATTTTCCAGAAATTATATCATGTTTTAAAAATAAAGGGTAGACAATCAAGCTAAGTCAGGTTCAACTGTCAGACTTTCCATCAGTATTTCCACTGAACAGCTATGGACCTGATTTTATTTTTCTGTAAAATATGTAAGCCTTTTTATGCAGCATATACCCATCAGATTATTATGGTATTGATGCCTACCTCTGATTTCCTCTGGCACTCCTACTAGAAAAAAAAAATTACTCCCTTCTTCCAAACAGGGAGTACCAAAAAAAAAAAAAAAGGAGTCATTATTACGGCATCATTCTATAATGATGATACAGTTGAGTGGGTTTTACTTCCATTTCTAAGCATTTTTCAGGAGTCTTGTACAGTATATCTAGCAAATAAAATAAAGTGCACTAAATGGAAACATAATAGTGGTCCTCAAAGCATTCTATAAATGTTTTTGGATAGACACAGAGTTGCAGAATCTTTTCTGAGAATGTAATATTAATAATTGATTAGTGCGGTGAAAATAAATATATAGAAAGGGTGGAAATTGTGACTATTCGTGCAGAAGCTTTAAGACTAGAAACCTGCAAGTATATATAACATTCCTGAAATAGGCATGCATGCTGTACCCAGTATGGATTTGCTCCTGTTTTGTTTGCATTTGTATGTGGAAATCATGAAGTGAATTTGAAAACAGATCAAAAAGTCTCTTGCTGCTTGCATGCAAATTTAAAATTTCACTACTAAGCTGTAAAATTATAATAGTTATTATTATACAACAGTCACAGTGTTAAAACAATAAATTGCAGTTATCTAATCTAATCAATTTTGTTGACAATTCAGTAATTCCTAACACATTCCACTCTATGAAGGACATTAGTGTTGAGTGTTTTAAACTAGGTTCTTAATAAGTCATTTTTATTTAAAGAATATAGCTAACCTACTGAATTACTTAAGGTGGAAAATATTCTGAGCTGCAGACCTTATAACTAGACTGTTGACATCTGTCTTTGAATTTTTTATCTCCAAGCTGCAGGTGCACTTATGCATAGTGAACAGCAAGAATTAAGCTGATTCAAATTTTAAGATTTTCCCGATCTGATATGTTCCCATTCCTGGAAAGCAAGGGATGGATTCTTGTACAAAAGGTAAGGACATTGAACTGACCTGCAGAATCCTCCATTTAGACCCTCTTTTACCTGCATCTAGAAAATTCTGCTTATGGGTCTGAAAAATCCATCCTCTATTCATCTTTTATCATGGGGGGAGACATGAGTGCCATGGCACCTCCACAAATTAATGTTTCCTTAATGAAGACAAACCAAGACCTGCCCCACTGCCTTCCTGCTGATATCCTGCTGCTGATACTGCTTTTCGAGACCAACACTAGTGGTACCACAAAGGTTAAGTGATCATTGAGCTGTACTATTCATACTCATAGCCATTAGTCCTGCCACCTACTACTACTACTATTTAGCATTTTTTATAGCGCTACAAGGCGTACGCAGCACTGCCCAAACATAGAAGAAAGACCTCCAATGTCACTTCCTGTTCCAGGACAAAGTCTGCAGCCATGAGAATGAGCTGTGCAGTTCTGCAATCATTTTACTTTTGTTTTACAATTGCTACTCTTGAGAAGCAGCAGCAGTGGTGGTGGAAGAGAAGAGAGGGGTTGTAAGGCTCCAACTCCAGACTTCGCGCCTTCTGTCTCGCTGCACCCTACGCCTGGAATAAACTTCCTGAGCCCCTACGTCTTGCCCCATCCTTGGCCACCTTTAAATCTAGACTGAAAGCCCACCTTTTTAACATTGCTTTTGACTCGTAACCACTTGTAACCACTCGCCTCCACCTACCCTCCTCTCTTCCTTCCCGTTCACATTAATTGATTTGATTTGCTTACTTTATTTATTTTTTGTCTATTAGATTGTAAGCTCTTTGAGCAGGGACTGTCTTTCTTCTATGTTTGTGCAGCGCTGCGTATGCCTTGTAGCGCTATAGAAATGCTAAATAGTAGTAGTAATGCTAAATAGTAGTAGTAGTATAGAAGGGGGAGAGAGGGGCAGAAATAGAGGACAGACACTGGATGGATGAGGAGGTGAGAGCAGGACAGAAGCTAGATGGAAGAGAGAGAGGGGGAAGAAGCTGGATGGAAGGGGTGATGCTGGATGGATGAAGGGGCAAGAGGGAGAAGATTCTGGTTAGAAGGGGCAAGAGGGGGCAGGTGCTGGTTAGAAGGGATAAGAGGAAGCAGATGCTGGATGGATGAGGAGGCAAGAGGAATCAGATACTGGATGGAAGGGGAAGAGAGCAGGCAGAAGCTAAATGCATAAGAGTGTGAGAAGCAGCAGACACTGGGTGGAATTGGACAGATGTAGGATGAGGGGGAAAGAGAGGGGGCTGATGTTGGATGGAAGAGGAGTGAGAGGGCAAACACTGGATGGAAGGGAGCAGAGAAAGAGGGAGACACTGGATGGAAGATGGGTAAGGGGGACAGATGCTGGATGGCGGGGAAGAGAAAAGGGCAGATTCTGGATGGGTGGGGGAGGAAGAAAGAGGATAGAGTTATCAAGAGACTTGGGAATAAGAGAACGTAAAATAGGAGAGCCAGAGTGAGGGAAAGAGATGATAAGCTGTAGGTACACACAGTAAAAATAGGGAAACTGAAGAATGAATAGCAAGAAAGAAGTAAATTTGGTCAGAGATGCAAAAATAAATTAAAGAAAGCCGAAAGGAAAAGGAGAGAGAAATGACAAATGTGCAGGAAATCCTGGCAAGAGAGTTAAGGAGAAGACGAGGAAAGCAGAAACCAACACAATTGGAAAAAGTAAATGGCCAGACTACACAGGTAGAAAAAATAATATTATTTCTTAGTTTAGGATAAAGTAGTATGGTAGCTGTGTTAATAAACTTTTATAAATATATGGGTTCTTTTACTAAGTTGCAGTAAAAAGTGTCCTTAGTGTGTCCTTACACAGGTTTTTCCTATGCACTATGGCCATTTTTACTGCAGTCAGCAAATGGCCGATTTTCTTTTATTTCCATTAATGGACATGCACTAATGTTCTCAAATGGAAAACATCAACTGTAGAAACTCCCTTCTTACTATTGTGATGTTCGAACAAACCTCACCACTGGAGCAGGAAAGACCTAAAAAAAAAACACAAGGGTGCTGGAACATGCTGGAACTAACTTTGCAGCCAAAATCTTTGAAGCACTCACTGGGCTCATACTCTTCATTGGCCAAAAACTTCCTCCAACCTTTACACTTATGTTCTTTTCAAATATCATTTTTTTAGGTTTTTTTAACGTCTGCTTATTAGTGTTCAAAAAAAATCAATAAAAATCACTTAGCTTTCAAAACTTCCCAGGCTATTGAACACCCGGTGCTGATACTCCCGACAGGGACCCATTTCAACCACTGGCTTTCTCAAGGGAAGTATCACCGGCATTTCTTAGCATCCATTTAGTCTTCATAGCAACCCATATTTTGTGTTATTTGTATTTGTTAATTTGTAATGAGGTGATTGGATTATGTCAGGTTTTGGAATTTTTATCTGCAATCTTTATATTTTGCACAGTACAGGAGGACTTACATCACTTTTTCTCTTTCTCTGGTGTTGCACTGTGACTTCTTGGGGGTTCAGTTTAATTTTTGTCTATTCAGTTTTTAATTTGTGGTTACTTATTCTGTACTGGGTGAGGGTCTATTTGTGATGTGTATGTGAAAGATAAATGGCTTTCTGTTAGCATTGACTATGCAGGATCGGTCTATGCTAATCTGCTTATTTAGTTTTCTAATAGATTTACTGATGTTCTAGTGCTCACTGCAGTGTTTGTGGTGCTGTCTTTTTCTAGGCATGTCCTTGTTATGTGACTCATGGAAGTTACTGCTATTATGGTATGGCAGAATTGTTCTGTAGGTCCTGAGTGACATTTGTAGTGTTTTGTATTACTTCACAGTATGCCTGTCACACCTTTAATAGCTCAAGGCAACATTCAGGTACAGTAGATATTTTTCTGTTCCTGGAGGGTTTACAATTTAAGTTTTGTACCTGAAGCAATGGATGGTAAAATGACTTGTCCAACATCTCAAGGATCAGCAGTGGGATTTGAAACCTGGACATCTCTGGTTCTCAGCTTGAGGGGCGGTAGGGAAGAAGAGAAGTGCTAGAGACCAGAGGGGAGGGGAGGAGAGAAGAGAAATGCTTGGTACCACAGGGAATGGGGTGGGAGGGGTTTGAGAGGTAGGGAAGGAAAACATTCTAGACACCAAATCGGGGGGGGGGGGGGGGCAGTGAGAAGAAGAAGAGCAGGAGATAAATGTTGGCCACCATTGTGGGGGTTCAGGGGTAGAAAAGAATGCTGGACACCATGGAGGGGGACTATGGAATAAGTAGGCAAGGGAAAGGGAGATGCTGGAGCTGAGGGTGGAGCTTGACCAGGGTTGGGGGTGGTGCTTGACCCCCCCCCCCAACAAAATGGCATTCCACTGCCCATGCATGGATTTGTTTCCTTACCAGTCAGAGGCATTTGTTTACCAATACAAAATGATAGTTTGTTCAAGAAAACAGATTATTGGTTCTTATTCCCTTGGTCTTGAAAATTCTATTAGTTTCTATAATGCAAGCATCTCAACCATCCTGAGATGAAAGTGGTTTGGGGTTCTATACCAGCTTATTTTAAAAGATCTTGGGTGTTTCACACCTGCCTTTCTCAGAGATCTGCTCCCATTACACACAAGTGATTCACATCACTTTTTTGTTTAGATGTATATACCTGATTGAGATGGCTGTCACACATGAAAAGGGACATTTTAAACAGAATGTTCAGATTGGAATTGGGACTCCAGGTCAGGACATACTCAGTTCTGGCTGTATTTTACAAAAGACTTTGCCAAATGCCAAATGCAGAGCTTTGGTAAAATATGGAAAACGACATGCAATAATTACCATCTATTTGTAGGAATGTACAGCAGTCATTTTGCAAATATATACCTGGAAAAAATTAGCACCACAACCTCAGCACTTCCATGTAACAGTGGTGATTTCACAAGTTCTTTCCTGGTTTCTATATATGGTGCCCAGATTTTCATACCCAGACTTAAACATGCACCCAAGATGCACACACAAATTGCTTAACAAGTTCAATAACATCAATAATTGGGTGCTAACAACCAATTATGCATGTTAATTGGCATTCATTAATACTTGCATGTGCATCTGGCTGTGTGCTATTCTATAAAGTAGAAAGCCTAACACCCATAGCATGTATTTCAAAAGGGAGTGTGGTCATGGCAGGAGCACAGGCTTGTCAGGGGTGTTCTGAACATTTGTATGTGCGGCTATAAAATACTGGGTAAATGCCCATAACTTGAGTGCCAATATTTACACCAAATTTCAGCAGGCGTAAACCTGCTGCCCAAAGTTAGGCACAAGATCTGTACTTAAGCGCAATTCTATAAAGGGCATGTGCCCTTTACAGAATAACACTTTGTGATGATTTTATTTGGTGTTTAATTTTGAGCACCATTTATAGAATCCAGTCCTCTGTGCATAGGTGGTTCCACGTGCAAGTTTAGCTATTCCGTTCTACAAATCTGTAAGTATTGCTAAGTACAGAGTGAGACCACAATTTTAATTTTGTTTCATTATGTAGGTAAAAATGTAAAAAAAAAAAAAGGAATTAAAGAGAATTGCTCCCTTAATCCCTCATGTAAATCCCTGGCTGAAATAAGGATTTTTTGAACCTCTAAGCTGGTGCAAAATCTTTCCCTCATATACATACACATACTCCCACTGGAGTGGAGGAGTAGCCTAGTGGTTAGTGTAGCAGACTTTGATCTTGGGGAACTGGGTTCAATTCCCACTGCAGTTCCTTGTGACTCTGGGCAAGTCACTTAACCCTCCATTGTCCCAGGTATAAATAAATACCTGTACTGTATATATTATGTAAACCACTTTGAATGTAGTTGCAAAAAAAGGCAGTCTATGAAGTCCCATTCCCCCATTATAACGTGTGGAATACATGTGCAGAAGCAGTGGCCTTCCTAGGGGGGGGCAGTGGGTGCGGTCCGCCCCGGGTGCACACTACTGGGGGGGGTGCCGTGCGCGCCTGTCCTTCGTTTGTTCCATGCTCCCTCTGCCCTGGAACAGGTTGTTCCGGGGCAGAGGGAGGATGAAACGAACGGACAGGCGCGCGCAGCACCCCCCCCCCAGTGGCGTGCACCGGGAGGGGTTCTTTTGTCGGGGGGGGGGGTCATGCTGCATCCAGGGGGGGGGGGGGTGCTGCACCCGGGGGGGCGGGGCACATCGCCGATCTGCCCCGGGTGTCAGCCCCCCTAGGAACGCCACTGGCAGAAGTTTGATCTGCCTGCTTCTCTTTATAAAGTAGCACCTGAGCATGCATCTGCTTACTCTTTTAAACCTGGTGCCCTATTATGAAATTGCCCTGTGTATGCTCTATGAATTCCAGAAGAAGCTCTCTTTGGCACAGTGTAAGTGTTAAAGCAAGAGGCAGAAGTACATTTGAGAGACTGACATCATATGTCACATGACCCAGTGTGCTCAAAATTAGCCCATTTGGGGACACGATGCTTAGGGTATAAATAAAATTGCATCTATTTTAATTATGCTATGAGGGATTTTGCATTTTTCTTAATCCAGTTATTAGTGATCTCTATATAGTGTCATATCCAAACTAAAGCAGAATATAAGAAAATCAACAGTAAACTCTGCCATTAATTGAACTCTTTTTCACTCAATTGGTTGGCAGCTGCTGACATCTCCATGTGAAATTCTTGTAAAATAAAATGGTATGCTGTAGTTATGCCCAGGACTTAATTTGTAGACAAAAAGGAATTGCAACTGGGATGCTGGGAGAGGAGTCCGGCAGACTAGGACCTGGAGCAACAGGAGAAGAGAGACTGAATTAAGGGGCAGAAGCAGAACAACTGTTCTTTGCTCTGCACCAGGCTCACCCCTCCCCTCCCCTCCCCTTCCCTACAGGCTGCTTGGAAAAAAAGAGCTGGAACAGAACACCCCTGCTACTCTGAACTGCATTCTATGGAAGTTATCAAAGTGTTTTAAGGCACTAATCCATGTTGTTTGTTCCTTAAGAATGATAAAGAGCTCTAATACTGGGTAGGGTGCCCTAATGCAGATTTAAATAACTCACCTCACTAAGGGTCATCTTTCTATATAAGGGCCCTTGAATGGAAAGATGACCCTTAGCAGTAGTATTGCACTAGGGAACACTGGCACCATTTAAGATTCTGGCTCTGGTGAAGGCAGAAGCAATCTTCCTGTTTGCCCAGCAGATACCAGGGAACTTTTTAGGTACAGGTTTTAATGTACAGATGAAGGAAGCCTTTGGAGGGGGGAAGGGGGCTCCTTGTTAGGGGGATTGCACCTTAGAGAGGCCCTTCAGTTAATGGTGGCTAGTTGTAAGAGTCTACCATTTTACATGTTGCTGGTCCCTTAAAAAGATGGCTTGGAAGCATCGGACTGTGGCTTGGCAACTCAGTGCTTCTGGGCCAGTGGATAACACTGTTTGCAAGTTGGCTTATAAGTAGCATAGCTCGTTACCACAGGAAGGACCACAGTAAAGGACTCCTGTGGAAAATCAAAGTGGGGTACATGTCTACCTTTTACCATATTTTGATGACTTCCCCCTCAATGGACAAATTTGGTTCATACAGTTTGTATTGAAAACAAAAGTTTTGAATGCCTGACTACACTATTGTAAGCTCAAGTTTAAGTTTTGGTAAGTAGACACAACTGTTTCTTCTGCAACGACAATAAACCACAAACAAGATACCTTTTCCATTTGCTTTATAGTATATTTCCTTAATACATCTTTTGCAGGCTCATTGTTTAAAATATTAATGGGTTGCTCTTCAATACATATTAACTATGCATGCAATATTCACATGTCCTAAAGACACTACGTAAATTAACAGTGACAAGCAAATGTGCATTGAATTATCACATAATAAAGACTCTGTCACTTTGCAGTCCAGGTCACTATTGACTTGTTTCTTTTTTTTCCTCATCAGGTTCATAGCATTATGTTGCTTTTGTTTACTGACTATTAATACCACAGGTGCAAGAGATGTAGGATCAGGTGTTGTGTTCATCGACCTACTGGTGTTTTAGCTCATCTTGCTTACAGTATACTGGCTGTGTAACCAGAAATAGAAATGTATGTTAATTAGAACTACAGTTATCTGCTACTTAGCTACTTAGAGCAGAAGAAAGATGGATAATATATATATATATATATATATATATATATATATATATATATATATATATATAATAGGAAGAAAGAGAGAGGGGGCTGTTATTAGGAGCTCATATGAAAGAAAAAGGCTATGTGAAGGGGATGAGGCATAGTGTGCAATTCTTGTCAACACATATCAAAATAGGCATAGCGGAATTAGAGAAGACACAGAGAAGGGTGACAAAAATGATAAAGGGGATGGGAAGACTTCCCTATGAAGAAAGGCTAAAGTGACTAGGAGGGGCATAATCAAACGTCGCCGGCAAAATAGATCACCAGCACAACAGGCCGGAACCGTATTATCGAAAAAATGGCTGGCCATCTTTTTTTTCGATAATACGGTTTAGGCCGCCCAAATGCCAGAGTTCGCCGGGTTTGAGATCGCCGGTTTTGTTTTTCAGCGATAGTGGAAAAAAATGCTGGCCATCCCAAACCCGGCAAAATCCAAGGAATTTGGTCGTGGGAGGAGCCAGCATTTGTAGTGCACTGGTCCCCCTGACATGCCAGGAGACCAACTGGGCACCCTAGGGGTCAGTGCGGTGGACTTCAGAAAAAGCTCCCACATGCATAGCTCCCTTACTTTGGGTGCTGAGCCCCCCCAACCCCCCTCAAAACCCACTACCCACAAATGTACAACACTACCATAGCTCTTAGGGGTGAAGGGGGCAACTACATGTGGGTACAGTGGGTTTTGGGGGGCTCCCATTTACCAGCACGTGTTACAGGTAGGGGGGATGGGCCTGGGTCTGCATGCCTTAAGTGCACTGCGGTACCCACTAAAAGTGCTTCAGGGACCTGCAACACACAGGCCTCTAGGACTTGTTGCTGCTGTATAACCTTGGCACACCAGTTGACATCTGAAGACTAATCTCTTTGAAAAAGTCCTTTATTTGAATAAGCACCTTCCTACTAATTCCTAATATTCCATTTGCTTTCTTAGCTGCCACTGCACACTCAGCAGTGAATGGGCTGTGTTGGTATTACTGCATGGCTTTGTAAAAGGGGGAATTAATTACCTCACTAGTTATTCCCATCTCTAGATCATTTAGAAATATGTTAAAAAGCAGCAGGGCTTAGGTAGCGTCAGTCTTTAGAAGAACGCTCTGACAATGCAGAGCACAGGAGACTACCGTCAGAGCGTTCTTCTAAAGACTGACGCTACCTAAGCCCTGAAGCAGTTTTTTCGAAACGCTGGCCACCGTTGGCTTGGAGCGATAGAAGAACTGTGGTTGAAGTCTTCTAGTATCAAAGATAAGTGCTCTTTTTGTATTTTTGGAGGTTTTTTTAGAGCCAGTGATGAACAGAGGATCACATTTAGATCAGTTTTAGCTCCAATAGATGGTTATATTGTCTAGGAGCTCTGTGAGGCTCTTTTTTCCTCCTTATTATATTCTAACAGTATACTGCTTCTTTACATCATTCTATTTTGTGGAAAATGTAGTATATTATTACGATTTATTTGAAGTAAATTTTTCCATACCTTTTTGACTGATTCCTGATGGGAACAAGATACATGGCACAGAGTCATTTGGGATAATTTGATGGTTAGCTAAACTCAAGCCAAGTTCTTTGTATAGTTAAGCAAGAGATAAGGAACTGATCTAAGTTACAGTCTGTGTAGCAAGCTAGTCCAGGTGCATAATGAGTATATAGTCGGTCACCATATGTATTAAAGGCTTGGGAGAAGAACCAGGCTTTCAACTGCTTCCTGAAGTAGAAGTAGCCTCAAGTTGCACATAGCCCCTCTGGGAGTAAATTCCAGAGCATAGGGGCTACTCCTGAGAAGGCTCGCTGGCAGGTAGCACATCATACAATTTCTTTTGATGAGGGTACAGATAGTAATGATCCTTGAGAGGATTTTAGAGGTCTCAAAGATGTGTAAAGGGCTAGCTTATTCTTCAAGCACTCTGGCCCATTTTGTCCGAGGACCTTGAAAATCAAACATAGAGTTTGATAGCCCTGTAAGATACTGATAGCCCATGTAGCTTTCACAGGAAGGGTGTGATGTGGTCATGCCACTTGCAGCCTTCTATCAGTCGTGCTACAGCATTCTGAATTAGTTGAAGCTGATACAAACTCTTTTTGGTTTGGCCATAGAACAGGGCATTACAGTAGTCTACTCGTGATGCTATCATTGTATGGACCACTGTGATCAGATTAGATTTTTCAATATATATAGAGAGAGAATTTGTAGCTACCATAGGTGATAGAGACAATTTTTGAAGGTTATTTAAATTTGTGGGATCAGATAGTCAGCAGTATCCCAAGATTCCTGACCTGTGTTTTTATGGGGCGTTCATACTTACCAAAGGTATTTTGAAGATGGGTATTTCTCCACTTGTATTTGGTATCCAAATAATCTCTGTTTTATTTGGGTTCAGGCAAAGTTTGTTGTTGTTTGCCCATTCCTGAGTTGCGGTTATACATGCAATCAGATTACTCAGAACTGTGAATAGATCGGGTTCAATGGGTATGAATAGTTGCGCATAATCAGCATAGATATAGAATTTTGTGGGTGAAGGGGGCACCTATATGTGGGTACAGTGGGTGTCTGGTGGGTTTTGGAGGGGGGGGGGGGGTCACAGTTTCCACCACAAGTGTGACAGGTAGAGGGAAGTAGGGACCTAAGTACCCCACTCCATAGTGCACTGCACCTACCACTAGACTACTCCAGGTACCTGCATGTTGTTCTAATGGACATGGCTATAACATCTGAGGCTGTTATAGAGGCTGGCAAGTCATATTTTTATTCACATTTTTGGGAGGGGATCTGTGCCCACTGGGAACTATTTGGGGGTTACCCCTGATTCCCTCGGGTCATCATCTAGTCATTTAGGGCACCTTTTTGTGCCTTATTCATTTTGAAAACGGGTGTAGACCAAAACATCTTAATTTTAGTCCTGGACGCTTTTGTTTTGTTCCATTATGGCTGTAAAACATCCGAGTGTTAGGCACGCCCTAATCCCGCCTTTGAAATGCCCTTAACATGCCTCCTTGTTGTTCGGTTGCACTACAGACATTGCATAGATCAGTACGTCTATAGTGCAAAGGTTTCAAAAAATTCTGATTTGGATGTTTTGAGAAGAAAAACATCCAAATGGTGCTTTATGGCACTTTTTGGACATTTTTCTCTTTGGAAAATGAGCCCCAAAGTATACTAGTATTTAATCATGAAGATGTGGAACCTCTGCAGAGTGCCAAATTCAACTCTGACCACACTGTTGGACAAACTGGATGGATTAGAGCATAAAGTGATGGGGATATCCTTGGTGATGGTAGATATATTTGGAAAGAGGGAGAGAGAGTTGATAAATAACTTCTTCCCCCCCCCCCCCCAATCAAATCCACACTGAATCTTAGGCTCACCACTAAGACCATCAGTCAAAATGGACAACACAGGCTACTTCCTGGGTGTCATAGTGCTACTGCTTCTGCTTCTATTATCAATACAGTTGTGGCAGCCACTTCCTTGCAACCTCTACACAATCAGCGGCCACATCATCAGCATAGGATGCCTCTTCCCCCTGCCCATCCCAGCCTTCAACATGTCCCTCTCCTCACCACTCAGGGCCATGTAGTCCTGTAACATGATATGGAATATATTGACTTTAATAATTATGCAACTTAACAGCTACTTTCTATTTTGAAAAGCCTTAAAAATATGTCTGTTTAAGAAATATTTGTCTTGAACCTTGGACATTGTTGATTATAAATACTGTAACAGAGTAGATTCAATTTATGTATTTTCCCAGCTATACCTGGTTCTCTTTTTGTGATCCACATAGAACTCGAGAGGCATATTGCAGAATATAAGAACTGTAGTAGATTAGATTAGGCAGGGCAAACCTCATGTCCCAGTAATCCTGGTCTCAATTTGTAGCCAACCACAAGAACTGGCTGTAATGAGCGTTGCAAATTCCCTATATCAGTCCAAACTTGTCTCAGCCTCTCCCTCTTCCTCTCTCTGCCAGCACGTAAGTGTCATCAAACATGGCTGCAGCAGCTGGGAACTGCAAATATGGCTGTGAAAGGGAAACCCTCTAGTCCAGACTAAGTGTGATGTCATGCCCAGAAGATTTATCCACCTGCCTCTTGTGACATCTCCAGTAGGCTAGATTCACCTGTCCATCCTTGAATCCTTGTTCATCAAAAATATCAGCCTATTGCCTTATGCATAAATATTGTCCCAAGTTTAGATAAATGACCACATTTCTTCCCCTTGACCACCTAAAGGTAAAAAAAACATTTTGAGCAGAACCAGCAAGAAGCAGACAAGTCTCACCAGACTGCAGGCATCTTGGAGTCCTTTTGTACTTCTGTGAATACATTTCTGTACCCAGGAAGACAGTTGTGGTGTACAGGTTTTGAGATTTATTTTCCAATTAGGGTATTTTGAAATCTCTTCTCAGCTCTTTGAACCTATTGAAAACTGTGTGCCTTCAGGGTATTCACTAGGCACAACCAATAATGTAATGGACCACTTGATCTATTCCCATTTCCTGGACAAGTATCTAATGGACAAAAGTGCTGAGTATCTCAAAAAATATGTTCATTAAACCAAGTAGCTCATCACCATATATTTATCTTGGTAATCAGGGCTTTTTTTTGAGGGGGTACTTGGGGTTACTGAGAACCGGCACCTTTTCCATTGTCTGCTAAAATTCTACACACAAATTCTGCCTTGTGACTGGTTGCAGGGGGCCTGGCTTTGTGTATGTGTGTGTGTGGGGGGGGGGGGGCTGACTATTGTGGGGTGGGTCCCTCAGTGATCACCCCACTCCTGAAGGGTGGCTTGGCATTTGAGTACCGGCACGGCACCTTTTTCGCTAGAAAAAACACACTTAGTAATTGACTGCCTAGACTGAACATTTAAAGTTAATAGCTGTTTGAGTGAATTGGAAGGGGACGGAAGCCAGACTCATTGTTGGCTCTCACTATGAGAACACACTTCCCACAAAATCTAAACAACCTCAAAGTGCTATTGAAGGAATTATATTGGACTGACCATTCCTCAAGTTGGACATAATCATTCTGAGATTTGTCCTCAGAGTTATCAAGGGTCACCCTGTAATTTCCATGTTACACCTTCAGAGCCACTTCCACGGGATGTATACTCATTCATGAAACAAGCTTGGCAGGGAAGGGTCTCACATCTGCCCAGCGCTAGCTTCTTCTTGGACTTATTAGGGATGATGTCCACAGGCTGATAAAGTATAAGAGTTTATTCTGAATTGAACCTGCAGCCTTGTTGACCAGTGACTGAGCAACAAAGGCTACATAACTGCAATCTGAGTTCACAAAGGTATAACCATGAATAGCAGAAGGAAAAGCTCACCACCTTAGGAACCTCTGACTGTATATAAAAGAAGTCAACTAGATACACATTTGCTGGCTCAACGGTTTTTGGTAGGTCTGCCCTTGGTTTACTGTACCCCAGGTTCCTTGTCCTGCTTCAGTAGAAGTTTTTTGTTTGCTTACAACACCTTTCCATGCCTGATTCCTGCTCTATGTGTGGTTCCTGTTCTGCAATTGATCCCTACTGCACATTTGGTTCCTAATCTTGCCTAGCTCAACCCTTCATAGATGTAGTCTCCTCATCCACACTCTTGCCCATAAGATGTAAGGAAACTGTACATTGGGAGGGTCTAGCCAATTATAAATGACCTTAGAAGGGTTTAAAAAAATCAAGCTTAGCCAATGTACAGAAGTCAAGAGGAGTACATGATGCTGGCTGCTATTCAGCTCCAGTAGCTGTCAACTTCTTTGGAAACTTAGGAGATAATTCTATAAGGAGCTGTGCAGATTTAAGTGGTAAATGTTGGTACTCTGGTTATTTACATGTTAGGGATAAAGTCTATTGCCATAATATAACCAGTATATCACAGACCTTAACTTGACCAAGTTTGTGGTGCTGGCTTATGATGTCATATGGATGCTCTGTGCTCTGTATGCTAAAAGATTTGTGAGCTGCCTTGCATTTGAGAAGGATAATGGCCATGACCCTGAAGAGCTGTGTATCCATTGACACATTTGACTCAGTTTGGAGGCATACAGATAACCTTGGACGAGGACTATTGTTTATTCTGCCTCAGAATATTTGGTGCCACGTATAATGGTGGATATCTGGTCTGACCAAGTATGAAAAAAACAAACAAACAAACACTTATTTAGTTCACTATTTCATATTTGACAGGCTTTCTGTTCCTTTCTTCTTGCTTCTAGTCCTTTCTAGTCTGACTGTACCTCTTTTATCCCTCTAATAGGCAGAAAATATCAATGTAGTGGTGCTGTCTAATACATTGTGGAAATCTTTGAACATTATTTCTCATAAAACAAGGTAGTCGTAGGAGAAGGTTGAGGGTCAGGTTGTAATGCTTTTTTGTAGCCTATGGCTGCTTAGATTCAGTAGCAGCTCCAAAGCAAAAACAACCCCAGGGCAGGCAACAAAGAAAAGGGGAAAAGCTGGAACATGTCTTTCTATTTTACACTTCCCGCTCACTTCCTTTCACAAAAGTTGACAGCATCCTAAAGCTGACCTATCCCCTAGGATTGCTCATGTTGGCTATGAGTTTCCTTGATCAAAACTACATAGCCCACCAGGGGAGAGAAACATTAGTGGCATCCTCATGGCTGAGGGATGAAGGGACAGTGGAACACCTCTTAGGTTGGAGTGGCCAAAGAAACTAATCTCCAGTACTGCCATCAAGTTCTCCAGATGC